>NC_136798.1:43426115-44026115 GCF_951216825.1 Electrona antarctica | reverse complement strand
GGCTGACCACCTTCATGCCACGCCCCGTTGATGAAATGATTCATTCAAAAGTATCCCAGACCAAGTATTGAGTTCATAAAATAACACACTTTTGAAATTGTTGATATTTCTGTATTATAAATCATTGTTTCTGAGTGGATTTTTGATTAAAAAAAAAAAAAAAAGGTTTTGAATGTTTCACAGTATGTGCAATGAATCTAGATTCTAGAATATGAAGGTTTCACTATTTGAATTATAATACATCACAAGGTCACATGACCCTGTCCTATATGGAGCTTACGTGGTACCCATGCCCTTATATGGGGTGTACCGTCTATGACACAAGCTTGGATAATATCGACCTCTTTGACCCTGCTCCTTATATGGCTTGCTCTGGCTATCTTGTATATGGGTGGGTGTCAGTGTTGTTTTCGTCGACTAAAACTAAGACGAAAAATGTTCGTCGACTACCTTTTTGAGTGGTGTAAACCACTCCTACAACTGGCTTTTGTGTGCAGAAAAAATAATTTCTGACGTAATTAAATCACACCCGGGTGAACAGGGTGAACATAGCAACCATGCTCATTTTCTCTGCACACATTACGTCAGACATGATTTCATTACCTTACACCACTCAGTTCACACGGGTGTGATTTTATTTCACTGACAAACTAAATGAAAACTTAGCTATGATGACTAAAACTAAGACTAAATATATTGACAGAAAAAACTAGACTAAAAGATGATGTCACTGGTGGACGGGTTTCTGAACTGCCCACAGCCTTCCTATGAGACATGCAGACTGAGTAGGAAAAACAATGTGGTACTTTAGCATGAACATTAGTGAGGACTAGGGTTGTCCCGATCGGATCGGGTGATGGGAAATCGGCACTGAGCACATGATTTTCAAAAGATCGGAATCGGAGAGAAAAGATCAGATTTTTTATTGTCTAATGTAAATCTCAAAGGAAGATGTATAAGCAGTGAGATTTTGTAAAAGCTGTTGTGTTTATGCTAGTTGTGTTCCTTCTGGTCCCAGTCAGAGATCATCAAACAAAGACTAGTCACACTCAGAGGCGTGAAAGACACCTATGATGAAAATAAGGAAATTCAACCCCCGCTATGCATGATGGCATAAGTGTCTGTAGTACTCTCTCTGAATGGGAGATACTCTATAAGAGTTTTAACTTGGCTTCAGTTCTATAAGCTGTAGAACTGTATTCACACTAATTAGGGCGGCTAACAGGGCGGCTGTGGCTCAGGAGGTAGAGCAGGTCGTCCAATGATCCCTGGGTCGGCGGTTCGAAAACCGGCTCCTCCTGTCCACGTGTCGAAGTGTCCTTGGGCAAGACACTGAACCCTACATTGCCTCCAATGAGTTGGTTGGTGTGAGCTTGCCACCATTGGTGTCTGAATGTGGGAAGTGAGGACGCTGGCGTCGACTGTTCGCCGCTTCACCTCCCAATGTATGAATTAATGAACCATTGTAAAGCGCTTTGAGCACTTGGAAAAGCGCTATAAAAATGCAATTCATTAATTAACCAATACATCATTATTTTGCTATGATTCCAAGCTTTCATAGAATGAAAAAAAACCCCACAATGACAGTCATTCTAATAAAAAGTCACATTTCGCCTTTCAATAATTGAAAGGCAACACAACAGACTACACTAGAATGACATACATTAGGATATTTGCTGCTATTGTGATATGGAATAAGTGATGACACCCTCATCCAAAATTGGTCCAGCAGAGAATCCAGGTTGGCCTTTGAGACTCTGTTGATGAACTCCACCCTCACAGACTTCAGCTTCTGTGCACCTTGAAGGGGTATATTTTACTATTAATGGTACAATTACATAATAATAACAGTGCTTTAACAATGTTTCAGAGCTCAAATGAAGGCAGACACGATATCACATGTGTTATCAACTTCAAGGTCAGAATAATTAAATTGGTGAAATTGAGATTAGTCAACTTTAGCCCGAAGATGTGTGTGTGTGTGTGTGTGTGTGTGTGTGTGCGTGTGCGTGTGCGTGCGCGTGCGTGCGGGATTCCGGATATTAATAATACTAATAATAAAAATAATAGTTTGAGTAGGCTTGCCTTAGACAGGATACATTGAATAATATCTGAATAGATTATGAATAAGTATAGTTATAAATAAGGAATAGAAACCAAGATGATGTGGTTGACAATGGTCAGAAATAAATGAAATGCTGTTGTGCTTCACAACTTTACTTTTATGTGTAGGCCTACTGGTTTATAATCCATAGTTACTATGTATAATAATAATTATAATAGTAGGCCTACTAATAATAGAAAGAATAAAAATTTTAAAAACTATGAAAGTGCATAAGACTGCACAGCTTTTATTTGTAATAAATGTTAAACCCTCAGAAATCGCCGTGGTTGCGTGGTATCAAAAATGGTATCAAAATATCAATGTTTTTCCAAATATCGTATCGAAGTTGAAACCTTGTATGTCCAAAACTGTTACGCTTCAGCAAATGTAAAAAAAACAGTCGACAGTCTCGACCACGTTCACTTTTATTATTCTAAAATAACAGAATATCTAAAAGGTTATACGCCGGCCATTTTCACTGTAGTTTGGCATGACACTATCATAATTCAGTCAGATAACTCACGCATATATTTAACATATACAAGTGTGCATATAACATTTTATTTTGGCGTTCGGCTCTGCTACATTTTTCTCCCTGCTCGGCACAATTATACAACCATCATTATCCATTAAGAGCAGGGAGATAGATATACAAATATAGCTGCAAGCAGCGATAAGGCGGGACCAAGAAAGAAGACAATACGCAATAAGAACAATATGCACAAATAAGAATTATGGGCTGAGTTGGCGGTGCCCGGATTTGAACCCGTGACCTTGTGCTCCAAAGGCAAGAGCTCTAATGACTGAGCTAAAGCTGGGGAACACTAGACTGTAAGAGGGGGGGAAGAAGAAAAATGGAGGGGGAAGTAGGGGGTAGAGCTACACGGAGACAGTCACTTACTACATTGTAAATAGGAAAATCATTCAGTGTTTTTGATAACAATTATATGTTTTCACATACAAACTTCTCTTCAACCGGGATTTCAGGTAATGGTCCATAGATTGTGTGTAGGACGTTTCATGCAAATTGCTCAAAAATCAGGGCAGAAAATCAGGTATAAGCATTTTTCAAACTGCTCAAAATGGCGGAAAATATGAGGGCGGAGCTTACTTGTCAAAGTGACAGATGTGTTCCCCCTGAGTCAAGGAACATGTGGAATTTTGGCCAAACAAAGCATGAGTTATGACTGTTCAAAGGTTTCATTTAAAAAAAATTGCTATAGCGCCCGACTTTGGCCAATAAGCCTATCTCACAGAATTCCCCCCCCCCCCCCCCCCCCCCCTAAATACGCCCCTTTTCGGGGTTAGTGGTGATAGTGTGACGTCACTCCATAGACGCTACATGTTAACAGAGGTAATTTAAGAAGTCTACAACTTTTGTTTTCTCAAGGTAAGGTTTGTTCTATCTGTTCGACCTGATTTACCATCTTGTTTGCTTCATAATAATATTGGTCTGTCACATTTTTACATTAGAAAATGTACTTAGATTCTCCAGAGAAAAAAACGTGTAATGCTCATGTTAAAGACACCACTATTTACCGGAAGTGGGCGTGGAAAGTGGGCTGTGAGATAGGCCTATTGGAGTAAGACTGCTTTTCCAGTGCTATTTGGCATGACCCTCTACTATACTGTAAAGTGACATAAGCATATGACGCTGCATGTATGTATTAGAGGCAGAAGAAAAAAATTCACAAACCAACAATTTTCATTGGCTCATAAAAAATGTTTTCACTTAAAAATAAATTACTACGATTTATTGTCCGTATAGGTCCAAAGTTCACGTGTAGACGTTTTTGTGCATTTTGATCAAAGATCCTGGGAGGAGATACATTTTAACTGTTTTTCATATAATTCAAAATGGTGGGTGATCTAAAGGTCAGAGGTCAAAAGTCAGAACACGAAAGTTGTTCGGCATGAGGAGACACATATGTGTATCAAAGTGTCATTGCCAACGGTCAAACGGTTCATGAGATATGTACGTTCAAAGTTTGCATTTTCAATTGAGTTCTATAGCGCCACCATTTGGCCAATCGTCATGGGCTTCGCATAGTCACCGTTTGGCATGGCCCTCTACCAGATTACCGCGTTTCGCGAAAACCGAACTGCAATTTTTGGCGGAAGAAGGAGAAGAAGAAGAAGAAGAAGAAGAAGAAGAAGAAGAAGAAGAAGAAGAAGAAGAAGAAGAAAAAACACACAAAAACAATAAGTGACCAAATTCACTTCGTAACGTCTTGGTCCCTTAAAAAAAACACAAAAACAATAAGTGACCAAAGTCACTGCATGTCTTCTTGGTCCCTTAATAAGTGACCAAAGTCACTTCGTGATTTCTTGGTCCCTTAAAAATATAATAAAAAAGGAGCACTTCAGCCATTTTCAACCATCATTCATATAATCCTCATTAAAGACACCATTTCTATCTATAAGAGGAGGGTGTGGAGTTGTGGACAGTAGAAAGCTGCCTACCAGTGACATCATCGGTAGGCAGGTTTGGCCATTTCAAACAAAATATGTACTTCTTGTCACAGGATGGGCAGAATTGAGTGTACAGAAATGGTGCCATCATATAATGAGCATTAGTGAGGACCAATATGAAGACAAGGTTGAACTGGAAATGTGTGAAGTGCTCCTTAAATAGAACAAATCACACTTGTGTGAAGTGAGGGGCGCTCTTATCATCATATGACGTAAAATAGGCACTATGCCTATTTGCTCAGACACTATGACATAAAGTTCTCCATTCATTGTCAATGAGAATTTAATGTTTGTGTAGGACAAAGATAGACACTAAGCTGATTTGCTCAGACACTGACGTAAAATTCTCCATTCATTGTCAATGAGAATTTAATGTTTGTGTAGGACAGAAATCTACACTAATAGCTGAATATAGGAGGGGCTAGCACCCCTCAAAAATAGCAGTAGACAGAGGATAAAAGGGTTGTGCATGGGAAGAAGTGTTGAGTTTTGAGGGTGGTTTTAAAAGAAAAAGTGGGGGTCTACTTTGATGAGGGTTGGAAATGAGTTCCACTGAGAAAGCGGGACAAAATACAAAGCCTCGTGCTTAAGTGAAATTAGCAATAATACCAATATGAAAATACTGTAATAGCAAAAGTCCTGTATTCAAATTTTACCTGAGTAAAGGTCCTTGCAGACTGGACACGTTTTTCGGAAAACCAGTGGAAAAACGCAGCAGTGTGCAGGGACCTTAAAAGTATACAAACTATATAAGAACTGTTAACTGTGAGTGGACGACACCATAAAGCATTACACTTGTTTACAATAGGGCCCACCATTTTCAATTCATCAAAACAATTCGAGACGTACGAATATACACAACTATGTAGTCAAAACAGGAAATCATCATAGACGAGGTAAAAAGGGAAAAGAAACATATACAGTGAGGGGGAAAAGGGGTGGGGGGGACTGATCTACAAGCTCACAATGTGTCGCCAATGCGGCGTGTTACTGTTGCGACATACTTGTGACATAGTGGTGTTGATAATTGTAGGTGGTGAGTAGTATTGAAGTATATGAACTAACGGAGAGAAAAGTGCTTCACCACTTTGAAGTATATGAACTAACAGAGAGAAGAGTGCTTTTTCTCTCTCTATATAGCCCATAAACAGACATAAAGACTAAAACACTCAGGCAAAAATGCGGAGAAGTTCTGCAGACAGATGGATGAAGAGGCACAGGCAAGCAGATGAATGAAGGTTCCGGAGTTCCATTTATTTTCAGAGTTCAGAATACAGCATCACAGCCATGGGGCCTGAGCCCCATCATTCAGCCTCACGGCGTCCGGAGACTAACACACTGTTACAAACATTTTAGTAGGCTTTATACAGATCAGGACAAAGACATCAAAGGAAATTAAAGGTGGTCTCAACCTCCCTGTACCAAATTGTCAAACATGTCCATATTAGGTGTGGTCACCAGGCAGCCCAACAGGAACCCAGTAGGTGTCCTAACATGTAGCAGGCAACCCCCAACCATTTGTTTGTGGTCACTGGCTATTCTGAGATTCCTAGCCTGCTAAGGACTCTGTGTCATGACATGTTTGCCCAGCTGAGAGACAATGTAATGTCACACTATACTATAAACAATTATTGAAGCTATATTAATGTGAATTGTGGTTCCAGATACCACAGTATTAACCACAACATCTGATCTCTGCATCTTACATCTGATTTGTGCCGCTGCCTTGGACGACCTGGAGGAAAAACAATGCGTTGTTTTCGTTTACAATTAAAGTCAGGTGTAGCAGCTGATACTTTGTGTTTAAATGTGATAGTAATCATTGCTATTGACTAGAGTCTTTGTTCAATATGAAGGGCTCACACCGTGACCCCCGTCTCTCCAGCTCTTAATAAACAGAAAATACGGGTGGGTTGCCAATTCCATCCAATCTGAACCAAGTACCCATTTATCAGCTTCAATTTTAGTGTTCCAGTTTCAATTTTGTCTGCTCGTTTAAAAAAAATCCCATTTCATCACGTCCAATTGTATTTGTTTATGCTGTATCCTGTATGAGATCTCTCAAACCATGTTTACTAAAGAGCTGGAGAGACAGACAGGCAGGCAGGCAGGCAGGCAGGCAGACATCAACATGAACATATCTCTAGCAGCTCTTCTTCACTTACCTTTAGGGTATTCCAAACTTCCCCTGCAGATCATAGCGTTTAATCTTCCCCAGTACATTCACCATTATCTTCTCTCCTTTATTGGTGTACATCTGCACGATCAGATCGGCGGTCTCTGTCATGCTGGCTTTCTCCAGGCAGCCCTTAGCGATCGGCGGCAGGCCTTCCAGAGGTCCTGGCTTTCGCAGCCACCAGCGGAAATAATCAAACTCCTGCTCTGTCAGCTCGCTCAGAGCATCAACGATACGTTCCTCGAGAGTCTCCTGCAGGGTTGAATCCCGGTACAAATAGATGAAGGTTAACGTCTCTGCTTTGTTTACTTAATGCATGCATCCTTGTGAAGAGACTGAACTCAAGCTTCAGTTGAAATAAATATGCAGGGAATACAAATGAATGTGCATTTCTGTTATGTTATGTTATGTACCCTATTTAAAGCAAAAATATCTAAGGGCCGATGTGAAAAAGCAGACAATGTGAAAAAGCAGACAAACAAAATTAACTAACAGAGAAGTTAACAAGTTTTGACATGTTTCTGAAGGTGTGCGAGCTGTAATGGACATAACAGATAACAGATGTGTTGATTTTATAATGTAAAATGTCTTTGGACAGCACTACTGTAGGTTGAAGCCATTTACTGTACCTGCTCCGAGGACACACGGTCCATGGTCTCTTCTCTTGACACTGCTGTTGAAAGAGGTGGACATTTCTTATACATACAGTAGCCTACATAGACAGACAAAAAGACCCTCTTATCTTATTGGTGGCTAGGCTGGCCTCCAAACAAAACCATGGCGTGAAACGTTGGCAATTGGCATTGTATGTTTCTGCAAACCACACATTTTGACATTTTATGGACCCCAACTATGTTGCGTATAACAATATTTCGAGATGCTTTTCAAAATGTATTTATTTATTTAAGTTATATACCTATTCTAAAAAAAATAATACAAAAAATATAGCTGCAAGCAGCGATAAGGCGGGACCAAGAAAGAAGACAATACGCAATAAGATCAATATGCACAAATAAGACTCATGGGCTGAGTTGTCGGTAGCCCGGATTTGAACACACAACCTTGTGGTCGCAGTGTGAGAGCTCTACTGACTGAGCTACACGGAGACAATCAGTGACTACAATGTAAACAGGAAAATCATTCAGTGTGTTTGAT
The DNA here is from genome assembly GCF_951216825.1 of Electrona antarctica. NCBI lineage: Eukaryota > Metazoa > Chordata > Actinopteri > Myctophiformes > Myctophidae > Electrona > Electrona antarctica. Next base: position 44,018,208 of record NC_136798.1, on the reverse strand, counting down.
AACAATCATGTGTGTCCTCGTTTTGGGCATGTCATTATCCATTACTACAGTGTGTTCGCTGTTCATGCTTTCACGTACAAAGTTCTCTTCAACTGGAATTTCAGATAATGGTCCATACATTTTGTGTAGAACGTTTCACGCAAATTGCTAAAAAAAACAGGCAGAAAATCAGGTATAAGCATTCTTCAAACTGCTCAAAATGGCGGAATATCTGAGGGCGGAGCTTACTTGTCAAAGTGACAGATGTGTTCCCCATGAGTCAAGGAACATGTGGAAACAAGTGCCATGAATTTTGACCAAACGAGGCATGAGTTATGGCTGTTCAAAGGTTTCATTTTCAAAAAAATGCTTTAGGGCCCCCTTTGGCCAATTGGAGTAAGACTGCTTTCAGTGCTATTTGGCATGACCCTCTACCATACTGTAAAGTGACATAAGCATATGACGCTGCATGTATGTATTAGGGGAAGAAGAAGAATTTTCACAAAACAGCAATTTTCATCGGCTCATAAAAGCTTTTCCCACTTAAAACAAATGTACTACGATTTTTTGTCTGTATAGGTCCAAAGTTCACATGTAGAAGTTTTCGTGCATTTTGATCAAAGAGCCTGGGAGGAGATACGTTTGAACTGTTTTTCATATAATTCAAAATGGCAGGTGATCTATAGGTCAGAGGTCAAAAGTCAGAACACAAAAGTTGTTCGGCATGAGGAGACACATATGTGTATCAAAGTGTCATTGCCAACGGTCAAACGGTTCATGAGATATGCATGTTCAAAGTTTGCATTTTCAATTGAGTGCTATAGCGCCACCATTTGGCCAATCGTCATGGGCTTCGCATAATCACCGTTTGGCATGGCCCTCTACCAGATTACCGCGTTTCACGAAAACCAACTGCACGGTTCAGCCAGAACAGCTATTTTTGGCGGAAGAAGGAGGAGGAGGAGAAGAAGAAGGAGAAGAAAAAAAACACAAAAACAAGTGACCAAAGTCACTTGTTTTTTTGAGTGGTGCAACTCCGTGTGGGGTTTCCCGGGGGGGGGGGGGGGGGGGGGAGTTCCAGACCCACATGGACGCACCCAGGGTGCCGGCCCGGTTCCGGCGAGCCGTCCCACGTCCGAAACGGTTGAGAAATGACAGAGTTACCGTGTGCCGGTCCCTGTACTGTACTGTACTGTACTGTACTGTACTGTACTGTACTGTACTGTACTGTACTGTACTGTACTGTACTGTACTGTACTGTACTGGCACACCCGAAATCATCATATATACAGTTAATATGTGTGTGTGTGTGTGTTTGTGTGTGTGTTGCGGACAGGTGGTGAAAAACAACCATGCTGTTTTCGTGCTCATACCCAGCCAGGCACCCGCCCAGCCAGCCAGCCACCCACCCACCCACCCACACACATACGGTCCAGTTCCCTTCCTTCCTTCCAGGGAGGTACCTATGGATGTCACTGGCTCGTAGGTACCTTTGGGGGCCACTCCCCCGAGGGGTGTGGTTTTGCATTAAGGGGTGTGGTTAACCTTTCTTTTTTTTCACCCACTGTGTAATACAGTAGGTGGACAGTAGGTGTCAGACCAGAGCTCTTTACTCTATACTACTCTATTCCTATAGCTGGCATATAGCAAATTGTAATTTGCACTGTTTATTTCACTACATGCGTTTACATGTAATACATGCAAACACATGTATGTACTACTCCACTACATCTTATAGGTAAATATTGTACTTTTACTCCACTACAATTATTTTAAAACTTTAGTTTATACTAGTTACTTTGTAGATTTTTGATCACATCACAAACACACACACATTAACTTTAGCCATATAGCTACACAAGCTTGTGAGCTTGTAAGTAGCCTTGCCGAGCCATGAGGCCCATAGGGCAGGAGCCTATCTCCTGTTTCTGTAGCGTGAGGCAGCTTGATGTACAAGTACACCCCCTGGTCATGACGCTAGTATGTCACAGGGACTTACCCCAAATCCAACCCTTGATGCTGTCAAGCAGGGAGGCACTGGGTCCCATTTTTAGAGTCTTTGGTATGACCTGCCCGGGGATCGAACCCCAACCTCCCAGTATCAGGGCGGACACTCAAGGCCACAAGGCCACTGAGCTGGTGAGCTTGTAGATCTGCTATTTTCAAAAATATTTATATATATTTGAAAATGTGAAATGATACATTATGCATAAAGTGTAATTTCTACTTTTGTACTTTTACTCAAGTAAATGTTGCATTACGAACTTTTACTTGTAATTACCAAAGTAGTACTTTTAGTACTTTTTCCAGGGGTATTTGTTTTCTGTTTAAAACATTGCTGGGGTCTACTCAGGTTTTTGAGTGAACCCCATACAGTTGCTTGAGTTAATTCTTAGGGTGCTAAATGAAAAATTAATTACATGTCTGTCTTGCAAGGCAGTTCGTAATCCCCCACCCCCCACCAAACAAAGAGTTAATTTGGCCTAGTATTATTGGGGAGGGGGAGGGGTCAGCAAGGTTGTGCTCACTGTCAGAATATAGTTAACATTTTGTCTTGTTCTGAGCAGTGCTCAGTGTATTCTCTGTTTAGGGCCAGATAGCATTCTAGTTTACTATGCTTTAGTGTTGCTTTTTTCCAATGTGTCAATAGCTTTCCCGTCTTATTTGTTTTAGTCCAGTGGATTTTCTATCTGGTGGCTCTTGCAGAGTTCCAGGGCCAGCTGGCTGAGGGGGCATCTCTCTAGAGTTTTGCTGTGTGTGAGTGCCTTGTATGGAGTGCATCTGGGTCACTTTCTTTTAGGGGGTTGTAAAATTAATAATCCTGCCCTGCATGCATTATTTGGTGTCCTCCGCTGGACCCGGAGAATGGATTTGCAGAATTCTGTGTGTAGGGTTTCCGTTTGGTGTTTTGGTGTTTATCCCATTTTTCAAGGTTTAGGTTTGCTAATGGCCCCCAGCTCTCACAACCATATGTCTGCTCGTCATGTTTCAGGTGAACTAGATACCATTATTTACAATCAACTCTCAATTCTTATACCAATCGATCAACTCCAAACAAAGCAAACCTAGTGAAAAAACAAAACAAACCCAAAAAAGCAACCAGTTTCACTCGCCACTTGAGCTCTATCAGCTCTTTTCAAAAAAATAATGGTGAAAGAAAGCCCAAATCAGCAACCAAGCCTCAGAAACAAGCACAATATGGCAACACGCAACCATGACTATTTAAGCTATTTTACAGGGGAAACTAGCACACATTTGCTTATAATAAGCAGAACTGGCAACACTGCAAACCAGCACTACAGGCTACTTTGCATAGTCAAAAATAATGATTCATTGGCCGACTGGAGACCATTTTGAGATTGAGGAAGAAACTTAGGGAACTGGACTGTAGCTCCGTAAGGGAGTGGTTGCACCACTCAAAGAAGTGGAATGAAATATTAACGTTAATAGAAGATTTGAGAACGGATTAATCACATTAGAAAGAGTTGTGCTGATTAGTGATTAGACCGATTTTTTTCAGAGGAGGGCGTAATGGAACAAAAAGGGCAGGTTCCTGTATTTTAACATCAGTTATTATGGTGGTACTTGGAGAGCCTATCTGTCATTGGACGATGTGCCTAAAACAATGGCAACTAGAAAACACGGTGCAGCAGCTTTCTGCTTCTACGGGCCGACGGCGTGGAACAAACTCCCACGTATATACCTTCGACAGGCAACCACTGTAGACATTTTTAAAGCACAGCTCAAGACCTACTTCTACACTCGTGCTTTTATTTGATCTTTTAAATTCTTTGTTGTTATTCATGTCCTCACTGTATTGCATTAGTGCTATTATTTTAATGTTTTATGACTTTCCTCCATTGCTCTGTAAAGCACTTTGAGCTGCATTTCATTTCATGAAAGGTGCTATACATAACGTTTTATTATTATTATTATTATTATTATTATTATTATTATTATTATTATTATTATTATTATTATTATTATTATTAAATATTTTTAGAGGTATACTTCAGTATAGGCAACTTGCAATACAAACTTTAGTGGCAACGTTTCGGTCAAGGCCCGCCAAAATACATTTTAGTTGACTAAATCAACGACTAAAATCGTATTATATTTAGTAGACTAAAACTAAATTCCATTCCAGGTGACTAAAATGTGACTAAAACTAAATCTAAACTTGCTGTCAAAATCAACACGTGTGCGTGTGTGTGTGTGTGTGTGTGTGTGTGTGTGTGTGTGTGTGTGTGTGTGTGTGTGTGTGTGTGTGTGTGTTCACTGCACCTTGTGGTGTCTGGAAGGTCTTCTCCAAGTCGCTTCTCTCTTTCTCACCCAGTCGAACTGTGAGAAGCTCTAGTTTGGTGTTCAGTTCCTGCCGTTCTCTTCTCTCTTCTTTTATAGAACACAATGTATACAACATTCTGTATGTCAGTTTAGAATAGATGAACCACTGACATTTTGGACATCCCCAATTAATATATTTTCTTGAATGTCTTCAAAGTGCGTTTACTAATATTGTTGTCTTGAAGGGGATATGAATGTTGTTTAACTTATATTATTTTGTTCTCTTAAAAAGTGTATGTATGTATTTGTTTCCACTGATGGGCCACTGGCGACGGAGTGCTCGTGCTCGTGCGTGCGTGCGTGCGTGCGTGCGTGCGTGCGTGTGTGTGTGTGTGACTCCTGCCAGGCCTCCTCGTGTCTATGCACGGTAACTGGGGCTCCAGGCTCCAGGCTAACATGGTAGGGGATCTCAGAGCTGCAGTGGTCCCCAGAGGCGTGGTGTGCAGGCCCACAGTGTGGACACGCCCTGGCATCAGCCAACCACTGCCCCGCTGCCTTGTGGGTTAGTCCGGGAGGACAAAAGGCTAGGGGAGCACACCCTGAGAGAAAAGCAAGTGCTGGCAGGCGCACGATAGGCGGTCCTCCGACAGACCGGAGTTCTGGCAGCCTCCTGCAGCTGTGAGGTGCCGGTCGTCCTGGGTTCCCCTTGCCATCGGATACAGCTCCCCACAGCAAAGAAGTGATGTTGGAGTATGCGCATCCCCTTCGTCACTCAAATAAATTCAGGGGCAGGTATCTGCTACTGGTTTCAGTGAGTTCCACCACACTCATTACAAGTCCACTGGCGTTGGGGTACCTGGTAACGGGTGCAGGACTGATATATCTGGAAGCTCCTAGCTCGGTCCCTGCACAGTAGCGGCACAGGGATATTTATGGTCGTCAGCAGCTGGGAAATTGAGTGGCAGCTGCTCCCGGCAGACCCCGGTGTGTCTGAGCAGCCCTATTAAGGACCACAGATCACTAGGGTTAGTGAGCAGGGAGAGAGGGTTAGTCCCCTGATGGGGACAGGTCTAGAAAAGGTGACCTAAACATTGTCCACTCAGACTTCTCCTGGATCTCAGGATATTCCGCTAGTGGTCGAAAACAAGCAAAACAAAAAAGAAACGTACCCCTACGACCCCTACGACCGGCAACCTGGAACATCAGGATCCTCTTGAACTCTAGCCAAAACACCAGCAGGCCAGACCGAAGAAGAACATTGATGTTGCGGCTCTAAGCGAGACCAGATTACTGGGTGAGGGATCACTCAAGGAGGAGGGAGCTGGCTACACCTTCTTTTGGAAAGGCTACCCCATAGGAGGAAAACACCTGCACGGTGTAGGCCTGGCCATACACCCATTTTGACCTGAGATCAGATTCTAAAAATGTCTTCTACATCCTGACAATTTTCTGAAAAAGCTGTTTCTATGTCAGTCGTTATTCGATTTTTCAAAAATAGCAGACCTACAAGCTCGTAGCGCGTCACTCGGTGGCGCGCTATGAGCTTGTAGATCTGCTATTTTTCAATAGCTAAAGCATAACGTAATGCTAACACCAAAAGGGGTTCCCGCCCAGAATGGGTTAAGAACGGCCTAATGCCAAATCTCACAGAGACACCAACTGGCATAAACGAAAGGCTCATGTCAATCGGCATCCCTCTTGCAGGAAAACAACATGCCACCCTTTTCAGTGCCTACGCACCCACTCTGCCAACAGAAGAGGACGTGAAAGACCGCTTCTATGAGGTACTGGATGAGGCCCTCCACAAAGTCCCCAAAAGCGACAAAATCCTGCTGTTGGGCGACTTTAACGCAAGAGTGGGGAAGAACAATGACATCTGGAAAGGCGTGATTGGACAACATGGCGTCGGCCACTCCAATGCCAATGGGCTACGACTCTTAAGTCTCTGTGCTGAACACAACGTCACCATCACCAACACCATCTTTCAGATGAAAAACAAATACAAAACCTCCTGGATGCATCCTCGGTCCAAGCACTGGCACCTCCTGGATTACATCATTGTCAGACGTACGGATAGGGAAATAGCTGTTTTCAATACATGATAGTTCAGTTGGTGATGAAAGCATGAAATTTGGCACAGATGACCTTCATATGACCCTAATCGATAATCAATCTCGGGCCACGCAGAATTCCAATTTTTTCAAGGTGGCCCGCCAGTTTTAAAAATGGCTGCAACTGTACATACGTTTTTGGACTATATGACTTTGCTGGGGCTGTAAATATTTTATTTCCCCTCAATTTGATATAAGAGAATATGTTCTGGAGGTATTTATACCAAGTACGATATAAAAAGTAACATTAGGTTCCAATAGGCGCCATGTTTTCCAATATGGCTGCCAATAAACTGTATAAATGTACATCTGCTTATGGTTAATGCACAGTTGGTGATACAAACATGAAATTTGGCACAGATCACCTTTATGACACCCTAATTCATAATCAACCTTGGGCAATGCAGAATTCCTACATTTTTCAAGATGGCCACCAGTTTTCAAAATCGCTGCAACTGGACCTACGTTTTGGATAATATCACTTTGCTGGGGCTGAATCTTTGATTTCCCCCTAATTTTGATATAAGAGAATATGTTCTGGAGGTATTTCTACCAGGTAAGATAACAAAATTACATTAAGTTCCAATATGGTGGCATATTTTCCAATATGGCTGCCGATAAATTGCACAACTGTACTACTCATGATTCATGGCTCATGGTTAATCCACAGTTGGTGATACAAGCATGACATTTGGCACAGACCTTTATACCACCCTAATTGGTAATCAACCTCGGGCCATGCATAATTCCTCAATTTTTCAAGATGGCCACCAGGTTTCACCAGTTGAAATGGCTTCAACTGGGCCTATGTTTTGGACTATATCCTTTTGCTGAGACTGTAATATTTTTTTATTTCCCCCTCATTTTGATATAAGAGAATATGTTCTGGGGGTATTTCTACAAAGTAAGATCAGAAATAACCTTAGGTTCCAATATGGTGACATGTTTTCCAATATGGCTGCCGATAAATTGCATGATTGTACATCTGCTCATGGATAATACACAGACCGGATACAAGCATGAAATATGGCACAGATCACCTTTATACCACCCTAATTGGTAATCAACCTCGTGCCATGCAGAATTCCTCAATTTGGGAAGATGCCTGACAGGTTTTCAAAAGCCCAAAAGGCCAATTGACAAGTTTTTATTGTGTTATTGCAGTACCAGGGTACACTGGTTGACACTATAGCTGTGATACTCAGAATGGGGTTCAATGCTAATACATTTTCTAGTTTCCTAAATGCTGTTTAGCTTGCCCCAAATTAAAGTTAAACAGCCGCACCTGAATTGACATGATGTGCCAGCGCGGGAGAGCCGAGCCAAGGAAGACAGGGCTTTAGTCTTTCGGAAGGTGTACAGATCATATAGGAAATTCATAGCATTGGATGAATGATCGGACTGGGGGTAGGATAGTGATGTTACTGAGCCCAGCCCAGTTGTATCCCATAATTATTGTAGTGTATTTTTTGCCAGGTGGAAACCTGGCATACAACAGCTCATTTTATTTTAGTGACCTAGTCATGATTGACTGCCCCTATTAAAGCCAATGTATGTGGTCAGACTCCCAGTCTGACCACATACTCTGAAATGCCGCTTAAGCTATATGAGACTGTAGCAAATCGCGTAGTAGCAACCTAGTCATGACAGTGATTGAACTAACAAAGTTGTTTTTACAAAATTAATAGCATGCCAATTATTTTTGACCCCAGGCAACTTGATGATGGAATTCAGTTGACACTTGAACAAAGCTACATACCAAGACTCATGGTAACAGTTAAAAACATCAACATTGGAAAGAAAAAGGAAGTTAATATCAGAAGAGAAGTGTAAAGTATCTTCGGCTAAATTCACTCGCAGCAGCCTTAAAAGTAACATCTGCCCATTTGCGCCACATTTTAAAGTGATTTGGTAGCTTTTGAATGACCTGTAACAAGACAGACAAAACTAAGAATCTGCACAAAGCCATAACTGCATACCAAGCTGCAAAGATGTGCCAAAAACCTTCACCAAGCTTTATCGGATCTAAGTTTGTGTATGGTGATGGTGACCATATTTCAAAATATGCCATGCTATTTGAACCTAGGTCATTGAAAACCTAAATGGATCCTGTGTATGGTAATTATTAATACAATTATTATTTAAGCACATGTGGTGTTGGAGCTCATGTTATAAAATCATGTGGATTAACCATAATCATTTATCGGCAGCAATACTGGAAAACATGACGCCATATTGGAACCTAATGTTATTTGTTGTTCTGATCTTACTTGGTAGAAATGCCTCCAGAACATGTTCTCTTATATCAAAATGAGGGGGACATTTAAAAATACTGCCCCTGCAAAAGGATATAGTCAAAAACGTAGGCCCAGTTGAAGCCATTTCAACTGGCAAAAACTGGCGACCATCTTGTAAAATGGAGGAATTATGCGTGGCCCGAGGTTTATTACCAATTAGGGTGGTATAAAGGTAATCTGTGCCAAATGTCATACTTGTATCACCAACTGTGGATTAACCATGAACAGATGTACAGTTATGCAATTTATCGGCAGCCATATTGGAAAACATGCCACCATATTGGAACTTAATGTTATTTTGTATCTTACTTGGTAGAAATACCTCCAGGACATATTCCCTTAGGTGGAAATCAAAGTTTCAGCCTCAGCAAAGTGCTATAGTCCAAAATATAGGTCCAGTTGCAGCCATTTTTAAAACTGGTGGCCATCTTGACAAATTTAGGAATTCTGAATGGCCCAAGGTTGATTATGAATTAGGGTGTCATGAAGGTGATCTGTGCCAAATGTCATGTTTCTATCACCAACTGTGCATTAACCATGAGCAGATGTACATTTATGCAGTTTATTGGCAGCCATATTGGAAAACATGCCGCCATATTGAAACCTAAAGTTATTTTGATCTTCTCTTATATCAAAATGATGGTGAAATCAAAGATTTACAGTCCTAGCAAAGTGATATAGTCCAAAACGTATAGGTCCAATTGCAAACTGGCGGCCATCTTGAAAAATGGTGGAATTCTGCGTGGCCCGAGGTTGATTATCAATTAGGGTCATATGAAGGTCATCTGTGCCGAATTTCATGCTTTCATCACCAACTGAACTATCACATCAATTTCCCGCATAGCTAGGACCCGAGAGATGTTCACGTCACGAGCCATGAGACAGGCGGAGTGTTGGACGGACCATCGGCTGATCATGGCCATGCTCAAGCTGAGGATCCGCCCAGCAATACGCCTCCGAAAGTCCACTAAGAGAAGGCTGCACTGTGCCCGGCTGCAGGAAACGGAGGTACGCAACACCCTCCGCTGTTCCCTAGCTAAACAGTAGAGAACACTGAGCCTCTCCTGGGCAGGGAGGGGACGACCACTGACAAGTTGTCCACCCTAAGCTCGACACTCTATGAAGCAGCAGCTCAATCCATCGGCTACAGCAGGAAGAAACATCAGGACCGCTTCGACGAGAACTCCACACATATCACCACTCTCCTCAATAACATGCACAAAGCCTTACTCAACAATCCATCTTCTACAGCCCTGAAAAATCAATGGCAAGACCAAAGGAAAGAGGTCCAACGCACTCTGAGGCAACTTCAAAACCAGTGGTGGGTATCCAAGGCACATGAAATAAAATCATTCGCAGACAGATATGACATGCACAATTTATATGATGCAATACAATCCACCCATGGTCCAAGAACCCATACTGTCTTCCCCCTTACAACTGCAGATGAATCCGCCCTCATCAAGGACCAAGTCCTGATCATCCAGAGATGGGGTGAGCATTTTGAGGCTCTCCTAAATCAGCCAGACTCAGTTGATCTCTCAGCTCTAGAGGATCTCCCAACCCTGCCCACCATCCAGAGCCTTGATCTCCCACCTTCCTACACAGAGGTTTGTGCTGCCATAAGGGCACTGAAAAACAATAAATCCCTAGGACCTGACTCCATCCCTGCTGTGATCCTCAAGAACGGGGGCTACCTCTGCATCAGAGAAATCCACAACTTCATCTCCCTCGTATGGTGGGAAGAACGCATCCCCCAACAATGGAAGGATGCAAATATTGTCACCATCTTTAAAAACAAGGGCGAGAAATCCATCTGTGGAAACAGCCGGGGTATAGCACTCCTCTCTGTTGCTGGTAAAGTACTATCGAAGATCATGATACCAGAATTCCAGTGTGGTTTCCGGAAAAACAGAAGCACAGTGGACATGATCTTCACCTCACGGCAGCTGCAGGAAAAATGCTGTGAACAAAAGCAAAACCTGTTCATGGCCTTTGTGGATCTCTCCAAGGCATTCGACACCGTCCACCGTGAACTCCTGTGGAGAGTACTCCTGCAATATGGCTGCCCGGAAAAGTTTGTCAACATACTGAGCAAGGTCCACGATGGGATGAGGGCCAAGACAATAGGTGGACTAGAATCTGCCTCCTTTGGGGTAGGCACCGGTGTGAGACAGGGATGTGTTATCGCACCGGTCCTCTTCAACATATTTCTCCTATGTGTAACAACACTCCTACACAAGGAAATAGAGGAGGAGAGCGGGGTGACTCTGGACTACAGGCTGGACGGGAGCCTCTTCAACATCAGGAGGCTCCGAGCCACAACAAAGCTCCAGTCTGTACGCATACTGGAGCTCCAGTATGCTGATGATTGTGCCCTTGTGGCACACACACCAGAGGCACTACAGGTCACTCTTGCAGCTGCTGTAAGAGCCTACAGCAGAATGGGACTGTCTGTCAACATCTCAAAGACCGAAGTCCTCTGCCAGTGGTCTTCAGAACCCCCACAGACACCACCAGTCTTCTCCGTCACAGATTCCAAACTCACCATCGTACCACACTTCAAGTATCTCGGCAGCATCCTGTCAGATGATTACAGTATTGACATGGACATCCAAAACAGGAACAAGCAGGCCTCATCGTCCTTTGGTCGGTTGAGGAAAAGGGTCTTTTAAAACAGCAATCTCCACCTACACACAAAAATTGCAGTATACAAGGCCATTTGCATTTCCACTCTTCTGTGCGGCTGTGAAACATGGACGATCTATGTGCGCCATCTAAAGATGCTTGAAGCGTTTCACATTAGATGCCTCCAGCGCATCTTAAAGGTGACCTGGCGAGACCGTTTACCACACACTGAAGTCCTCCAGAGAACCAGCTGCAGAAGCATAGAGGCTACCATTATGCACCACCAACTACGATGTCTGGGTCATGTCATCAGAATGTTAGCCAATCGCCTACCTCGCAAGACGTTATATGGCCAACTCCACCAAGGCCAACGCTCTGCAGGGGGGCTGAAAAAGAGGCTGAAGGACCAATTAAAGACTACCCTAAAGAAATGTGGAATCAAACCCCCTTCCCTTGAGGATGCCGCTGTAGATCGTTCCTCCTGGCATGGACTCTGTCAACAAGGAGTCCAATTGGCAGAGGAGGAAAGAATGAACCATCGCCTGTACTGGCAAAAAGTCAGAGAAGGAAGGCTGCCAAGTCTGCACCTGCCCCATCGGGTCAGGTTTTCCCTTGCACTGTCTGTGGCAAACAGTGTCTATCTCTCATCGGACTAAACAGTCATCAACGGACCCACGAATACAGTAAGTAGCCGAAGTCATCATCGGACACGATGGACTACCTTAAGCAGTGTGTGTGTGTGTGTGTGTGTGTGTGTGTGTGTGTGTGTGTGTGTGAGAGACAAAAAATGTTCGCCGACTACATTTTATCACTGACGATTAATACATGGAAACTAAATTAAGCAACTAAAACTAAGACTAAATATAGAATATAGAGATCCAGTGTAAGTCATTTTACACTTGGTTGCAAGTGTAAAATCAGTCATTACGACTGCATCAAGGCCCGCCAAAATACATTTTAGTCGACTAAATCAACTGTAGATTTAGTCGACTAAAATCGTATTATTATATTATATATTATATTATAAATAAAACTAAACCATTCCAGGTAACTAAAATGTGACTAGAACTAAATGAAAACTATTCAAGCGACTATGACTATGACTCTGACTAAATTTGATGTCAAAATCAACAAGTGTGTGTGTGTGTGTGTGTGTGTGTGCGTGTGCGTGCGTGTGCATGTGCGTGTGCGTGCGTTCTACCTTCTAGTTGGTGGTTGATCTTCTCCAGTTCACTCTCTTTGTCCATGCGCTGATCTCCCTTTAGCTGTTTAATCTCTTGGGGAATAACCTGTTGTGACACTTTTACAGAACACATACAGTAGCTGTTTAATGCCTTGGATAATAATCTGTTGTGATTCTTTTACAGAACACATACAGTAGCTGTTTAATGTCTTGGATAATAATCAGTTGTGATTCTTTTACAGAACACATACAGTAGATGAAACATACAGTACAGTCTCTGTCAGGTGGAAACCTTGTATGTCCAAAACTGTTACGCTTCAGCAAATGTAAAAAATAAGTTCCAAAGGATCCAATGTAGTTAATGTAAAGTCACAACAAGCTCTTGTTAATACATTTCAGTTAAATATGTATAAAGACCTACAGACAGAATACAGAATGAGAATACAAGTGTGCATATAACATTTTATCTTGGTTCGGCTCTGCTACATTTTTCTCTCTGCTCGGCACAATTATACAACCATCTTTATCCATTAAGAGCAGGGAGATAGATATACAATAACAACCGCCATAGGGCAGAGGTTCCAACCACTGGTGGTACTTGAGCCCCCTCTGGTGGTACACAGAGGAGTCACCCAAAAAAGGAGGAAAAAAAGGAAAAAGTGGAATGAAATATTAACCTTAATAGAAGATTTGAGAACGGATTAATCACATTAGAAATATCATCAGTTGTGCTGACATTTTTAAAGCACAGCTCAAGACCTACTTCTACACTCTTGCTTTTAGTTGATCTTTTAAAGTCTTTGTTGTTATTCATGTCCTCACTGTATTGCATTACTGCTATTATTTTAATGTTTTATGATTTGCTTTTCTTTCCCTACATTGCTCTGTAAAGCACTTGCACCTGCATTTCATGTCATGAAAGGTGTTATACAAATAACGTTTTTTTATTAAAGGACCAAGCAGTCCTGAAAGGACTTGGTCCTTTTTTTAAATTGCTATTTATTTTCTTCCGCCAAAAATAGCAGTTCTGGCTGAACCGTGCAGTCGGTTTTCGCGAAATTTTGAGATATGGTAGAGGGCCATGCCAAACGGTGAGGATGCGAAGCCCACAACCATTGGCCAAAGGGTGGCGCTATATTGAAAATGCAAACTTTGACCAGGCATAGCTCATGAACCGTTTGACCGTCGGCAATGAAACCTCGACACACATATGCGTCTCCTGGGCTGTTACTTTTGACCTCTGACCTCTAGATCACCCGCCATTTTGAATTATATGAAAATCAATTAAAATGCATCTCCTCCCAGGATCTTTGATCAAAATGCACGAAAACTTCTACACGTGAACTTTGGACTTTACGGACATGGGAAAGTATAGTACGTTTTTTTAAGTGAAAAAATGAAGGTTTTATGAGCCAATGAAAATTTCCGTTTTGTGAACTTTTGTCTTTATTTTGTTCTGTTGTAGTGCCTGTGGCTTTGCTGACCTCTGCTGGTCTAAAGTGCCTCACCTGTCAATCACCTGAGATTTCTGGCTGCCACACCCTTAGTCAGCTGTTCTTGATTAGTTGCAGGCTATATAAGTGGACCTGTGGCCAGCAGCTCATTGTCTCCCAAACACCCAAACTGAACAACGTTGTGTTCCCTTTTTGTTGCTGTTATTAGTTAAGTTTCAGATGGGCTGGTCGTAAGTATTCTTATCAATCAGTCCCTGATTTTAAATAAATGTGTAATATCTTTGTAAACTTTTGATCTGACTTTGTGTCCTTTTATGTTAGCCCTTGGTTGAGCCAAGTTTAAAGGGCCATAACAATGCTAGAAACGGATTTGTTTAGTGAGAAACATGTATAAAGAACTTGATCCTGATCAAATCAGGTTCTTTACTCATGAATTGATAGATTATTTGATGTTGTACAACAGTGATTTTGAAACAAAGACTGATTTGGACACCTGGCCTTTCAGTTCAGGTTTTTTGTGTCCTGAAAGGATTCCCTTGCATGGATGGTTCTGGTACCGGATGGTACCCAGACCTGGCGAGCCGACCCGGAACTCTGAACCCCCCCTTCCCCCACAAATGTGGTAATCTGGTTCTCCAAATTGGAGAAAGAGACTGCTTTCCCTGAACTGAATAGGAACTGAACTGGGACTTTTCAAGTCAACAACTTAAAGCACCCATTTGTTTGTTTTTCATGAATGTTCAAAGCTGTTTATTTTTTTATTTTTTAATCCCTGTTTCAGACTCATTTCATTGGTTTTCACTCATTGAGGTCCTCATCCAAATCTTTATACCCACCTTATCATTAGTTATCCTTGTGCAACTTGCTACAAAAACACTGAATGATTTTGCTTGTTAGCTCGGTAGGTAGAGCTCTTGCCTTTGCAACACAAGGTCATGGGTTCAAATCTGGGCACCGCCAACTCTGTGTATGAGTCTTCAAGAACCTGTACCTGCCCCCCACTATAAAAAACCGACCTCGTCACAATTCCATGGTCTTTTTCTCAAGTTTAGTCTTCCATGTTTCTTGTGCATATTATTCTTATTGCCTTCCTGCTTGGTCCGTCCTTATCGCTGCTTGCAGCGATCCTTTTCTAGTTATTATTATTATTATTATATATTTTTAGAGGTATACTTCAGTATAGGCAACACAGTCTTATGCACACCTGTATGCTCTGAGGCGGGTGCGTAGGCAGGGCTCAATGTATTCAGAAAAATGCACAAAAGGTGCACAAAGACCCACACACCGTCTGCACTTGCAATACGAACTTTATTGGCAATGTTTCGGTCAAAGACCGATGCCTGAAGAAGGTCTTTGACCGAAACGTTACCAATAAAGTTTGTATTGCAAGTCTTTGACGGGTCTTTGTGCACTTTTTGTGCATTTTTCTGAGTACTTCAGTATAAAAAGGTTGGGAACCAATGCCCCATGGGGAACAGAATAGCAGAGAGGTGGTGCTGGGGTGGCGGTGGGAGCAGACATAACAACACCAGGAACGCATATGCAGAGGATGGAACGCAGGAAGAATCCAGATCTACGTGAGCTTAAATACCCCTCCCGATTGGTCAGCTGACTGCCACGTCAGCGAATGACATGTGAGTCTTGTATAACACTGAATGAGCCCTGACTGAACTAACTACCCAAGCTACATAATATCTGTGTAGGGCACCAAAAAATATATACAGTTGACAGCAAAAATACTGTAGATAATATACAAACCGAACATTTACTGTATATGGTCATTTGTCGCTGATGGGCGCAAATCTCATTATGATATCACCGTGTTTTAATGTTTTAATTTTCTTTAATAAGTCAGTGCTATTGAACACCCTTTATAGTGGCTTTTACATTACAAATATTGAAGCAATGAAAAGTATGTATATTTGTGTGTGTGTGTGTGTGTGTGTGTGTGTGTGTGTGTGTGTGTGTGTGTGTGTGTGTGTGTGTGTGTGTGTGTGTGTGTGTGTGTGTGTGTGTGTGTGTGTGTGTGTGTGTGTGCACCTTGTAGTGTCTGGATGGTCTTCTCCAGCTGCTCTCGTTTGGTCTTCATTTCCTGCCGTTCTCTTCTCTCTTATTTTATAGAACACAATATATATAGTTTAGAATAGATGAACCACTGACATTTTGGACATCCCAAATTAATATATTTTCTTGAATGTCTTCAAAGTGCGTTTACTAATATTGTTGTCTTGAAGGGAATATGAATGTTGTTTAACTCTTGAGTTTTTCTTATTATTTTGTTCTCTTAAAAAGTAAATTAAGGGTTAGGGTCATGTATTTGTTTCCACTGGTGGGAAGAAAGGCTGCAGAAGCAGAGAACCTGCAACACTGTGTGTGTGTGTGTGTGTGTGTGTGTGTGTGTGTGTGTGTGTGTGTGTGTGTGTGTGTGTGTGTGTGTGTGTGTGTGTGTGTGTGTGTGTGTGTGTGTGTGTGTGTGTGTGAGACAAAAAATGTTCGCCGACGACCTTTTATCACTGACGATTAATACATGGAAACTAAATGAAGCTATGATGACTAAAACTAAGACTAAATATATTGACAATTTCATCAACTAGACTAAAATGTTAGGAAGGGACTAGTGGACAAGAGATCCAGTGTCATGTTACACTTGGTTGCAAGTGTAAAATCAGTCATTACGACGGCATCAAGGCCCGCCAAAATATATTTTAGTCGACTAAATCAACTGTAGATTTAGTCGGCTAAAATCGTATTATAGGCTATTTAGTCGACTAAAACTAGACTGAAACTAAACCATTCCAGGTGACTAAAATGTGACTAAAACAAAATGAAAACTAGTCAAGAGACTATGACTAAAACTAAAATCTAAATTTGCTGTCAAAATCAACATTTGTGTGTGTGTGTGTGTGTGTGTGTGTGTGTGTGTGTGTGTGTGTGTGTGTGTGTGTGTGTGTGTGTGTGTGTGTGTGTGTGTGTGTGTGTGTGTGTGTGTGTGTGTGTGTGTGTGTGTGTGTGTGTGTACCTTGTAGTTTCTGGGTGGTTTTCTCCAACTCCTGCCGTTCTCTTCTCTCTTATTTTATAGAACACAATATATATAGTTTAGAATAGATGAACCACTGACATTTTGGACATCCCAAATTAATATATTTTCTTGAATGTCTTCAAAGTGCGTTTACTAATATTGTTGTCTTGAAGGGAATATGAATGTTGTTTAACTCTTGAGTTTTTCTTATTATTTTGTTCTCTTAAAAAGTAAATTAAGGGTTAGGGTCATGTATTTGTTTCCACTGGTGGGAAGAAAGGCTGCAGAAGCAGAGAACCTGCAACACTGTGTGTGTGTGTGTGTGTGTGTGTGTGTGTGTGTGTGTGTGTGTGTGTGTGTGTGTGTGTGTGTGTGTGTGTGTGTGTGTGTGTGTGTGTGTGTGTGTGTGTGTGTGTGTGACAAAAAATGTTCGCCGACGACCTTTTATCACTGACGATTAATACATGGAAACTAAATGAAGCTATGATGACTAAAACTAAGACTAAATATATTGACAATTTCAACAACTAGACTAAAATGTTAGGAAGGGACTAGTGGACAAGAGATCCAGTGTCATGTTACACTTGGTTGCAAGTGTAAAATCAGTCATTACGACGGCATCAAGGCCCGCCAAAATATATTTTAGTCGACTAAATCAACTGTAGATTTAGTCGGCTAAAATCGTATTATAGGCTATTTAGTCGACTAAAACTAGACTAAAACTAAACCATTCCAGGTGACTAAAATGTGACTAAAACAAAATGAAAACTAGTCAAGAGACTATGACTAAAACTAAAATCTAAATTTGCTGTCAAAATCAACATTGTGTGTGTGTGTGTGTGTGTGTGTGTGTGTGTGTGTGTGTGTGTGTGTGTGTGTGTGTGTGTGTGTGTGTGTGTGTGTGTGTGTGTGTGTGTGTACCTTGTAGTTTCTGGGTGGTTTTCTCCAACTCCTGCCGTTCTCTTCTCTCTTCTTTTATAGAACACAATATACAACATGCTGTATGTCAGTTTAGAATAGATGAACTACTGACATTTTGGACATCCCAAATTCATATATTTTCTTGAATGTCTTCAAAGTGCGTTTACTAATATTGTTGTCTTGAAGGGAATATGAATGTTGTTTAACTCTTGAGTTTTTATTATATTATTTTGTTATCTTAAAAAGTGTATGTATGTATTTGTTTCCACTGATGAGCCACTGGCGTGCTCGTGCGTGCGTGCGTGCGTGCGTGCGTGTTTGAGTTTGTGTGTTTGACTCCTGCCAGGCCTCCTCGTGGCTATGCACAGTAACTGGGACGCTGCGACTCCGGGCTAACGTGGTAGGGGATCTCGGAGCTCCAGTGGTCCCCAGAGGCGTGGTGTGCAGGCCCACAGTGTGGACACGCCCTGGCATCAGCCAACCACTGCCCCGCTGCCTTGTGGGTTAGTCCGGGAGGACAAAAGGCTAGGGGAGCACACCCTGAGAGAAAAGCAAGTGCTGGCAGGCGCACGATAGGCGGTCCTCCGACAGACTGGAGTTCTGGCAGCCTCCTGCAGCTGTGAGGAGGTGCCGGTCGTCCTGGGTTCCCCTTGCCATCGGATACAGCTCCCCACAGCGAAGAAGTGATGTTGGAGTATGCGCATCCCCTTCGTCACTCAAATAAATTCAGGCGCAGGTATCTGCTACTGGTGTCAGTGAGTTCCACCACACTCATTACAAGTCCACTGGCGTTGGGGTACCTGGTAACGGGTGCAGGACTGATATATCTGGAAGCTCCTAGCTCGGTCCCTGCACAGTAGCGGCACAGGGCTATTTATGGTCGTCAGCAGCAGGGAAATTGAGTGGCAGCTGCTCCCGGCAGACCCCTGTGTGTCTGAGCAGCCCTATTAAGGACCACACTGCTCACTAGGGTTAGTGAGCAGGGAGAGAGGGTTAGTCTCCTGATGGGGACAGGTCTAGAAAAGGTGACCTAAACATTGTCCACTCAGACTTCTCCTGGATCTCAGGATATTCCGCTAGCGGTCGAAAACAAGCAAAACAAAAAATAAACTTACCCCTACGACCGGCAACCTGGAACATCAGGATCCTCTTGACTCTAGCCAAAACACCAGCAGGCCAGACCGAAGAACAGCTTAAGCGCTACAACATTGATGTTGCGGCTCTAAGCGAGACCAGATTACTGGGTGAGGGATCACTCAAGGAGGAGGGAGCTGGCTACACCTTCTTTTGGAAAGGCTACCCCATAGGAGGAAAACACCTGCATGGTGTAGGCCTGGCCATTAACCCATTTTGACCTGAGATCAGATTCTAAAAATGTCTTCTACATCCTGACAGTTTTCTGAAAAAGCTCTTTCTATGTCAGTCGTTATTCGATTTTTCAAAAATAGCAGACCTACAAGCTCGTAGCGCGCCACTCGGTGGCGCGCTATGAGCTTGTAGATCTGCTATTTTTCAATAGCTAAAGCATAACGTAATGCTAACACCAAAAGGGGTTCCCACACAGAATGGGTTAAGAACTGCCTAATGCCAAATCTCACAGAGACACCAACTGAAATAAACGAAAGGCTCATGTCAATCGGCATCCCACTTGCAGGAAAACAACATGCCACCCTTTTCAGTGCCTACGCACCCACTCTGCCATCAGAAGAGGACGTGAAAGACCGCTTCTATGAGGTACTGGATGAGGCCCTCCACAAAGTCCCCAAAAGCGACAAAATCCTGCTGTTGGGCGACTTTAACACAAGAGTGGGGAAGAACAACATCTGGAAAGACATCTGGAAAGGTGTGATTGGACAACATGGCGTCGGCCACTCCAATGCCAATGGGCTACGACTCTTAAGTCTCTGTGCTGAACACAACGTCACCATCACCAACACCATCTTTCAGATGGTAAAACAAATACAAAACCTCCTGGATGCATCCTCAGTACAAGCACTGGCACCTCCTGGATTACATCATTGTCAGACGTACGGACCCGAGAGATGTTCACGTCCCACGAGCCATGAGAGGGGCGGAGTGTTGGACGGACCATCGGCTGATCATGGCCATGCTCAAGCTGAGGATCCGTCCAGCAATACGCCTCCGAAAGTCCACTAAGAGAAGGCTGCACTGTGCCCGGCTGCAGGAAACTGAGGTACGCAACACCCTCCGCTGTTCCCTAGCTAAACAGCTAGAGAACACTGAGCCTCTCCTGGGCATGGAGGGGACGACCACTGACAAGTGGTCCACCCTAAGCTCGGCACTCTATGAAGCAGCAGCTCAATCCATCGGCTACAGCAGGAAGAAACATCAGGACTGGTTTGACGAGAACACATATCACCACTCTCCTCAATAACATGCACAAAGCCCACAAAGCCTTACTCAACAATCCATCTTCTACAGCTCTGAAAAATCAATGGCAAGACCAAAGGAAAGAGGTCCAACGCACTCTGACTAAAGAAATGTGGAATCAAACCCCCTTCCCTTGAGGATGCCGCTGTAGATTGTTCCTCCTGGCGTGGACTCTGTCAACAAGGAGTCAAATTTGCAGAGGAGGAAAGAATGAACCATCGCCTGGCAAAAAGTCAGAGAAGGAAGTCTGCCAAGTCTGCACCTGCCCCATCGGGTCAGGTTTTCCCTTGCACTGTCTGTGGCAAACAGTGTTTATCTCTCATCGGACTAAACAGTCATCAACGGACCCACGAATAAGTAGCAGAAGTCATCATCGGACACGATGGACTACCTTAAGCAGTAAGTGTGTGTGTGTGTGTGTGTGTGTGTGTGTGTGTGTGTGTGTGTGTGTGTGTGTGTGTGTGTGTGTGTGTGTGTGTGTGTGTGTGTGTGTGTCACTAAATGTACAGTAACAGTATAATAAAGTTTAACATGTAGTTTTTGTTGAGTCTGTTTGTTATCCTATACTTACCAAGCACATGAGCTGATCTCTGTCTTCTATCCTTCTGCTCTGCTGTCTCCTCTCTGAAGTACTTTTGAGCTTTACCTTGATACATAAAGAGAGTTTAACTGTGTTTTAATAACAACTCTTCATCTTGTTATACTGACTGGATAATAAATACAAAGAACAGGCATGCAGGAATCACATCAGATAAGAACAGACTTTGTAAACTTACTGTAAATATTATTATGTTATAGTATTATATACATTATTATTGTGTAAAAATAAGCTGAATCACTGATTTGTGTGTGGGTGTGCGTGTGCGCACTCCCCTGTCTGTCTGTCTGTCTGTCTGTATGTCTGTCTGTCTGTCTGTCTGTCTGTCTGTCTGTCTGTCTGTGTTGCCATGCTGAGAGTTCAAGATAACTCAACTAAATACATATATAAATACATAAATAAATGAATAATTAGTTAAATATAACAACGTTAATTTGTACATGTATCTAATTCACCTTTAGCAAACCGCCCTCTCCCACTTAGACACTTCCACTTGGACACTTTCCAGCCAGGCTCATTCATTCCAATGTAAATATCATAGATTTTACACATTAAATACTGGTTCATTTTTGGAACCACACCTTCAAAATCTGTTCCAAATCCGTCAACAAGGCCTGCCATATGCACTGGAAAAATATGTGCGTGATATTTTTTTTTTAAAACAATGTTTTATCATATAGGGAAACTATTGGTGGAGAGGTTTGTCTAACCCATGTTATGCTTAGCTGTGATTGGGCCATAGCAGTTTGGGGAGGGGCTTAGCTATAGGTCAATTGTAGAGTGGGGAATGACTGATTAAAACAGTCACACCTGGCCTGAGTCAAACTAATTGGACTCAGAGCTATAGGTGTAACTACACAGCTGCTGTGCATAGAGGTAATCATTGATGCACACATGTTAAATGAGTCATCTCCACAAACATTCAGAGAGAGACACTGTCCAGACAGAAGTTACCATCTGCGTTCTCATTTTGTATTGACCTTTTACACGAGAACGTACACTTTATGAAAACGCTATAATGTCGCTAGGTGGCGGTAACGGGGGAATATTTCTCATTCCGTATACAAGACACACCAACGCTACCTGATGTGCTCTAGAATTAGATTATATTCCTTCCCGTCGTAAGCACTATGAGTGTAAACAAAACATAAAGACATTTCCTCTAGGAATTATCTATACATAGAGACATGATTGCTTCTCGATCATTTCACTTTTATGGAATTCTCCTTTTTAATTGGTTTAATTGATATGTTATCTTTCTTTTCTCCCGATTGTAATTCTTATCATTCAGTACATTGCCTTGTCAGGATCCTCCTAGATCCTCCTAGATCCTCTTTCTTTCTTTATCTTCTCCCCTCTCTGACGTACATTATTTTACATACACAATCAGATCTATTCCCTCGACATCTCCTCCCCCCTGTATTTATCTCGCCTCCTCTCTCCATCCACTAGTAACACAGGCTCACTTCCACTCTCTCCCATCACCCGAAGACGATATCTCCTCCTCCTCCTCCCCCCGGTATATACAGTACATGTGTGTATATATACATATCATGTCCCCCATTGTGAAAAGAAAAAGAGAAAATGCCTCCTCTCTCCATCCACTAGTAACACAGGCTCACTTCCACTCCCCCCCAATACCCGATGACGCGACCCCCGGGGGGTCGCGACCCACGGGTTGAGAACCCCTGCTTTAAGAGACCGGCATCACTATATGGTTAAAGACCTGTCGTAAAGCAGGTGGTCTCTGGGTGACTAACGTGAGTTGTTGTGACTCTTATGTACATGCTGCGTGTTGATTATAATCATTGTGTGGACATTCGAGACATATTACAAAGATGCCCCCGCCAGCCCGCCCCTCTGCAATGAACTAGCCTACTTATTTCCACAGTTTTCTAAAGTGAACTATGAGGCAACACTGGCAGCAATCAGGTAAATAAACAAACTTGCAGGATTGCAGTGTCCTGTCAATGCCGGTTGTTGTTGTAACTTCTGGCTTCTGACTGTAGTTTGTAATCATCTCTCTTATCATGAAATGATGACTCGTACGGCTGTAGTGCGTGTGTGTGTGTGTGTGTGTGTGTGTGTGTGTGTGTGTGTGTGTGTGTGTGTGTGTGTGTGTGTGTGTGTGTGTGTGTGTGTGTGTGTGTGTGTGTGTGTGTGTGTGTGTGTGTGCTGTCCTAAATAACAAACTTGTAGGGGTTAGGGCATTGTATGAAAACGGCAAAATAATTAATAAAAGGTTCAAAACGCCCATGGCTGCCATCCACTTACAAGAAGAAGAACCAGGTAGCCAGCTCCCCCTTCACGCAACCCTATCGGGGTTTTGCTTCCAGAACACAACGTGGTTGTGACTGTCGCTCGCTGCCTGCTTTCTACTAACGCATTGAGGTGACACACAGGCCGACAGGCAACCCAGAGCATGCAGGCAGAGCGCGCCACGGGATGGTTATATATTTTATAATACATTAGGCTACATAAACGCTGCTGCCGCGCTGACGCCTATCGCAAGGCATTTTATTTACATCATGGTTTTACATTCACCATCTCTGATGAGCAGCACTTTGTAGGCGAGGAGGGAGGCTTGTTCAGGAACTCCATT
This sequence comes from Electrona antarctica, assembly GCF_951216825.1. Classification (NCBI taxonomy): domain Eukaryota; kingdom Metazoa; phylum Chordata; class Actinopteri; order Myctophiformes; family Myctophidae; genus Electrona; species Electrona antarctica. The sequence continues at coordinate 43,994,741 of NC_136798.1, read as the reverse complement.
ATATCATATGGCTCTGCATCAATGTAATAAACATATGCGCTGTGAGCCAACGTGAGCAACGATGTCATAAGTTTTGCGGATTCACCGTTTTGCCTGTTTACATGGAGACGGGATAAAAGACGGAGTTCGCAAAGATTTCCACTCTGGAAGGTGGTTTCACTTTGTTGCGTTTTCACCTCCTGAAAACACCGTTCTCGTCTAAAGGGACATGCACCAGCAAACGTTACTTTATTTTGCCGTTTTCTATGAACACCAATCTCGTGTAAAGACCACCTTAGTTTCCTTGTGGCTTTAGTTTGTACCACAGTACAGTAAACACCAAAGGCACAGCCAGCAGCATGGATCTCCACCAAGGTATTCAACATATTGGAAGGGGTCAAAAAGTGTTGTTTATTCACACCATTTACATTCCACGTCATTCTTAATTAAATACGTCTTGTTTTGTATTAACCCATTTAGGCCTGACCGTCGAAATAAAAAAGAGTTTCGCTCTGAAAGAATATATATATTACGATTTTTCAAAAATAGCAGACCTACAAGCTCGTAGTGCGCCACTCGGTGGCGTGCTATGAGCTTGTAGATCTGCTGAAGCAAAAGCAGAAGCAAAGATTTGAGTTAAAATTTTAGTTAAACACGTTCGCTCTGAAAGAATATATATTCAAAGATTTGCACCTCATTTTCACGATTTTTCCAAAATAGCAGATCTACAAGCTCGTAGCGTGGCACTCGGTGCCACACTATGAGATATTATGTATAGTTTCATTATATAGATATTCCACTGTTAAGTTCTTAGCTTACGCATGTGTCATGATAACTACTTTTTATCTATGTGTTATGTAGCACTATATTGGATCACTCCAATATATGATAGTTCCTCCGCCAGGCGGAGCATCGAGCGGACTTACCGATGAATCCCGTGCTATTATACACGGGAAAATGACGTGCGAGTGGGGCACCGCCTCCAAGGGCACTTTGCCCGAGCACGTAATTTCCCCTTCCTCTTTCCTTTCCTCGGCGTCGTTGGATGGTAAGGACTGTTTACCGTGGAAGGTAGAACTCGCTCTGAGTAGCCAGCTTGCTGGCCCCTCTCTGAGTTGCCTTCTTTGTCGCCCGACTCGATTGGCTGCTGTGCCTTTTCGACTCGGGTCTGTCTCAGTTTGTTTAAAGCTAAAACACCCCCATTCACCGTGCTACGGTGGCACGAGACGGTCGCTCGTGCCGCGGCGTTAGGAGGTTGCCCTTGGCTGACTAGCTGTCTTTCGTTTGTCTGTAATGTCTGTCTGTTTTGCCGCTCCCTCCCGGCTCTAACTTTCGGGAACGGACGCCTTCCCTAGACGGCCGCGGAGCGTGTCTCGCTAGCCCGCTGGGCAGCTAGTGACTCGTCTCCCAGGGAAAGAAGGAGACGCCACGCGCTCTCCGCTTCCCCCGTCTCGTTACTGTAACTCGCTCTCCGTGAGGAGCTGTGGTGATTTAAATCCATCAGAATAGCGCGGGTATTAAATCGACCGCTCACAGGATGCAGTACACCAAGCACACATGCAGCTGAGATCGCTCAGTTGGCTGCGGTGCTAATTCACATTTCAGTTGCACAAGCACTACACAAGGTATTGTTATTTTGTCCTGTCTTGTCCCTCCGTATAAAGCCAAGGCTAATAAACGGTGTGTGATAAGGTTTTCCGTATACTATATTAACATATATATTATGACTTCTATCGCCCGTGTAAGCCGAGGGCTAACACACGGTGTGTGATAAAGCTTTGTACATTTGTAAGTTTCACGAGTAACTGGTTATTTGTATTTCTGTCACCCCTGTAAAGCCCAAGGCTACTAAGCGGTGTGATACAGTTTCTCTGTATTATACATTGCACAAGTGACTGTATATTATACGTATTTACATATATTATTATGTTAACATGGAAACTACATTTAACTCTTTCTGTGCTGTCACTCATATGAGCCAAGGGCCAATATACGGTGTGTGATACAGCCTTGTATATTCATACGTTGCACAATTGACTGGTATTCTATCACCCGTATGAGCCAAGGGCCAATATACGGTGTGTGATATAGTTATATTGTATATTATATACGTTACACGGGTAACTGGGTATATAATATTCTCTGCCTTGTCACCTGTGTATGCCACGGGCTAATGTACGGTGTGTGATAAAGCTTATACATTTGAAAGTTCAATAGTAACTGTTTATCTGTATATTTAACTCTTTCTGTGCTGTCACCCATATGCGCCAAGGGCCAATATATGGTGTGTGATATAGTTTATATTGGTATATTATATACGTTACACGGGTAACTGGGTATATAATATTTTCTGTCTTGTCACCCGTATAAGCCACGGGCTAATGTACGGTGTGTGATACAGCTTTATGTGTTTGTGCGTTGCACAGCTGACGGGTATATACGCTACACAGGTGAGTGAAGTATCTGTGTATTGATTTCCATCTTATCGCCCGTATAAGCCGGGGGCTACTATACGGTGTGAAATAAAGTTTTATATATGTATTGTACATTACTCAGGTAACTTTGTATTTTCTGTCCTATCACTCGTACAAACCAGGGGTTGATATACGGTGTGTGATGCGGCTTTAAATTCTATATATTTGACTTCTGTCACCCGTATAGGCCAAGGGCCAATATACGGTGTGTGATGAAGTTTGATGTGTATATATACGTTACATCGGTGACTGTGTATATTATATTTTTTGCCCTTGCCCTCCGAGGGCAAAGTGCCCGGTGCCCCACTCGCACGTCATTTTCCCATGTATAATAGCACGGGATTCATCGGTAAGTCCGCTCGATGCTCCGCCTGGCGGAGGAACTATCATATATTGGAGCGATCCAATCGCTCACCTAACCATGGTTACCTATGTAACCTTCGATGTGTTGCCATGGTTTTTGTTCTTGCTTATTGTAAATCACTCTGGATTAAGAGCGTCTGCAAAATGCCGAAATTGTAAATTGTAAATTGTATTCTGCTATCGAGAAAACCTGATGTAAAGTAAATCTAGCTGAAAACCCATTGGATGCCATGAAGTAGAATTGATTTGATACTCACCCAAGGCTAGTTCACGTTCACATGCATCATTCATGAAAAGAGAAAACACATGGTTGGAATAATTAGAAAACTGATCCTTCACAAACAGAAAGATGACTAATAATTAGCAAATTGTTAAGGAACCTGGAATATTGAAAGCAATAATATATTGTGGTTTAAATGAATCAACTATCTTGATTATTATACAAAATAAGACCTTACTTCATCATAATGATTCAGCACATTCAAATTTAATTTGTGTGAAGTGACTAAATATCTAGACATAAATTATATTAAGGTTTAGTGTATAATAATGCACTTATAAGGTGTTACAACACTTGTTGTATAATGATTGTAATTATGCATAACAACTTATAACAAGGTTTATGAAGTATTGTAACGTATACTAATATAATTAATGCATAATGCATTATAAACCTTTGTTCTCTGAGTGAAGAGACTATCTCTCCACCCAACATATTTCATATGTATGGGGGGAATGACCCCACCTCACTTGTGACGTGGATATCTCTTTAAGACACACCAGTTGTACTGGCACGCACGGGTATATAAGGCCCAGGTGTGCGTGATTACACTGTTTTACTTGATCGACACCGCTTCTGAGCGACATCGAGGTGGAGAGATAGGGGCTCCATTTTCGTCACCGCTAAAGCCCTTATCCCTAAACTTCTTTGCCTTTTTTTTTTACTATTTTGCAAAACATTTTTGAATAGTTAAAATGGCCAGTCTACTAGCTCACGACGTGTCAATGTAGATTGGCTAGTTGAAATATTCAAAAATGTTTTTCCAAATAGTAAAAAAGGCAAAGAAGTTTAGGGATAAGGGGTTTAGCGGTGACGAAAATGGAGCCCATAGTCTCTTCACTCAGAGAACAAAGGTTACAAAGTAACCGAACGTTCTCTATCGTATCAAGACTATCTCTCCACCAACATATTTCATATGTATGGGGAACTCTGTAAGACACCTCGTGAGGAAGCGAAGCAGTCCCAGAACCCCATAGACAACACCAGTGGGCTCCGACCCAGCACATACTGAATTTTTGGAATTATTTATCATGTATGTTCAATGCAATGTATTTACAACCCCTGGAGCGGCCGGACAGTCAGACGTCATCCGCCGCCAAATGTTCGGGCAGTAGACGCTACCCAGAGCCCGGCCCCGCAAGACACTAAGGCCAGAGACCACAGGGGTGAAGGGCCGCCCCAGCCAGCCCACCAGACTCAAGGCTGGCTTGACTGGTGAAGATGACAATGACACCCACCGCTGAGTAGCATGCGAGACCGACTCCCCAAAGGGAGCGAATGCTGCAAGTTCAGTTGGTATAACCGGGTGAATGTAGACGGAGTAGACTATGTCGCCGCTGTGCAGATCTCTGTCAGAGACGCACCTTTCTGCAGTGTCCCCAGGTGGAGTGTGCCTGCCCTCCGGACGGCACTGGTGCTCCTGCCTGTTTGTGTGCTCTCACTTGAAGCGCTCAAAGTGCTGGTCCGTTACTCCGTGGGCCTTGTGTGGCCCTGACATACAACTCTAATGCTCCAACAGGGCAGAGTGGGGACCGACTCCATCTTCTTTACGTCGACTGACGACGGTAGGGCAGAGCTCAATCACCTGATTGAGACGTGCCCTTTAGAAAACATTGGGGAGAAAGGCTGGTTTGGGGCATAAGACTATACCATCATCCGGCATAGGCCTGCAGAGCTCATTATGGATTGACAGAGCTCGCAACTCCCCCATTTCTCCTTGCAGATGTGACGCCGACAAGACTGCTGTCTTGAGCATGTCAGGCTCACTGACTAAAGGTCGTAGAGCCTCCAGGGCTAATCCCTGATGGGCCTGGTTGGGTCCCTAACCTGAGCTCCTCTGAGCCTCAGGGCACCCTTCAGGAAATGCTCTTCTTTTCTTTGTAACCAGGTTACTGCAGTCTGCAGGTCCTGCGCTCCCGCTCAAGTCAGCCTGCAGAACACTCGGGTCAGCTGACTGCTGAAGCCCTGTTCTCAGAACCAGGATGATCCTTATTGTCACATCACAGTTTTACAAGTAAAAAAGTGGATGGCCTCGTCTTTGTGCATAGCTCCCAACGCGTTATGCTTGCGGAGCTAAGCACACACAGTGGGAAGGGTGCTGGCTGCCACACTGATACCACATTATGGTAGAACCTGATAAATGCTGACAGCGTCGATCAAGAGGCTGTCCCACAGATCTCAGGTTGAAGGGCACCTAAGCCCATGAGGCAGCGAGGCCCTGTGTGGAATGTGCACATATTCCTGTTGGGGCTGGCCTGCCTGCCCACCTATATGCCTGCTGGATTGTTTCACAAGCCAATGAGGGAGTCCAGTCTTGGAGACCATCTGCCTAAGACAGCTAGGTCCATTTATGGCCCTGAGAAGAACGCTGAGGAAGGCCCATTCGGCCGAAATGCGTTCGCTGTCTGTCCATCAGATGTAAATAAATCATGTGAAAATGACATGTATTGAGTGCTGGCATTTGTCCTTTCTACCATTTAAGGCCCTGACAGTAACAGGGCCCAACAGTGACTGAAGCCCTGCTTCACCACCCTGCTTAGGAGGGTGGGAAGGGTGCAACTCAATAGACTGACTCTGAGTGACCTCTGAGCGAGCACACACCATTCAGTTATCCAATTTAGGATGCAAAGGCTCTCCCGCCAAGGCCTGCGTCCAATCGGGGGGCTAGACATATGCCGAATGGGAGGACAGAGGACTCGAAGGTTCTGTCGTCTAAGACAAGCCGGTCAGTGCGTCAGACCCGGGATCTGAGAATAAAAATCCCCCGGTCGAGCATGGCAAGCCAGTCGCCTTGGAGGATGGCCTGTCAGACCCTCAGCCCTTCCTTGCCAGGAGAGAGCTGTAAGCAGCACACAACCCCCCGAAGACATAGTGGAACCCACCCAGGGGTCCACCTGAATAAGGGTCTTTCTCGGCCCCACCTCTCTCCCTGTGTTTTAGGATCCAAGATGGCCACAGCACCAGGAGGGGGTGGCCTTACTGGGCTGCGTTCACAAATTCAAGACACCTGTCTTGCGTTTGTCTTGTGTCTGTGTTTAATGGCCACTCCGATGCATTTCCAATGGAACCCCATATGGTTTGACCAAACATTTTGTTTGATGGGGGGGAGGGGGGCAGAACACATCCATTCAGACACAAGGCAAGTGTCTTGAATGCAGCCCAGTAAGGTCATATATATCGGCCATCTTGGATCCTAAAACACAGGGAGAGAGGTGGGGCAGAGAAAGGCCCTTATTGTCTTCCAGGACAGTCTCCTGGGCCTTATATACCTGTGTGTGCCAGTACAACTGGTGTGTCTTAAAGAGATATCCACGTCACAAGTGAGGTGGGGACATTCACCATACATATGAAATATGTTGGTGGAGAGATAGTCTCTTCACTCAGAGAACAAAGGTTACAAAGTTATTGTTATTGTGCATACATAACGAGGCCCGTGAACCGAAGAGCCGGCTTCTTGCATCCAAGTATAAAGCTCGGTCGGGCCTGTAACACCCAGCGTTGCAATACTACAACATATTTTAATTAATTCATTAATTAAAACATTTTTTTTTATGTTCTTTTTTCACCTAAACGTCATCATTGATGTTCATTGCAATGCCATTGGTCATGATATTTGCATATAAATACCCCCCATAGAGGCTGAAATTCACACACATAAAAAATCTGTGAAAGATATCCCCCAAATGTAAATTTTATTAATTGTATTATTATTATTATTATTTTAATAATTATTATAAATGTGCATACAAATTCAGGGATTGGTGCCAACAACACCTAAGCATTGCCATGTAGGAAGCGGCAGCACTCCTCACTGACAGGGACATTCTTGTGGCTGACACTGTTAACAGCAAGAATGCTGTCCTGTGAGAAGCCATTGCAGCCCAAGTGTCCACGGGCTTAATTGGCTCATGCCGGCAGACAGTACCACCCCCTGTGGAGGGACTGCTGGTCTATTGTGTGGGGGATGAACGGTATGAGGACCAACTGGGTGACTATTGTGTCGCCCTTGTGTGGGACAGTGGCCCGCCATGTCGCCAGATCCCTGGCCTAGCCACACGATTACCTCTGGATGAGGAGGGAGCTCACTCCATGGCTTCGGTAACTGGTTTCTAACACACCGAATTACACCCAGGTGCTTAAACGGCAATGCCGTAATACGACCTTATGGTTGTTCTGCTCACCCCTGACAGTCTTGTCACATTCTGCTGTGCGAACAGATGGAATCATACGGCGGAACAACGTGGAACGTGTAAACTGATGCTGTCAGCAATACGCCCGCATAGTGCATGACTGTGAATGACAGATAATGCACTGGCCGCACGTTCAGAAGAGCCGGAGGCACAAAGTGTACCGTGGCTGCCCTCAGTCCTAAGGGGCGGAGGCACAACCTCCCGCTCAACTGTAATCAGGATTAAAGTTCTCAACAGGCCCAAAAATTAAGGCCCGGCCCCGCCCCGCCCGGCCCTAACTGGGTCGGCCCGAAGCTCCCCCCAGACATTCGCACCCCCTGGGGTCAAGTTCAAGCTACGCCCATGGCTGCCAAATAAACCAGTCATCCAAGAACCAGGTAGCCAGCTCCTCCTTCACGCAACCCTATCAGGGTTTTGCTTCCAGAACACAACGTGGTTGTGGCCGTCCCTCGCTGCCTGCTTTCTACTAACGCATTGAGGTGACACACAGGCCGACAGGCAGCCCAGAGCTTGCAGGCAGAGCGTGCCACGGGATGGTTATATAATTTATAATACATTAGGCTACATAAACGTTGCTGCCGCCTATCTCAAGGCATTTTATTTACATCATGGTTTTACATTCACCATCGCTGATGAGCAGCACTTTGTAGGCGAGGAGGGAGGCTTGTTCAGGAACTCCATTATATCATATATGGCTCTGCATCAATGTAATAAACATATACGCTGTGAGCCAACGTGAGCCATGATGTCATAAGTTTTGCAGGTTCACCTTTTGCCTGTTTACATGGAGACGGGATAAAACGGCGTTCTCAAAGATTTCCACTCTGGAAGGTGGTTTCACTTTGTTGCGTTTTCACGTCCTGAAAACACCGTTCTCGTCTAAAGGGTCACCAGCAAACGATACTTTAGTTTCCTTGTGGCTTTAGTTTGTACCACAGTACAGTAAACACCAAAGGCACAGCCAGCAGCATGGATCTCCACCAAGGTATTCAACATATTGGAAGGGGTCAAAAAGGGTTGTTTATTCACACCATTTACGTTCCACGTCATTCTTAATTCTTGTTTTGTATTAACCCATTTAGGCCTGACCGTCGAAAAAAAAAGAAAACGTTCGCTCTGAAAGAATATATATTCAAAGATTTGTGCCGCATCTTTACGATTTTTCAAAAATAGCAGACCTACAAGCTCGTAGCGCGCCACTCGGTGGCGCGCTATGAGCTTGTAGATCTGCTATTTTTCAATAGCTAAAGTATAACATAATGCTTAGTTAAAACACCAAAAGGGGTTCCCGTACAGAATGGATTAAAACTTCATTCTAAGAAATCAGTCAGAGATGACATTTGTACATCTTGACGACTGAGGCCGATTCTAAAAAAGAATGTCTTCTTCTGAATCCTAAAAGTTTTCTGAAAAACGTTGTTGTTTCTATGTCAGTGCTGCTCAACCTTTTTCATGTCAAGGACCCCCAGAATTATCTGTATTTGGTCGTGGACCCCGATCTGTAAATATGTTTTTCCAGGGACCCCCCAGAAGCAAAGATTTGAGTTAAAAACGTTCGCTTTGAAATAATATATATTCAAATATTTACACATTTTCGCGATTTTTCCAAAATAGCAAATCTACAAGCTCGTAGCGTGGCACCGCGCTATGAGCTATTATGTATAGTTTCATTATATAGATATTCCACTGTTAAATTCTTAGCTTACGCATGTTTCATGATAACTACTTTTGATCTATGTGATGTGTCGCTCTGGATTAAGAGCGTCTGCTAAATGTCGAAATTGTAAATTGTAAATTGTATTATGCTATGTAAAGTAAATCTAGCTGAAAAGACATTGGAGGCCATGAAGTAGAATTGATTTGATACTCACCCCAGGCTAGTTCCCGTTCACATTCATCATTCATGAAAAGAGAAAACACATGGTTGGAATAGTTAGAAAACTGATCCTTCACAAACAGAAAGATGACTAATAATTAGCAAATTGTTAAGGAACCTGAAATATTGAAAGCAATAATATATTGTGGTTTAAATGAATCAACTATCTTGATTATTATACAAAATAAGACCTTACTTCATCATAATGATTCAGCATTCTAATTACAACATTCAAATTTAATTTGTGAAGTGACTAAATATCTAGACATAAATTATATTAAGGTTTAGTGTATTATAATGCACTTATAAGGCGTTACAACACTTGTTGTATAATGATTGTAATTATGCATAACAACTTATAACAAGGTTTATGAAGTATTGTATTGTATAATAATATAATGTATAAGTGCTGGTCATAATGCATTATAAACTCAGTGGAACAGCACATTATAACTACCAGGTAAAGTTTGGTTACTTTGTAACCATTGTTCTCTGAGTGAAGAGACTATCTTTCCACCAACATATTTCATATGTATGGGGAATGACCCCACCTCACTTGTGACATGGATATCTCTTTAAGACACACCAGTTGTACTGGCACGCACGGGTATACTGTATAAGGCCCAGGTGTGCGTGATTACACTGGTTTACTTGATCAACACCGCTTCTGAGCGACATCGAGGTGGAGAGATAGGGGCTCCCTTTTCGTCACCGCTAAAGCCCTTATCCCTAAACTTCATTGCCTTTTTTTTTTTTTACTATTTTGCAAAACATTTTTGAATAGTTAAAATGGCCAGTCTACAAGCTCACGACGTGTCAATGTAGATTGGCTAGTTGAACTATTCAAAAATGTTTTTCAAAATAGTAAAAAAGGCAAAGAAGTTTAGGCATAAGGGGTTTAGCGGTGACGAAAATGGAGCCCATAGTCTCTTCCCTCAGAGAACAAAGGTTACAAAGTAACCGAACGTTCTCTATCGTATCGAGACTATCTCTCCACCAACATATTTCATATGTATGGGGAACTCTGTAAGACACAGCCCCAGCCAGCCCACCAGACTCAAGACCACGGATCTCACCTCAGAGCCTTGTAATGTGCAATTCACATGTGTCTGTTTCATGTTGTTCAATAAAGCATGTTGTTCAATAACAAAAAACACAAAAAACAATAAACCCAACTCTGAAAGTGGGAGCCATTGGCCAGAAACTCCACGCCAAATGTTTTCTCACTACCAGAAAAATTCACTCGAGGGCGACATTTCACACAAGGTAAGTCTCCCCCTAGGCATTGCCATGCACCACGCTGACAAGCATAGGGAACCCTTTGTCACATCATCTGTCACAATGGCGGATATCCGGGGCTTCCCCGTATAATCCGTACAATTCAGACAGGATACAGGCTCCAGTTTGCCTCGAAACCGCCCACCTCCAGGATAATTATTTTCTCAGAAGCGAGTGGGCAGAAAGCGGTCAAGAGGAAATCAATTCCTTAATGCAAAAAGGCGCAATCACAGAGGTGTCCCCCGACCAGCCAATTAACAGGTTTTACTCCCGCTATTTCCTGGTAAAGAAAAAGGGGGGCGGGCTCCGTCCCATTTTAGACCTCAGAGCCCTGAATCGTCACTTGAAAAAGCTGCGATTCAAAATGTTGACACCAATCCTCCTCCGCCTAATCCGCGAGGGAGATTGGTTTACGTCAATAGACCTGCAGGATGCATACTTTCATATTCCGATATACCCCCCGCACAGAAAATGTCTGCGCTTCGGGTTCATGGGGAGAGTGTACGAGTACACAGTCCTTCCCTTCGGAATGTCATTGAGTCCGAGAGTTTTCATAAAGTGCACCGCGGCAGCCATAGCTCCGCTCCGACAACAAGGAATCCGTCTCGCAACATACGTGGACGACTGGATTTAACTTGCAAACTCTACACGATAAGCACTGTCGCTCACACATCGCGTGCTCAGCCACCTCGCCTCGCTCGGGTTTATAATAAACCACGAGAAGAGCATGCTTATGCCAACGCAGTCAATAGACTTCATAGGCATAACACTGGACTCAACCTCCTACACGGCTCGCCTGAGCCAAGAGAGAATAAACGTAACAATGCAGTGCGTGGCATCATTCAAAAAGGGACGATCGGTTCCTTTTCATGCATGCCTCCGAATGGCAGGGTTAATGGCCTCAGCGGTCTATTTAATCCACCTAGCAAGACTACATATGAGACCTTTCCAACGATGGATAGGCTCTCTACCGTCGCCACCAGAAGGTAACAGTGACGTCACAATGCATACTAGCCCTTCAATGGTGGTCAAACAGAAAAACCCTCTCAGAGGGCGTCCCCATGGGAAAGCCTCTGATCAGGAAAGTAGTCACCACAGACGCCAGCATGACGGGTTGGGGAGCCACGCTGGAAGGATTCACAGCCAGAGTTGCCATGTCCTAGTCAGGACAGACAACACGACGGCCATGTGCTACATCAACAGACAAGGCGGACTCAGGTACCCTCGTCTTCATCAACTGGCTCGGAAACTAATCCTGTGGTGCAACACACGCCTTCTCTCCATAGTAGCGTGTCACGTCCCAGGTCTTCTGAAGACAGGGGCAGACCTGCTGTCCAGAGGATGTAGTGACCAGTCTGAGCAGCGGAGAGGCTACTCAGACTAGTCACTACATCCACAGGTAGCGGCCCAGGTCTGGAGCAGGTTCGGGAAACCCAGGGTGGATCTCTTTGCCACAGAGGAGAACACAAAGTGTCCCCTCTTCTTTGCAATTACAGGACCATCGACGTTGGGGCTAGACGCTCTATCACACCGATGGCCCAAAACCCTTCTCTATGCCTTTCCCCCGCTGTCCCTCATCAGCCCCACTCTGGACAGATTGAGGACTCAGGGTCTGACGGTGCTCCTAATAGCCCCGTCTTGGGGGGTCTGGAGGTCGGAAATAACCCCCCTCCTCTACGACCAGCCGTGGAAAATTCCTCTTTGAGTGGATCTCCTCTCCCAAGCGAGGGGGAGATCTACCACCCTCACACCCTGGACCTAGACCTCTGGGTCTGGCTTGTCAAAGGGTGATGTTGACTGCCGTGGGCCTACCTCTGAACGTCATCGAAACGATTCAGAAAGGCAGGGCCCAGTCAACAAGGGACCGTTACGACAGTGGGCAGTGGTGCTCACGAAGACCAGACCAAGTAGTCCCCTACCTGCAGCTCACCTCTGAGGCCACGTCGCTGCAGCTCACCTCTGAGGCCACGCCGCTGAGGCCACGCCCTGCCTAGTTGTGAATACATCATTCAACTTCATTTAACTGCCTGCCTGCCTGCTTGTGGTTCTGCATTTGGTCCATCACATGTCTCACTGTGACACAAGCGTTTATTATACTATTTATTATAACAGCTAGTGTATAGCTTGCCTTACTGTTTATTGGCATGCCACCCTGAATTCAAGGGTGCCATGACATCCATCAGGCTACGGTATGATAACTGATGGAATCTATTTCCAACTGACGTGAGGGTCAGAGCAAAGACCTAGTGCGCTGCTCTGCAGTCCCTCCTAGACGAGGGCCGATCTCCTACTCTAAAAGCACAAGTAGTGGCAATATCATGTCTATATGCTAGAATCAATATCAGGATGATCCTTATTGTCACATCACAGTTTTACAAGTAAAAAAGTGGATGGCCTCGTTTTTGTGCATAGCTCCCAATGTGTTATGCTGCGGAGCTAAGCACACACAGTCGGAAGGGTGCTGGCTGCCACACTGATACCACATTAGCTCACTCCATGGCTTCTGTTATGCTGCGGAGCTAAGCACACACAGTGGGAAGGGTGCTGGCTGCCACACTGATACCACATTATAGTAGAACCTGATAAATACTGACAGCGTCGATCAAGAGGCTGTCCCACAGATCTCAGGTTGAAGGGCACCTAAGCCCATGAGGCAGCGAGGCCCTGTGTGGAATGTGCACATATTCCTGGTGGGGCTGGCCTGCCTGCCCACCTATATGCCTGCTGGATTGTTTCACAAGCCAATGAGGGAGTCCAGTCTTGGAGACCATCTGCCTAAGACAGCTAGGTCCATTTAAGGCCCTGAGAAAGGCCCATTCAGCCGAAATGCATTCGCTGTCTGTCCATCAAAGGTAAATAAATCATGTGAAAATAACATGTATTGAGTGCTGGCATTTGTCCTTTCTACTATTTAAGGCCCTGACAGTGACAGGGCCCAACAGTGACTGAAGCCCTGCTTCACCACCCTGCTTAGGAGGGTGGGAAGGGTGCAACTCAATAGACTGACTGGCTCGTACTCCGATCAGGCCGTAGGGCAAAATGCAGGGATTGGTGCCAACAACACCTAAGCATTGCCATGTAGGAAGCGGCAGCACCCCTCACTGACAGGGACATTCTTGTGGCTGACACTGTTAACAGCAAGAATGCTGTCCTGTGAGAAGCCATTGCAGCCCAAGTGTCCACAGGCTTAATTGGCTCATGCCATAAGGCAGACAGTACCACCCCCCGTGGAGGGACTGCTGGCCTATTGTGTGAGGGATGAATGGTATGAGGACCAACTGGGTGACTATTGTGTCGCCCTTGTGTGGGACAGTGGCCCGCCATGTCGCCAGATCCCTGGCCTAGCCACACGATTACCTCTGGATGAGGAGGGAGCTCACTCCATGGCTTCGGTACACCCAGGTGCTTAAACGGCCATGCCGTAATACGGCCTTATGGTTGTTCTGCTCACCCCTGACAGTCTTGTCACATTCTGCTGTGCGAATAGACGGAATCATACGCTGGAACAACGTGGAACGTGTAAACTGATGCTGTCAGCAATACGCCCGCATAGTGCATGACTGTGAATGACAGATAATGCACTGGCCGCACGTTCAGAAGAGCCGGAGGCACAAAGTGTACCGTGGCTGCCCTCAGTCCTAAGGGGCGGAGGCACAATCTCCCGCTCAACTGTAATCAGGATTTAAGTTCTCAACGGGCCCGAAAATTAAGGCCCGGCCCTAACTGGGTCGACCCGAAGCTCCCCCCAGACATTCGCACCCCCTGGGGTCAAGTTCAAGCTACGCCCATGGCTGCCAAATAGACCAGTCATCCACGTACAAGAAGAAGAACCAGGTAGCCAGCTCCCCCTTCACGCAACCCTATCGGGGTTTTGCTTCCAGAACACAACGTGGTTGTGGCCGTCGCTCGCTGCCTGCTTTCTACTAACGCATTGAGGTGACACACAGGCCGACAGGCAGCCCAGAGCATGCAGGCAGAGCGCGCCACGGGATGGTTATATAATTTATAATACATTAGGCTACATAGACGCTGCTGCCGCCTATCTCAAGGCATTTTATTTACATCATGGTTTTACATTCACCATCGCTGATGAGCAGCACTTTGTAGGCGAGGAGGGAGGCTTGTTCAGGAACTCCATTATATCATATATGGCTCTGCATCAATGTAATAAACATATGCGGTGTGAGCCAACGTGAGCCATGATGTCATAAGTTTTGCAGGTTCACCGTTTTGCCTGTTTACATGGAGACGGGATAAAACGGCGTTCTCAAAGATTTCCACTCTGGAAGGTGGTTTCACTTTGTTGCGTTTTCACCTCCTGAAAACACTGTTCTCGTCTAAAGGGACAACAGCAAACGATACTTTAGTTTCCTTGTGGCTTTAGTTTGTACCACAGTACAGTAAACACCAAAGGCACAGCCAGCAGCATGGATCTCCACCAAGGTATTCAACATATTGGAAGGGGTCAAAAAGGGTTGTTTATTCACACCATTTACATTCCACGTCATTCTTAATTAAATACGTCTTGTTTTGTATTACCCATTTAGGCCTGACGTCGAAAAAAAAAAAAAACGTTCGCTCTGAAAGAATATATATTCAAAGATTTGTGCCGCATTTTAACGATTTTTCTAAAATAGCAGACCTACAAGCTGATAGCAGATCTACAAGCTCATAGCGCGCCACCGAGTGGCGCGCTATGAGCTTGTAGATCTGCTATTTTTCAAAAGCTAAAGTATAACATAATGCTTAGTTAAAACACCAAAAGGGGTTCCCGTACATAATGGATTAAAACTTCATTCTAAGAAATCAGTCAGAGATGACATTTGTAGAGGGACATTTGTACACGGGGCGGCGGTGGCTCAGGGGTAGAGTTTCCAGATGGTAACCGCAAGGTCGCCAGTTTGAACCCGGGCTCCCCCAGAGTTAGTGTCGAAGTGTCCTTGAGCAAGACACTGAACCCCTAATTGCTCCTGATGTGCTGGTTGGTACCTTGCATGGTTTCCGCCGCCATCACAATCTATGTAAAGCGCCTTGGATAAAGGCACTATATAAATGCACCATTTACCATTTTACCATCTTGACGACTAAGCCGATTCTAAAAATTAATGTCTTCTTCTGAATCCTAAAAGTTTTCTGAAAAACCTATGTTTCTATGTCAGTGCTGCTCAACCTTTTTCATGTCAAGGACCCCCATAATTATCTGTATTTGGTCGTGGACCCCGATCTGAAAATATATTTTTCCAGGGACCCCCCAGAAGAAAAGATTTGAGTTAAAAACGTTCGCTCTGAAATAATATATATTCAAAGATTTGCACCACATTTTCACGATTTTTCCAAAATAGCAGATCTACAAGCTTGTAGCGTTGCACTCGGTACCACGCTATGAGCTTGTTGATCTGCCATTTCTCAAACTCATAGTGTGGCACGCTTGAGCTTGTAGAAGTATAACATAATGCTTAAAACACCAAAAGGGGTTCCCGTCCTGAATGGGTTAAGAATTACGTGTGGGATTTGGGTTTATCTATATGCAAATTACACAAACAATCAATTTAAAGAAACATTGGACTTTAAAACCTCAAGCAATAGCGAGAAGAAGATTTAAACACTTGAACGCAGAAATCCACATTCAGGGGTAAACATTAACCAAAAAAGACAGATCTACAAGCTCACAAAGCGCTGTGAGGTTGTAGACCTGCTTTTTTAACGAAGATATTTGGTGTAGAGGGAAAAAGTGGTCCATGTACAGAGTTAACTCAGGTCTGTTTCACTAAGTATAGACTAGAGGGTTTCATTGGTTTAGACTCCTTTTAGTTTGTATGTATAGTTTATATGTATAGTTTCATTATATAGATATTCCACTGTTAAGTTCTTAGCTTACGCATGTTTCATGATAACTACTTTTTATCTATGTGATGTGTTGCCATGGTTTTTGTTCTTGCTTATTGTAAATCCAGAGTAATGTAGTAAGAGAGTGGTGACACGCTTTGATCTCGCCGCAAAGCGGGTGCCTATGGGCTATAGTTCCAAACATTGCTCCTATGGCTGGAACTATTCCATTGAGATAGAATGAGCACTTCCGCATTCCATTGTTACAATGAGAGTCAACGGGAGTGTCATTACTCTCTTTTATACTACTCTGTGTAAATCGCTCGGGATTAAGAGTGTCTGCTAAATGTCGAAATTGTAAATTGTATTCTGCTATGGAGAAAACTTGATGTAAAGTAAATCTAGCTGAAAACACATTGGAGGCCATGAAGTAGAATTGATTTGATACTCACCAAAGGCTAGTTCCCGTTCACATTCATCATTCATGAAAAGAGAAAACACATGGTTGGAATAGTTAGAAAACTGATCCTTCACAAACAGAAAGATGACTAATAATTAGCAAATTGTTAAGGAACCTGAAATATTGAAAGCAATAATATATTGTGGTTTAAATTAATCAACTATCTTGATTATTATACACCATTTACATTTCACATAAGATTGTTTTGTATTAACCCATTTAGGCCTGACGTCGAAATAAAAAAAAAAGTTTGCTCTGAAAGAATATATATTCAAAGGTTTGTGCCGCATTTTTACGTTTTTTCAAAAATAGCAGACCTACAAGCTCGTAGCGCGCCACTCGGTGGCGTGCTATGAGCTTGTAGATCTTCTATTTTTCAATAGCTAAAGGATAACATAATGCTTAGTTAAAACACCAAAAGGGGTTCCCGTACAGAATGGATTAAAACTTCATTCTAAGAAATCAGTCAGAGATGACATTTGTATCTTGACGACTGAGGCCGATTCTAAAAAATAATGTCTTCTTCTGAATCCTAAAACCTACGTTTCTATGTCAGTGCTGCTCAACCTTTTTCATGTCAAGGACCCCCAGAATTATCTGTATTTGGTCGTGGACCCCGATCTGAAAATACGTTTTTCCAGGGACCCCCCAGAAGCAAAGATTTGAGTTAAAAATGTTCACTCTGAAAGAATATATATTCAAAGATTTGCACCACATTTTCACGATTTTTCCAAAATAGCAGATCTACAAGCTCGTGGTGAAACTATACATAATAGCTCATAGCGTGGCACTCGATTATGTATAGTTTCATTATATAGATATTCCACTGTTAAGTTCTTAGCTTATGCATGTTTCATGATAACTACTTTTTATCTATGTGATGTGTTGCCATGGTTTTTGTTCTTGCTTATTGTAAATCGCTCTGGATTAAGAGCGTCTGCTAAATGGCGAAATTGTAATTGTATTCTGCTATGGAGAAAACCTGATGTAAATCTAGCTGAAAACACATTGGAGGCCATGAAGTAGAATTGATTTGATACTCACCATCTAGTTCCCGTTCACATTCATCATTCATGAAAAGAGAAAACACATGGTTGGAATAGTTAGAAAACTGATCCTTCACAAACAGAAAGATTAGCAAATTGTTAAGGAACCTGAAATATTTAAAGGAATATTATATTGTGGTTTAAATGAATCAACTATCTTGATTATTATACAAAATAAGACCTTACTTCATCATAATGATTCAGCATTCTAATTACAACATTAAAATTGAATTTGTGTGAAGTGACTAAATATCTAGACATAAATTATATGAAGGTTTAGTGTATTATAATGCACTTATAAGGCGTTACAACACGCATAGTGCATGACTGTGAATGACAGATAATGCACTGGCCGCACGTTCAGAAGAGCCGGAGGCACAAAGTGTACCGTGGCTGCCCTCAGTCCTAAGGGGCGGAGGCACAACCTCCCGCTCAACTGTAATCAGGATTAAAGTTCTCAACGGGCCCAAAAATTAAGGCCCTTCCCGGCCCGGCCCTAACTGGGTCGACCCGAAGCTCCCCCCAGACATTCGCACCCCCTGGGGTCAAGTTCAAGCTACGCCCATGGCTGCCAAATAGACCAGTCATCCACATACAAGAAGAAGAACCAGGTAGCCAGCTCCCCCTTCACGCAACCCTATCGGGGTTTTGCTTCCAGAACACAACGTGGTTGTGGCCGTCGCTCGCTGCCTGCTTTCTACTAACGCATCGAGGTGACACACAGGCCGACAGGCAGCCCAGAGCATGCAGGCAGCGCGCGCCACGGGATGGTTATATATTTTATAATACATTAGGCTACATAAACGCTGCTGCCGCGCTGCCGCCTATCGCAAGGCATTTTATTTACATCATGGTTTTACATTCACCATCGCTGATGAGCAGCACTTTGAAGGCGAGGAGGGAGGCTTGTTCAGGAACTCCATTATATCATATAAGGCTCTGCATCAATGTAATAAACATATGCGCTGTGAGCCAACGTGAGCAACGATGTCATAAGTTTTGCGGATTCACCGTTTTGCCTGTTTACATGGAGACGGGATAAAAGACGGAGTTCGCAAAGATTTCCACTCTGGAAGGTGGTTTCACTTTGTTGCGTTTTCACCTCCTGAAAACACCGTTCTCGTCTAAAGGGACATGCACCAGCAAACGTTACTTTATTTTGCCGTTTTCTATGAACACCAATCTCGTGTAAAGACCACCTTAGTTTCCTTGTGGCTTTAGTTTGTACCACAGTACAGTAAACACCAAAGGCACAGCCAGCAGCATGGATCTCCACCAAGGTATTCAACATATTGGAAGGGGTCAAAAAGTGTTGTTTATTCACACCATTTACATTCCACGTCATTCTTAATTAAATACGTCTTGTTTTGTATTAACCCATTTAGGCCTGACCGTCGAAATAAAAAAAAGTTTCGCTCTGAAAGAATATATATATTACGATTTTTCAAAAATAGCAGACCTACAAGCTCGTAGTGCGCCACTCGGTGGCGTGCTATGAGCTTGTAGATCTGCTGAAGCAAAAGCAGAAGCAAAGATTTGAGTTAAAATTTTAGTTAAACACGTTCTGAAAGAATATATATTCAAAGATTTGCACCACATTTTCACGATTTTTCCAAAATAGCAGATCTACAAGCTCGTAGCGTGGCACTCGGTGCCACACTATGAGCTATTATGTATAGTTTCATTATATAGATATTCCACTGTTAAGTTCTTAGCTTACGCATGTGTCATGACTTACTTTGTATCTATGTGTTATGTAGCGCTATATTGGATCACTCTAATATATGATAGTTCCTCCGCCAGGCGGAGCATCGAGCGGACTTACCGATGAATCCCGTGCTATTATACACGGGAAAATGATGTGCGATTGGGGCACCGCCTCCAAGGGCACTTTGCTCGCGCACGTAATTTCCCCTTCCTCTTTCCTTTCCTCGGCGTCGTTGGATGGTAAGGACTGTTCACCGTGGAAGGTATAACTCGCTCTGAGTAGCCTTTTCGACTCGGGTCTGTCTCAGTGTGTTTAAAGCTAAAACACCCGCATTCACCGTGCTACGGTGGCACGAGACGGTCGCTCGTGCCGCGGCGTTAGGAGGTTGCCCTTGGCTGACTAGCTGTCTTTCGTTTGTCTGTAATGTCTGTCTGTTTTGCCGCTCCCTCCCGGCTCTAACTTTCGGGAACGGACGCCTTCCCTAGACGGCCGCGGAGCGTGTCTCGCTAGCCCGCTGGGCAGCTAGTGACTCGTCTCCCAGGGAAAGAAGGAGACGCCACGCGTTCTCCGCTTCCCCCGTCTCGTTACTGTAACTCGCTCTCCGTGAGGAGCTGTGGTGATTTAAATCCATCAGAATAGCGCGGGTATTAAATCGACCGCTCACAGGATGCAGTACACCAAGCACACATTGATTGATTGAATTGATTGAAAAATGTATTAACAGTTTGCAGAATTACAGTACATTTCAAGCACAAACTCAATACAAAGGCTGTTAACTGTGAGTGGACGACCCAATTAAGCATTAGACTTGTTTCCAATAGGGTCCACCATGTTCAAATCATCAAAAACATTTAGAGACGTACAGATAGACACTTCTATATAGACAAAGGACAGAACAGGAATTCATCATAAAGGAGGTAAAAAGGGAAAAGAAACATATACAGTGAGGGAAAAAAAGGGGTGGGCGGTGGGGGGGATTCACGTTCAGCTCCGTTAATTTGTTTGTTTTCCTTGGAGGAGCTGCGTTGGGTCCCCAAGTCGGCTCCGTGGCCGTACCTTGAGTTGGCTGTGTGGCCGTGACCGTCTCTTGTGTTGTCCTTGTGTTGGGTCCCCAAGTCGGCCCTGTGGCCGTACCTTGAGTTGGCTGTGTGGCCGTGACCGTCTCTTGTGTTGTCCTTGCGTTGGGTCCCCAAGTCGGCTCAGTGGCCATACCTTGAGTTGGCTGTGTGGCCGCGACCGTCTCTTGTGTTGTCCTTGCGTCCGTGTTTGAGGGATTCCGATTTTACAGGGGCCAGTTTCGAATTGCAGCCGTCCGTAGGTGCCCTTTGAGAGCGGTTTTGAAGGAGTCAAGGGATTTGCATGTCTTAATGACTGTTGGTAGGGCGTTCCACATTTTGGTGGCATAGGAGCGAAAATAATTTAGTCCCTTGTTTGTGCCGAATCTGGGTTGTACATGGTTCGTTGCACTCCCTCTGGTGTTGTGGGTGTGGACTTCGTTAACATTAAGGAAGTATCTAGACAGGTACATGGGTATCTTGGTGGTGTATCGAATCTTGTGGACCAGACCCATTGCAAGATGCTGTACTCTGTCGTCGACCCTAAGCCATTCCAGCCTGTCGAAGTGGGCAGGGGTGAGGTGGGTTCGGGGGGCGAGGTCAAGTAGGAGCCTGACCAGTTTGTTTTGGGAAGTCTGGAGACTGGTTTTAAGGGCCTTTGAGGTGCTGTGGTACCAGGAGGTGCATGCATAGTCAAAGAAACCCTGTACAAGGGCTCCTGTTACGGTCTTCAAGGTGTTTTTGTTGACCAGTGAGGAGATCCTGTAAAGGAATCTTGTTCTATGGTTGACCTTTTTGATTACGTTGGTGGCCATTTTATCACCGGAAAGATTAGCCTCCAGGATGGAACCTAGGTAGGTAATTTCATCTTTACGTGTGATAACATTGTCACCCACTCTAACCAAGAAGCCATTTGCCTTGCTGAGATTACTATTAGAGCCAAAGAGAATGGATTCAGTTTTTCCCAGGTGTAAAGATAGTTTGTTATCAGCGAGCCAGGTGCAGATTCTACCGAGTTCAGAGCTGAGGGCCTTTTCAACCTGCAGTTTGTTCCTGTCCGTGACTAGCAGTGCCGAGTCATCTGCGAACAGGAACAAGTTGCAGTCACAAGCTGAAGTCATGTCGTTAACATATATTAGGAACAGTAAAGGCCCTAGTATGCTCCCTTGTGGAACGCCACAGCTCACTGGGAGGGGGGGGGGGGCAGTGTTCCATTCACCTCCACCATCTGTTCTCTCCCCTCCAGGTAGGATTGCATCGAACTCACTGATGTGCTATCGAAACCAATTGCTTTTAGCTTGTTAACCAGTATGGAGTGGTTCACGGTGTCAAAAGCCTTTTGGAGGTCCAGCATGACCATGCCGCAGTATTTGCCAGCATCCACCTCATGTTTGATGTGGTCGCTCAAATAGAGAAGGCATGGGGAACTCTGTAAGACACAGCCCCAGCCAGCCCACCAGACTCAAGGCTGGCTTGACTGGTGAAGATGACAATGACACCCACCGCTGAGTAGCATGCGAGACCGACTCCCCAAAGGGAGCGAATGCTGCAAGTTCAGTCGGTATAACCGGGTGAATGTAGATGGAGTAGACTATGTCGCCGCTGTGCAGATCTCTGTCAGAGACGCATGTCGTATATTAAGGAGCCACATTGCGATGAAATATCCATATAATGTTATATACTGTTTGTGCAGGACAAACCTTCACAAATAATGGTGAGCTAGCCAATATATGACAAATAATGGCGAGCTAGATCATGGCCTCATTGTTCGCGCTCGGGGGCAGTTGTCTCTGCTCCTCTGGGACGGATTGAGGAAAATAACTTTGTTTTGTCGCAGAGTGTGTCTGGGAGTGTTTGACCTTGTTGTTTAGGTGGTTGGAAGGCCATGACAACTTGTAGGGATTCAGATTATTGGAATTAAGGACTTAAATTTAGTTCAGTCTACTCGGCGGGGACGGTGATCGTCTCTGCTACGGCTGCAGTCAACCAGCGGCTTTCAGCAGTGGTGAGCGTCGTCATCACCATGGTTTTCATCACCACGGCAGCAGACGGCTGGAGAGAGGGGCTGCAGTCAGGGGTCAGCGAGCATCACCACTGGTGTCACCTCTGTTCAGCAGCGACCGTGAGGGGGGTCCATTCTACTCTGCTCGACTCGGCGATTTAGTGTTCAAAGGGAGGCGTTCATCAGCCACGGACACCGAGAGGAGGAGGCTCGGATCAATTCAACAGGTCTGCAGGCTCCCAGCAGCGCGTCACTTTACATCATGAGTCTCTGCCTTGCAGTGGCCTACACTGTAAAGAGTTGCAGTGGCTTTTATGTGCCTCAACTTCTCATTTTCAGTCATTTTGTCATGACTGAAAGGGGGGAGATGGAGAAGTCAGTTCAGTTTGGGAGAGAGGACAGCTCCACAACAACTGTGCGGTGCATCAGGGCACTGCATCATGCATACAACCTGTTGACATGGACAGCCTCATTTGGCCATGCTGGCTGAAGGAACAGTCGACGTGAGATAACGAGAGGGGCAACGTTACAGAAGAATCTTTATATCAGATGAATATCGTTACATCTGATTTCAAATGTGTGTCTGTGTTTCTCTAATTCAACATATAATAGGCATGTATGTTGATGGTTTTGTCGTAGGGTATTTTAATTAGAGAAATTGACTTGATGGGGATGAATATGCCTAGATTTGGGGAAATTAATAATAATGTGTACCGGAATAATATTAGTAGATGTCTCTTTGTTAGACGATAGGTAGAGGCCCTGCCGTACGCTTAAGTGTAATCCATCCTAAGATTAGATAAAGGGCGTATTGTTATTCAACTAAATTTGTGAATGGGGAAAAAGTCAATGAAGGTATTTTGCCAAGACTGTGGAATTATCTATTGTTACATAGATTACTCTGTTTTTTTACGTATATGTGTTGGAAGTTGATCTGTGAATCAGCTGCATGTTGTGTGGGATTAATGCTGATACTCAGATGGGATTTGTACCGTTATCGTTCATTGGGTTGAACATAGTGGGGTCGTATCTGATGTTATCTGATGTTTTTCCCCGGCCTTGGAAATATGGAGGGTTGAAATAATGTATGGATAAGTTCTGCATGTCCTAAAGGAAAACTAAACAAAGAATTGGATGATTATAGCTATAATTTAGTCATGACATTAACTGAAGCTAGGTGTTTTAGATGTCACGATTGAAAGGTTATAACACACATTGATCTATGGAGTGCTTTTGAGTAAAAGCAAAAGGGGTTGGAGAAGCGACAATGTATTGTGTTAAGTGTCAGATATGTGTACTAATCATTTATGCCATTATTCATGTTTGAGTTATGTGATTGTTGAAAGTGATAGGGATTATACTACAGAGACGTTATTGGGGTGTAAACGATTTTTACTGTGGTTTTTGTGTTAAAGTGTATGAAATTAAATGAGATTAAATGAAATGTATGAAGTAAACACAGAGAGAGTCAAGCATACTGATGATGAGGATGTAAATGTAATGAAGATCACTGGTGATGATTTTATGTAATTTGAATGCTGGAAACTTTTTAGGGTATTTTTGGATTCTATTGTAATTGTGTGATTTCTTTGAATTGCTGATGTTCCAGTAAGTAAGTCATGTATCGGCCAGAGGGAGGACTCTAATGTGGCTCCTTCCTATAAGTTTTGTGACACACGTTGGCTCATGTGTCAGAGGGAGGAATATGTCGTATATTAAGGAGCCACATCGCGATAAAATATCCATATTTCATATACTGTTTGTGCAGGACAAACCTTCAATAACTGAGTTTCTGCACATGAGCTCTGAGTGTCTGATATTGGTTGGTCTAGTGCCACATTCCAAGAAGGGCCTATAGTGATCAATTGAAAAGGTCTGCTATGAAATTGTAAAGGCTATTGAATTGGACCGTGGATACCATTGTGTTAATAATCTATAGAAGTGGCCATCTACTTAGTATGCGGTGGTCTAGACGAAGGAAGCACACATTTGGGGACGCACATGCACGTGCGTACACACATACAAGGGCTGTGGGGTGCACACCCCACATGTACTATTTGGAGAATTATAAGAGGGTCTCAAATGTGTGGAGATCCAGAATTTAGTTCAGTCAGAGTGAGATCCACAGTCAGTTGAGAGTTGACAGAGAGGCAGTGAGATCATGCAAGGTTCCAGATGAGATCGGGGACTGCTATGATAGGACTGCTCTAGGATGGCTCTGGAGTGGACTGATCATGAATTTGGTAACTAAGCTTTGTCCTTAATACAATGATACAGAAACTAGAAAAAGTGCCCTTCTGGGAACAGTTCTCCACCAGGAGGATAGGAGTGTGTGTGATGTTTGGCAAAATGTTTAGGAGTAATATAATCATGTTTTGTGTGTGTGTGTGTGTGTGTGTGTGTGTGTGTGTGTGTGTGTGTGTGTGTGTGTGTGTGTGTGTGTGTGTGTGTGTGTGAGAGACGCGGCTTGGCCTGTTGTAGCGCCACCATGAGGCTGATTTGAAAACTGTCAAGTGGCATTTCTTCCTCAGCCTAGTGGGAATATGCATGCACAGTTTCACCGCGATCGGACGCTGCGTTGAGTAGTTGTGGCGATTTGTACAAAACGGGTACAAAGCGGGCTACTCCTGAAAAGTTTAGAAGCCAATGGTAATAAATCAGTCAGAGATGACATTTGTACATCTTGACGACTTAGGCCGATTCTAAAAAATAATGTCTTCTTCTGAATCCTAAAAGTTTTCTGAAAAACCTATGTTTCTATGTCAGTGCTGCTCAACCTTTTTCATGTCAAGGACCCCCAGAATTATCTGTATTTGGTCGTGGACCCCGATCTGAAAATATGTTTTTCCAGGGACCCCCCAGAAGCAAAGATTTGAGTTAAAAACGTTCGCTCTGAAAGAATATATATTCAAAGATTTGCACCACATTTTCACGATTTTTCCAAAATAGCAGATCTACAAGCTCGTAGTGTTGCACTCGGTGCCACGTTATGAGCTTGTTGATCTGCAATTTCTCAAGCTCATAGCGTGGCACGCTTGAGCTTGTAGAAGTAATACATAATGCTTAAAACACCAAAAGGGGTTCCCGTATCTATGTGATGTGTTGCCATGGTTTTTGTTCTTGCGTATTGTAAATCGCTCTGGATTAAGAGCGTCTGCTAAATGCCGAAATTGTAAATTGTATTGAGAAAACCTGATGTAAAAGTAAATCTAGCTGAAAACACATTGGAGGGCATGAAGTAGAATTGATTTGATACTCACCATAATTGACTAGTTCACGTTCACATTCATCATTCATGAAAAGAGAAAACACATGGTTGGAATAGTTAGAAAACTGATCCTTCACAAACAGAAAGATGACTAATAATTAGCAAATTGTTAAGGAACCTGAAATATTGAAAGCAATAATATATTATGGTTTAAATGAATCAACTATCTTGATTATTATACAAAATAAGACCTTACTTCATCATAATGATTCAGCATTCTAATTACAACATTCAAATTTATTTACACACACACACACACACACACACACACACACACACACACACACACACACACACACACACACACACACACACACACACACACACACACACAGCGAAGCGGATCGTTTTGGAGTTTATTTTATAAACAACGCTGTGTGATCACAAACAATGGACCCTTGAATGTGCATCTCAACTACTAGGCTACACCGTCTCCTCGCTGGCGACTTGAAAACTAAGGTAGGACAAGTCTCCATAACAAAGTCAAAAAACTTGCTGGAGTAGCAAGCGAGGACCCCCCGCCCCCCCTCGAAACCTCCGATGTACTGAAAGGATCGGGAGGAGTGTGTATGACACGGGAGGATGTTGGATAAACCGAAGCTGCTAAAAGTTAACGTGCACTGCTATGTTTGATCATATTGATGATTTGGATTTGAATGCGCGTAGCGGACCGCAGCGCATATAATGAATGGGAGCTATTGGAGCTGCTATATAGATCACGTTAACGGTGCATGCAAACGCTTCTGCTAATATTAATTCAAGAAATAAACGGGGAATTAAACCTGATTGAAATGGAACTGGATAATGTGGTACCCGCTGAGGTGGTCCCCGCAGAGGGAGAGCAGCAGAGCTCGAGTCTAGATCAACTGATAAGGCCAGAAAAGCCAAACTGAGCGCATGCACGCAAAATGAATGAATTAAAAACCATGATTGACGCTAATGAAAATGCCGAAAATATGCAACAAGGATATAACGTTTTTGAAGCCATCTGTGTTGAATTTAGGAGCGCTCATAAAGCGGTACAATATATGCTGTCAGAGAAAGACAGAGACAATGATCATACTGAATGGTACAAACCAAGAGTGAAACCATTTGAGGATTTGTTGGAAAGCCTATATAATATGTTAGCCCAAACTCGAACAGAGGCAGAGAGTGCACAATTGCAAATTGAACCGAAAGACAGTATATCTAATGTGAGCTCTAACCATAATTCAGCTAAAAGGGGATCAAAAAGGATCAAAGGCATCATCATCAGTGTCATCGGCACACCGTAAAGCACTGGCAGAGAGAGCCGCACTGATTGCCCGCCAGGAGGCTATGAAATAATTACATGAACTTGAACAGGAGAAACTATGTCTGAATGCAAAGATCCAAGACATGCAAATTAAAGCAGGTATAGCAGAATCGAATGCCAAAATAAAGGCCCTGGAAGGAACAGGTAGCCACTTGGATGGCATGAACTCATACTTTGAAAACCAACATAAACAAAGACATAAAGGCGCCAGCCCCCCATCACGGACTGAAGGATCCCCCATTGAATTTGCCAAAATACAGACAGTCCCTAAAACACCACTGCAAAGAATCCTACAGCCACAAAGTACCAAACCAAAACAACGAGGACCATCAGCCTCAACCCCCATAGAGCAAGAAAGCAAGTTTAGCCAAGTACCACAGCAAAGCCATATACAAAATATGCCCATTCTGCCCCAAAATGAACTATCTGATGTAATGAAAAGACAGAATGACATAATTGATTTATTGGCACGTCAACTCCAACAAGCATCGCTGCCAGTAAGGGAAATACCCATATTTGATGGCAACCCTCTGAATTTCAGAACATTCATGCAAGCATTTGAATATGGCATAGGAGATAAAACAAAAAATAGTCAAGACCGGCTTTACTATCTCGAACAATACACAACAGGACAACCCAGAGAACTAGTTCGCAGCTGCTTCCACATAGAGCCATCAAGTTCTGGATATAGACAGGCTATAAAAGTATTAGAAGAGAATTTTGGAGATGAAATTAAAGTGACAATGGCCTACATGGAGAAAGCCTTTAATTGGACAATTATCAAATCTGATGATGGAAAGGCACTGCAAGGCTATGCACTGTATCTCAGAGGTTGCTGCAACACAATGGAAGAGTTTGAAATAATGAAAGAGCTGGACTTACCCACCAACATTAAAGCCATCATGTCTAAACTAACCTTTAAATTAAGAGAAAGATGGAGAACTGTAGCTTGTGACATATTGGAGAGAAATGGTCACCGAGCCAAATTCAGTGATCTTGTGGCCTTTATGGAAAGGCAGGCGATATAGGAGAGCACCCCAGCAACAAAAGAGTAGCCAAACCAGCTACAGAGTACAAACAGCCAAAATCAAAGAGCTTTGCAACATCAGTAGCCGTTATGACTGACGAAATAAAAATGTGTGCAAATGACAAGCCACCCAAATGTGACAGCTCCCCTACCTATGATGCGATGTGTGTGTGCTGTGAAGGCAAACACCCCACTATGGATTGCCACAAGTTGAGGACGCAGCCACACACTGCTAAAGTAGAGTTTTTAAAGGAAAAGGGCTTCTGTTTCGGATGTCTAGTCAGGGGCCACATGAGTCATTTTTGTAGGAAAAGGATGACATGTGAGGAATGTCAAGGGAAACATCCCACCCTCTTGCATATAATTAAAGTGGCGCCAAAATAAGCTTTCATTTGTAGTGCTCAGGTCTCACTCAAACCCAGTATGGGAACTGGGGCCGGTAGAGAGTGCACTCCCCATTGTTCCGGTGCAAGTGAAGGTCATGAAGGGAAGCAAGGCAGTCTATGCCTATGCCTTTCTTGATCCGGGGAGCTCCGGGACGTTTGGTAAAGAAAGACTAAAAAGACAGTTGAACGCTAGAGGACATAAAACTGAAATACTCCTGGAAACTATGGGACAGGAGAAGACTGTCCCCAGTTATGAACTATCAGGACTGGAAGTAGGCAATTTGAATGGTGACGTTTTTATCGAACTGCCGCATGTCTACACCCAGGATTCTATTCCGGTATCAAAAGAAAACAGAGCGACAGAGAAAGATCTAGCTAAGTGGTCTTATTTGAAGGATGTCAAGCTGCAGGAAATTGATGCGGAAGTTGAACTCCTTATTGGAGTAAATGCGCCTAAAGCCCTTGAACCGTGGCAAATAATTAATAGCCAAGAGAATGGACCATATGCAGTGAAGACTGTATTTGGATGGACGGTCAATGGACCGCTTGAACCACGCACTTCTGTAGTGACTTCTGGACAGTCAAAAGTGACAGTGAATCGTATCTCCGTCACAGTGCTGAAGGACCTCTTAGTACAGCAGTACAACCATGATTTCCCAGAGAAAACGTATGAGGAAAACGACATGTCTGCTGAAGAGCACAAGTTTATGCAGCTGATGACTAGCTCTGTAACCCATCAGAATGGACACTACTACATGCCACTTCCACTGCGCAACAGGAACGTGGTTATGCCAAATAACCGCGATATGGCAAAGCAACGTGCACTGAACCTGATCAGGAAGTTCAAGTCTGATGAAACTTATGCTATGGAGTATAGGACTTTCATGGAGGAGGTTATCAGGAAGGGCTATGCTGAAAAGGTTCCACAGCCAATGCTTCAAAGGGAAGACGGCAAGATATGGTACATACCCCATCATGCAGTGTACCATAAATGAAAGAAAACGATCAGGGTAGTATTCGACTGTTCGTCAACATTTAAAGGTACATCACTTAACAGTGAACTCATGCAGGGACCCGACCTGACAAACTCACTAATCGGTGTTCTGCTAAGATTCCGCCAAGAGCCTATCGCTATGATGGCAGACACCGAAGGTATGTTTCATCAGGCACGCGTCCATCAAAATGACTTGGACATCCTGCGGTTCCTGTGGTGGCCAGAAGGTGACACAACCAAGAACCTAGAGGAGTACCGGATGACTGTTCACCTCTTTGGTGCCATATCCTCACCAACCTGTGCAACATTTGCTCTGCGCAAAACTGCTGATGACAACGGGCACAAGTTCAGGGAAGAAGTGAGCCGAACAGTTAAAAGGAACTTTTATGTCGATGACTGTCAGTTGCAACAGAAAGACAGTCCATCACACTCTGTGAGGATCTGAGAGACTTATGTTCCCAGGGCGGATTCAAACTAACCAAATGGATCAGCAACAGCCGTGCTGTACTTTCTTCCATTCCTGAAGAGCATAAAGCAAAACAGATCAAATAACTGGACTTGGACCGAGAAAAGCTTCCTCTAGAAAGAGCGCTCGTAGTCCAATGGAACATTGAAAATGACACATTCACTTTCAAAGTTACTCTCAAGGACAAACCCCTCACTCGTCGAGGCATCTTATCAGTTGTGAGCTCCGTCTATGACCCTCTGGGGTTCCTAGCTCCATTCATGTGGATGGGATGATATGATTCCTGAGGTGTACGTGACCGCATGGAAAGAGTGGATTTCTGAGGTGGAGCAACTATCTGAATTCCAAATTGACAGATGTTGGAAGCCAAAGACCTTTGGACAAGTTAAGACCGCTCAACTGCACCATTTCGGCGACGCCAGCGAAAAGGGCTACGGAAGTGTAAGCTACCTACGATTAACCAATATAACTGGAAAAGTTCAGGTTGCATTCCTAATGGGGAAATCTAGAGTAACACCATTGAAGCAGATGACTATTCCAAGGTTGGAGCTTGCCGCTGCCACACTCGCAGCCAGAATGGATAAACTGTTGAGGTCGGAGCTGGAAATTGAATTGGAACCTTCAGTATTTTGGACAGACAGTGAGTCTGTACTGAAGTATATCAACAATGAAGTCCGAAGATTTAACATCTATGTGGCTAATAGAACTTCTTTGATCCGTGAGCTATCACACAAAGACCAATGGAGGTTCATCAGATCAAAAGAAAACCCAGCTGATGAAGCCTCACGAGGGTTAAATGCTGAAGCCTTCCTAAAGTCAACAAGATGGATTCATGGTCCAGAATTTCTGTTTCAAGCAGAAACTCAATGGAAGACAATTCCTCAAGATCTCGACCACATATCTCCTGATGATCCTGAGCTAAGGAAGGAAATCAGCGTTAACACTCTGAGGGTGGATGAAATTAGCCCAACTAGAAGATTAATTGAGTACTACTCATCTTGGAACAGACTCAAGAGAGCTGTAGGCTGGATACTTAAGTTCAAGGAACTCCTACAGAAACGCAGAAAACAAAGGACCATGCTCACACCCTCAGACAAACCACTAAAACAGCGACTAAGACCCAAACAGACTCTAGTCAAATCACCTAAGAACCAAGTAATGGATCCAGATCAAACGACAAGCCTAACAGTCAACGACTTAGCTAAAGCAGATAAATCGATCATTCGCTTTGAGCAAGAACGATTCTTCAAAGAAGAAATGGACTTGTTAAAAGGAAAGTCGTGTATCAAAGCCAGTAGCTCTATTCGTAAGCTAGACCCTAAAAAATCCGATCATTCTATCAAAACAGTCCCATATCTCTCAACTGATCTTACAGGAGATTCACCAGCAGGTCGGCCACTCAGGAAGATGTCACATGCTCTCCAGACTCAATTTGGAAACCTTGTGCAAACTATTTAGCGAGAAAGGTAATCAAGAAATGTGTTTTCTGCCGACGCTTTCAAGCCAGACCTGGAGAACAGAAAATGGAAGATTTACCATGTGACCGCGCTTCTCCAGATGAACCCCCCTTTACTCACGTGGGAGTGGATTACTTCGGTCCAATCGAGGTAAGTAAAAAAGGCAAAGAAGTTTAGGGATAAGGGGTTTAGCGGTGACGAAAATGGAGCCCATAGTCGCTTCACTCAGAGAACAAAGGTTACAAAGTAACCAAACGTTCTCTATCGTATCGAGACTATCTCTCCACCAACATATTTCATATGTATGGGGAACTCTGTAAGACACCTCGTGAGGAAGCGAAGCAGTCCCAGAACCCCAAAGACAACACCAGTGGGCTCCGACCCAGCACATACTGAATTTTTGGAATTATTTATCATTGTATGTTCAATGTAATGTATTTACAACCCCTGGAGCGGCCGGACAGTCAGATGCCATCCGCCGCCAAATGTTCGGGCAGTAGACGCTACCCAGAGCCCGGCCCCGCAAGACACTAAGGCCAGAGACCACAGGGGTGAAGGACCGCCCCAGCCAGCCCACCAGACTCAAGGCTGGCTTGACAGGTGAAGATGACAATGACACCCACCGCTGAGTAGTATGCGAGACCGACTCCCCAAAGGGAGCGAAGACTGCAAGTTCAGTCGGTATAACCGGGCGAAGGTAGACGGAGTAGACTATGTCGCCGCTGTGCAGATCTCTGTCAGAGACGCACCTTTCTGCAGTGTCCCCAGGTGGAGTGTGCCTGCCCTCCGGACGGCACTGGTGCTCCTGCCTGTTTGTGTGCTCTCACTTGAAGCGCTCAAAGTGCTGTTCCGTTACTCCGTGGGCCTTGTGTGGCCCTGACATACAACTCTAATGCTCCAACAGGGCAGAGTGGGGACCGACTCCGTCTTCTTTACGTCGACTGACGACGGTAAGGCAGAGCTCAATCACCTGATTGAGACGTGCCCTTTAGAAAACATGGGGGAGAAAGGCTGGTTTGGGGCATAAGACTATACCATCATCCGGCATAGGCCTGCAGAGCTCATTATGGATTGACAGAGCTCGCAACTCCCCCATTTCTCCTTGCAGATGTGACGCCGACAAGACTGCTGTCTTGAGCATGTCAGGCTCACTGACTAAAGGTCGTAGAGCCTCCAGGGCTAATCCCTGATGGGCCTGGTTGGGTCCCTAACCTGAGCTCCTCTGAGCCTCAGGGCACCCTTCAGGAAATGCTCTCTTTTCTTTGTAACCAGGTTACTGCAGTCTGCAGGGCCTGCGCTCCCGCTCAAGTCAGCCTGCCGAACACTCGGTCAGCTGACTGCTGAAGCCCTGTTCTCAGAACCAGGATGATCCTTATTGTCACATCACAGTTTTAGTAAGTAAAAAAGTGGATGGCCTCGTTTTTGTGCATAGCTCCCAACGCGTTATGCTGCGGAGCTAAGCACACACAGTGGGAAGGGTGCTGGCTGCCACACTGATACCACATTATGGTAGAACCTGATGAATGCTGACAGCGTCGATCAAGAGGCTGTCCCACAGATCTCAGGTTGAAGGGCACCTAAGCCCATGAGGCAGCGAGGACCTGTGTGGAATGTGCATATATTCCTGTTGGGGCTGGCCTGCCTGCCCACCTATATGCCTGCTGGATTGTTTCACAAGCCAATGAGGGAGTCCAGGTCCATTTATGGCCCTGAGAAGAACGCTGAGGAAGGCCCATTCGGCCGAAATGCGTTCGCTGTCTGTCCATCAGAGGTAAATAAATCATGTGAAAATGACATGTATTGAGTGCTGGCATTTGTCCTTTCTACCATTTAACCCTGTAACACCCAGCGTTGCAATACTACAACATATTTTAATTAATTAATTAATTAATTAGTTCTTTTTTCACCTAAACGTCATCGATGATGTTCATTGCAATGCCATTGCAATGCCATTGGTCATGATATTTGCATATAAATACCCCCCACAGAGGCTGAAATTCACACACATTAAAAATCTCTGGACTAATAAAAGTAAGTAAAATAACTGTAATATATGTTTTTTTGTGATCATTATAATGTCTAGAACATGTTTTATTCATTATTGTGAAAGATATCCCCCAAATGTAAATTTTATTCATTGTATTATTATTATTATTTTAATAATTATTATAAATGTGCATACAAATTCAGGGATTGGTGCCAACAACACCTAAGCATTGCCATGTAGGAAGCGGCATGCACCCCTCACTGACAGGGACATTCTTGTGGCTGACACTGTTAACAGCAAGAATGCTGTCCTGTGAGAAGCCATTGCAGCCCAAGTGTGTCCACGGGCTTAATTGGCTCATGCCGGCAGACAGTACCACCCCCCGTGGAGGGACTGCTGGTCTATTGTGTTAGGGATGAACGGTATGAGGACCAACTGGGTGACTATTGTGTCGCCCTTGTGTGGGACAGTGGCCCGCCATGACGATTACCTCTGGATGAGGAGGGAGCTCACTCCATGGCTTCGGTAACTGGTTTCCAACACACCAAATTACACCCACGTGCTTAAACGGCCATGCCGTAATACGACCTTATGGTTGTTCTGCTCACCCCTGACAGTCTTGTCACATTCTGCTGTGCGAATAGACGGAATCATACGCTGGAACAACGTGGAACGTGTAAACTGATGCTGTCAGCAATACGCCCGCATAGTGCATGACTGTGAATGACAGATAATGCACTGGCCGCACGTTCAGAAGAGCCGGAGGCACAAAGTGTACCGTGGCTGCCCTCAGTCCTAAGGGGCGGAGGCACAACCTCCCGCTCAACTGTAATCAGGATTAAAGTTCTCAACGGGCCCAAAAATTAAGGCCCGGCCCGGCCCTAACTGGTCGACCCGAAGCTCCCCCCAGACATTCGCACCCCCTGGGGTCAAGTTCAGGCTACGCCCATGGCTGCCAAATAGACCAGTCATTAGAGTTCTCATTTTGTGCCCGAACCCGACCCGGCCCGGCCCGATATTTTAGGGCCGGGCCGGGCCCAAAAAATTATGCTAATTAATCGGGCCGGGCCGAGCCTCGGGCTCTGTGATTTTCCGTGATTCTTTTTATTTTTATTATTATAATAAAAATAAGTTATTGTTTGTGTAATGTTGTGTATTTATTTATTATGAAGAGGGTTGCACTGCTGAATCTTGGCGATTCATTTTTACTATGTGAGGAGGAGAGGGCGGAGACGGAGTGAAGCGCACTTTGCCACTTAGAGCAGTGAGTGAGAGTGCCTGCACTTCCACAGACAGACAGGCGTGCGCACGCTGCCTGCCGATGGCCTGGGGCTCTGGGCTGGCAGGCTGAATTGAAAAGAAGGGCAAGGCAAACGTTTGGAAAACATTCAAATTGGTCTTAGACGCAGACGGTAACCTGTTAGAATATGCACAGTGTACTAAATGCAAGGCAGTACTATCATATGATAGCAAGAGGACCGGGACATCGACATTGGGTCGTCATGCTGACAAAATTTGCCCAGGGGCACCAGCGCCAGGAGCCTCGCAGTCATCATTGCAATCATTTGTCGTGAAGAGTGCTGAAACTGTCCCTCTGCGAGTCAAGTAGGCGGTGACAAAAAAATGCGTTCAATTTTGCGCAAAAGACATGAGGCCGTTCCTAATTGTGGAAGGGGAAGGCTTTATGGAATTGGCCCAAGAGCTAATAAACGTCGGGGCTACGCACGGAAAAGTGCCTGCAGGCTCCGTTATCCCCTGCCCCAACACCATCCAAAAGCACTGCAAGGCCATGGCTGAGGAGAAAAGAGGGGCCTTAATATCCCAATTAAAGAACCACCTACAAAAAGGAGGCACACTGGGAATGACCACCGACATGTGGACTGATGATTTCAGAAAGCTGCACTACAGTGCAATTACATGTCATTATGTGGCGGAGGATTTTTCTTTAGTTGGGAAGAACCTGGCCACAATGATGTTTCCACTGGAGGACAAGAAGACGGGGGAAAACATCAGGAGAGAGATCGTTAAGACCCTGGTGACGAGATTTGGGTTTGATCCGCTTTCTCTGTCCAAAATCGTTTGGGTCACTGACCAGGGCTCGAACATTGTCAAGGCCCTAGAGCCCTACGTCAGACTTGACTGCCAGGATCATGTTCTGAATACAGTACTCAGGCATGGGATGAGCGTTGATGACGCACTGAAAGAGAAGGCCTCCGACATAGCGGAAACAATAACCGCAGCGAAAGCGCTTGTGAGGTAAGCTTTGTTTTGTTTACCCCTGGGCCTGGCCTATACAATACATAACACTTTGCTGGATATGATTATGATACTATAATTAGGCTATTATACTTTGTCATGTCGGTTATAATTATGTGTAACCTACACATTTATAAAAGCATATATAGTTTGCGTAATGTCCAATTGTCCATGCTCTGGTTTTAATACTTATTTTATTATTAATTAATAGATATGCCAAGCAGTCGGGGTTGCAAGCATCTCTTTCCAAGACCCTGCTGCAGATGGTGGAAACGAGGTTCAGCTCTGTATATATGTCACTGCGTTCTATCCAGGACATATATACAGAGCTGCACGAGAAGATGGAGGCTCGTGGCGAGGCTGATAAGGTGGATAAGGTTGCCCCCGACATGCTGGCCTTTCTTGTGGCCTTCCTCGAGCCCTTTCGGGACGCACAGCGCGAGCTGGAGGGGGACAAATACCTCACGCTTCAGCTCGTCTGTCTGTGGTCAACCAAGCTGAAGGCTCATTGTCGGCCAAACCCACTCGACACGGCACAGCAGGCTTTTGTGCGTCAGCGCCATGCGGAGTGGATGGACAAGAAAGTCAAACTGCATGATCTCCACAAGGCTGCAACCTTTTTATGGCCCAACTACAAGCAGCTGCGCATGCTGGACAGGCAGGACAGAGAAAATGTGCACGAGTATGTGAAGTTGCGTATAGCAGCAGGCTTGCCAGCAGCAGCGGTGGTTGTTGAGGAGGGGGAGGGGGGGGATGCCGCGGGCATTGCGAGTGGTGGTGGTGAAGGTGATGATGATGATTCAGCGGCTGCTGCGCCCGCTCCTAAGCGCGCACATCGTGCATTTGATGCATGGGAGAATGTGTTTGCAGAGGAAGAGGAAGATGATGAGGTGGAGAGCTATATTAGGCAGAGGCCAACTATGAGCGACGAGAAGGATGTGCTGGGCTGGTGGAACGCAAACAGCAAAACTTATCCAAAACTGTCCCAGTTGGCAAGACAGGTGCTGTGTGTGCCAGCAGGCAGCAGCAGCAGCGAAAGAGTATTTAGTGCTGCAGGCCGCACTATCGAGGAGAGGCGAACACGCCTTGCTCCTGAAACGGTCGACGCACTTCTGTTCCTTCATGCACAATAGGCCTAAAAGTTTATAACGACGGTCAAATAAAGATCGGTTTGCGGTGTGTTGTGTGCTTTTCGTGTGTTTTTTAATCTTATATATTCCTTTTCGTGTGTTTCGTGTGTCTTATATATTCCTTTTATTTAAAATGTTAAAGTTTGAAGTGCTCTTTGTATTTATAGGTGTTCGCTATTTTTTATTGTATTGTTTGCGCAAGAAACACGGTTTCTGCCAAGCCCTTTCATTTATTGCAAATTGCAATCACTGACACTTTATACTGTTTCACTTTATTGTTTTAACTGTTATTTCATTTATTCCGTTTACTTTAGTTATTGCACTTTAATGCACTATACGTTTAAAGCACAGTTAGTAATTTTTTTCTTTTTTTGCTGCTGTTTTTTAAGCAAACAGAAACTAGGTTTCTGTGATTTTCTTTTCTTCAGTTTGTAATTGTATTTGTAAATATATTATAAATATGTGCGTGTTCAATGGTGGTTAATGGTTATTGGTTAATAAAGTGTTTGATTGTGGAGTTAAAGTATCGTTTGCTGTGTGATATTTTATAAATATGGTAGCCAAATAGTAATGGTCAATCAATGATAATGATAGAAAGAACAAAGATTCAAACTCAAAGGCTTTAAAGTTTATTTGTCGCAAAATGATGATGATTGACGACAGCGAGTCAGACACTGACTGCCCTGCACTGCCGAGTGCCGACAACAGAGAGTTCCTGCCTGGCCATCATGATTCATTGAGGAGGAGGTGAGAGCGAGGTGTTAGTTAGTGTGTTTAAGAATAGACAAAGGAAACAAAGCATTAACAACATTAGCATCCCATCCGCGCTCCGCCTCAGTGACTAGTACTCTACTCAGTGCTCACTCTCGTCTCTCAGTCAATCTCTCATCTGTTGCGGCAGCGCCGCAGCGCCTAGGCGCCAATGCCATCTAGTGGCGATATTATTTAATTATTTTTCGGGCTTTTTCGGGCTTTCGGGTCTAACATTGCGGTAATTAATAGGGTCGGGCCGGGCCTCGGGCCGATCCAGGTAGGGCCGGGCCAGGCCGGGCTTCAAATTTTGGGCCCGATGAGAACTCTACCAGTCATCCACGTACAAGAAGAAGAACCAGGTAGCCAGCTCCCCCTTCACGCAACCCTATCAGGGTTTTGCTTCCAGAACACAACGTGGTTGTGGCCGTCGCTCGCTGCCTGCTTTCTACTAACGCATTGAGGTGACACACAGGCCGACAGGCAGCCCAGAGCATGCAGGCAGAGCGCGCCACGGGATGGTTATATAATTTATAATACATTAGGCTACATAAACGCTGCTGACGCCTATCGCAAGGCATTTTATTTACATCATGGTTTTACATTCACCATCGCTGATGAGCAGCACTTTGAAGGCGAGGAGGGAGGCTTGTTCAGGAACTCCATTATATCATATATGGCTCTGCATCGATGTAATAAACATATGCGCTGTGAGCCAACGTGAGCAACGATGTCATAAGTTTTGCGGATTCACCGTTTTGCCTGTTTACATGGAGACGGGATAAAAGACGGAGTTCGCAAAGATTTCCACTCTGGAAGGTGGTTTCACTTTGTTGCGTTTTCACCTCCTGAAAACACCGTTCTCGTCTAAAGGGACATGCACCAGCAAACGTTACTTTATTTTGCCGTTTTCTATGAACACCAATCTCGTGTAAAGACCACCTTAGTTTCCTTGTGGCTTTAGTTTGTACCACAGTACAGTAAACACCAAAGGCACAGCCAGCAGCATGGATCTCCACCAAGGTATTCAACATATTGGAAGGGGTCAAAAAGTGTTGTTTATTCACACCATTTACATTCCACGTCATTCTTAATTAAATACGTCTTGTTTTGTATTAACCCATTTAGGCCTGACCGTCGAAATAAAAAAGAGTTTCGCTCTGAAAGAATATATATATTACGATTTTTCAAAAATAGCAGACCTACAAGCTCGTAGTGCGCCACTCGGTGGCGTGCTATGAGCTTGTAGATCTGCTGAAGCAAAAGCAGAAGCAAAGATTTGAGTTAAAATTTTAGTTAAACACGTTCGCTCTGAAAGAATATATATTCAAAGATTTGCACCACATTTTCACGATTTTTCCAAAATAGCAGATCTACAAGCTCGTAGCGTGGCACTCGGTGCCACACTATGAGCTATTATGTATAGTTTCATTATATAGATATTCCACTGTTAAGTTCTTAGCTTACGCATGTGTCATGATAACTACTTTTTATCTATGTGTTATGTAGCACTATATTGGATCACTCCAATATATGATAGTTCCTCCGCCAGGCGGAGCATCGAGCGGACTTACCGATGAATCCCGTGCTATTATACACGGGAAAATGACGTGTGAGTGGGGCACCGCCTCCAAGGGCACTTTGCCCGAGCACGTAATTTCCCCTTCCTCTTTCCTTTCCTCGGCGTCGTTGGATGGTAAGGACTGTTTACCGTGGAAGGTATAACTCGCTCTGAGTAGCCAGCTTGCTGGCCCCTCTCTGAGTTGCCTTCTTTGTCGCCCGACTCGATTGGCTGCTGTGCCTTTTCGACTCGGGTCTGTCTCAGTGTGTTTAAAGCTAAAACACCCCCATTCACCGTGCTACGGTGGCACGAGACGGTCGCTCGTGCCGCGGCGTTAGGAGGTTGCCCTTGGCTGACTAGCTGTCTTTCGTTTGTCTGTAATGTCTGTCTGTTTTGCCGCTCCCTCCCGGCTCTAACTTTCGGGAACGGACGCCTTCCCTAGACGGCCGCGGAGCGTGTCTCGCTAGCCCGCTGGGCAGCTAGTGACTCGTCTCCCAGGGAAAGAAGGAGACGCCACGCGTTCTCCGCTTCCCCCGTCTCGTTACTGTAACTCGCTCTCCGTGAGGAGCTGTGGTGATTTAAATCCATCAGAATAGCGCGGGTATTAAATCGACCGCTCACAGGATGCAGTACACCAAGCACACATGCAGCTGAGATCGCTCAGTTGGCTGCGGTGCTAATTCACATTTCAGTTGCACAAGCACTACACAAGGTATTGTTATTTTGTCCTGTCTTGTCCCTCCGTATAAAGCCAAGGCTAATAAACGGTGTGTGATAAGGTTTTCCGTATACTATATTAACATATATATTCTGACTGCTATCGCCCGTGTAAGCCGAGGGCTAACACACGGTGTGTGATAAAGCTTTGTACATTTGTAAGTTTCACGAGTTACTGGTTATTTGTATTTCTGTCACCCCTGTAAAGCCCAAGGCTACTAAGCGGTGTGATACAGTTTCTCTGTATTATACATTGCACAAGTGACTGTATATTATATGTATTTACATATATTATTATGTTAACATGGAAACTACATTTAACTCTTTCTGTGCTGTCACTCATATGAGCCAAGGGCCAATATACGGTGTGTGATACAGCCTTGTATATTCATACGTTGCACAATTGACTGGTATTCTATCACCCGTATGAGCCAAGGGCCAATATACGGTGTGTGATGTAGTTATATTGTATATTATATACGTTACACGGGTAACTGGGTATATAATATTCTCTGCCTTGTCACCTGTGTATGCCACGGGCTAATGTACGGTGTGTGATAAAGATTATACATTTGAAAGTTCAATAGTAACTGTTTATCTGTATATTTAACTCTTTCTGTGCTGTCACCCATATGCGCCAAGGGCCAATATATGGTGTGTGATATAGTTTATATTGGTATATTATATACGTTACACAGGTAACTGGGTATATAATATTTTCTGTCTTGTCACCCGTATAAGCCACGGGCTAATGTACGGTGTGTGATACAGCTTTATGTGTTTGTGCGTTGCACAGCTGACGGGTATATACGCTACACAGGTGAGTGAAGTATCTGTGTATTGATTTCCATCTTATCGCCCGTATAAGCCGGGGGCTACTATACGGTGTGTAATAAAGTTTTATATATGTATTGTACATTACTCAGGTAACTTTGTATTTTCTGTCCTATCACTCGTACAAACCAGGGGTTGATATACGGTGTGTGATGCGGCTTTAAATTCTATATATTTGACTTCTGTCACCCGTATAGGCCAAGGGCCAATATACGGTGTGTGATGAAGTTTGATGTGTATATATACGTTACATCGGTGACTGTGTATATTATATTTTTTGGCCTGTCGCCCGTATAAGCCAAAGGTTGATATACGGCGTGTGATACAGCCTTATATATTTATACGTTGCACAGTTAAACTGTTGTTTGTATTCTATCACCCGTATGAGCCAAGGGCCAATGTACATGTGTGATATAGTTTGTATTCGTATTATATGCGTATTTGTGGGTGACACAGGTGACTGTGTTGCTTGTATTCTATCACCCGTATGTGCCAACGGCCAAGGTACGGTGTGTGATGCACACCGTACCTTGCCCTACCTTGCCCTTGCCCTCCGAGGGCAAAGTGCCCGGTGCCCCACTCGCACGTAATTTTCCCATGTATAATAGCACGGGATTCATCGGTAAGTCAGCTCGATGCTCCGCCTGGCGGAGGAACTATCATATATTGGAGCGATCCAATCGCTCACATAACCATGGTTACCTATGTAACCTTCGATGTGTTGCCATGGTTTTTGTTCTTGCTTATTGTAAATCGCTCTGGATTAAGAGCGTCTGCTAAATGCCGAAATTGTAAATTGTAAATTGTATTCTGCTATGGAGAAAACCTGATGTAAAGTAAATCTAGCTGAAAACCCATTGGATGCCATGAAGTAGAATTGATTTGATACTCACCCAAGTCTAGTTCCCGTTCACATGCATCATTCATGAAAAGAGAAAACACATGATTGGAATAATTAGAAAACTGATCCTTCACAAACAGAAAGATGACTAATAATTAGCAAATGGAATATTGAAAGCAATAATATATTGTGGTTTAAATGAATCAACTATCTTGATTATTATACAAAATAAGACCTTACTTCATCATAATGATTCAGCACATTCAAATTTAATTTGTGTGAAGTGACTAAATATCTAGACATAAATTATATTAAGGTTTAGTGTATAATAATGCACTTATTACAACACTTGTTGTATAATGATTGTAATTATGCATAACAACTTATAACAAGGTTTATGAAGTATTCTAACGTATACTAATATAATGTATAAGTGCTGGTCATAATGCATTATAAACTCAGTGGAACTGCGTGAAAAGAGGAGTTAACGGGTAATTACGGGACCGGTATTTTGCCAGTAAACCTCAAGTTTAGCAGGCATATACATGTAATATACGGTAATATACGGGTGTGATGGTACAATTCGGGAGTTTACGGGAGTTTGTTGGAAAGTTTACCGGGAGTTTCCTGTAATATACACATCCGTATTCCAAGCTTTTTGCGCAGTGTGGAACAGCACATTATAACTACCAGGTAACGTTTGGTTACTTTGTAACCTTTGTTCTCTGAGTGAAGAGACTATCTCTCCACCCAACATATTTCATAATGGGGGGAATGACCCCACCTCACTTGTGACGTGGATATCTCTTTAAGACACACCAGTTGTACTGGCACGCACGGGTATATAAGGCCCAGGTGTGCGTGATTACACTGTTTTATTTGATCGACACCGCTTCTGAGCGACATCGAGGTGGAGAGATAGGGGCTCCATTTTCGTCACTGCTAAAGCCCTTATCCCTAAACTTCTTTGCCTTTTTTTTTTTACTATTTTGCAAAACATTTTTGAATAGTTAAAATGGCCAGTCTACAAGCTCACGACGTGTCAATGTAGATAAGGATGCATCCGCTGCCAACAAGCGTCTGTTCCTCTGCCAGGTGGCAGCTGGTAGGACCCTCAATGCTGAGGCGCTTCTGCAGGGATCCACCTCTGCTCTGCTGAGGGAGGTCGGTGACCATCCCACCCCACAGCAGATGGCGGAACTGCGCCGACTCCACAATGAGTCGGTAGCCCTCACCAGAGCAGTCACTGAGCTGACTGGACGCACCATGACATCCATCCTGCAAGAGAGAGCTCGATGGCTGGACGTCTACCCCATTACTGGAGACGTCCGTGACATGCTCATGAAGAGACCCATTTCAGCCGAGAGAGAGGGGCTCTTCCCAGGAGCAATGGCCGAGCTGACTGCATGCGGCGAGGCGCGCAGGAGAGAGAAGGAGGCTCTGCGAGCCTGTACCTCTCGCCCCCCACCACGGGCTCCTACAGGCCCACCGCCACCCCCCCCGTGCCAGAGGAAGGCCCAACAACCGCGCGGCATGGAAAGGCCGCGCCGACCGTGGCCATGAGGGCGGTCGTGCCTCATCCTCTAACAGGACCTCCTCTGCCAGCCGTGGGAGACAGAGGAACACCCGCCGCCCCACTTCCCCACGTCCACCTGCCCCTAAACAAGGAGCAGGCAGAGGACAGAAACCCAAGGGTGGCAAATAGCAGGCCAGGCCTGGCCTCGGGGGGAGGCAGGGGGTCCTCTCCCGACCCGCCCACGTTCCGGGACCAAGTCTGGAGGTTGCGGTCAAGGGCCTCACCCCACGACCACCCATGAGAGGGAAGGGAGACACAGACCGGACTGCGACGACCGTCCTTCCAGCTGCACACATTTCTCCCAATGTTGTTATGATACCTGTTTTTGTTCAAATAAATAATTTAAAAAAACAAAAAAACAAACAACAACCCCAATCCCGGAAGGGCATGAGCCCACTTTCAGGTGCGTCCTGTGGACACCCTCTGGAAGTGGGAGACCAGCATGGCAGATTGAGGAGCATGGGAATCCTTCCCAGGCTCCTCACTGGACGCCGGGGTCATGCCGAAGTTTGATTTGATCCACCAGGGGGCGCCAGCGCACCACAGGTATGTACGATGTCGGCATCAGAGAACCCTCTGACGAGATGCATAGAGCAATGGAAACTGCTCGGAGCATCTCCTTGGGTCCTACGAACCATCGCAAAGGGCTACAAGCTACAGTTTGCGAAGAGACCACCCACCTTCGAGAAAGTTATCTTCTCCCAAGCGGTGGGCCCAGCAGGGGAGATTCTTCGAACAGAGATCCGCACACTGATAGACAATAGAGCTGTCAGGGAAGTCCCCCCACACCAGAGTCTGAACGGTTTCTACTCTCGTTACTTTCTGGTCAAGAAAAAGGGTGGCGAGCTCTGGCCCATACTGGACCTGAGAGCCCTCAACAGG
The DNA here is from genome assembly GCF_951216825.1 of Electrona antarctica. Classification (NCBI taxonomy): domain Eukaryota; kingdom Metazoa; phylum Chordata; class Actinopteri; order Myctophiformes; family Myctophidae; genus Electrona; species Electrona antarctica. The sequence continues at coordinate 43,950,778 of NC_136798.1, read as the reverse complement.
TACCTCTTGACGTTCTGCTTCAAGATGCTTACACCCACAACCCTAGTCCACCTGATACGTCAGGGAGACTGGTCCACGTCTATAGACCTGGAAGATGCGGACTTCCACATACCCATCTACCCACCGCACAGAAAGTTCCTGCGCTTTGGGTTCGAGGGCAAACGGTACGAGTATCTGGTTCTCCCTTTCGTCAGTTCATGAAAGGGGCATCCCGTCTACACCAGGTTTCGAGACCCCTGGTGCCACCTTGGGATCTGACACTGGTTCTCGATCTGACACTGGTTCTCGATGCCCTAACACAGGCACCCTTCGAACCGTTAGAAGCAGTGGGGCTTAAACACCTCACTTTGAAGACTGTGTTATTAATAGCTCTCACGAGTGCTAAACGGGTAAGTGACCTACATGCCCTCTCGATTAGTACAGAGTGCATGCGGTTCAACGACGAAAATTCCAGAGTGACCATAAGACCGAACCCGGCCTTTATACCCAAGAATGTCCTCGGCCCTTGTGCCCCAGTTGACCTGGCGGCCTTTCATCCGCCCCCTTTCAACTCGGAAGGGGATAGGAGATTGAACAGCCTCTGCCCGGTTCGAGGCTTGAGGCTGTACATAGACAGCCTCAAGGAGGGGGCACAGTCAACTGTTTGTGGCATGGAATCCCCGTACCAAAGGAAGACCTATAACCAAGGTGCGTCTTTCCCAGTGGATAGTGGAGGCTATACGCAGCGCTTACAGTAGTAAGGGTATACAGCCTCCAGAAGTCCTTAGGGCACACTCCACTAGAGGGGTATCGACTTCCTAGGCCCTACTCAAGGGCGTGTCAATACAAGAAGTCTGTACGGCGGCAAGTTGGTCGTCTACCTCAACCTTTGCCAGGTACTATAACCTCGACATGGCTGCGCCTTCAATGGCACACGCAGTCCTGGCGGTTGCCGCCAGATGAGTCAAGTGGGTTGGACCCCCAGGGGGCCAGACCCTTTGGCCTCACAGTAGGCCAGGATCTTCCGGTCCCCCCTCCCCTGCCACTTTTAGCCTAGGTTAAGTCACAAGCACTTAGACAGTCTTACATGACCAACCCCAGGAGCATATAAGGCAGTTTCGACTGCCAGCTCCTTTCGAGGGACTAGGGTTCCTTGGGTCTGTGACCCAAGGGATCCTGACTCCCTTTAGGCCGGTGGACTCTATAAGGGCCACTAGGTTGGTGACCTGGGGGCCCTCTTTTCCTTGGGGATCATGGGGTCAGTGACCCCAGTGGATCCCCAAACTTTCGTCCTATCCGTGTGGTCACGGCACAGGATGCACGTGACCCCCAGAGAGGTCACCTCTACAGATGGGTCTTTGTCTCGTGTTCATTTGTAGGGAGTTTATGAAATCTCCCACAGTGAATTACTGAGCGAATTAAACTTAAAATAACATTAGGTTACTTACAAGGTAAGCATGGTTATTTAAGGGAATTGAGCGAAGTAATTCACTAAGATATTGTGCTTGGTCTCAGCAGAAGAAAGTATCATCTACGAATGAGCGCGAGACGTCACCGCGTCACACATAGGCATAAACCCATCTAATATCATTATATGGGAGTGTATAGTTGTTCTGTTGTCTCACGCCTGGAAGGCGGGTTCCCTCACACAGTGAATTACTTCGCTCATTTAACTTAAATCACCATGGTTACCTTGTAAGTAACCTAATGTTATCTATGCAAATTACACAAACAATCCATTTAAAGAAACATTCAACTTTTAAACCTCAAGCAATAGCGAGAAGAAGATTTAAACACTTGAACGCAGAAATCCACATTCAGGGGGAACATTAACCAATAATGATAGATCTACAAGCTCACAAAGCGCGGAGACCAGCATGGCAGATTGAGGAGCATGGGAATCCTTCCCAGGCTCCTCACTGGACGCCGGGGTCATGCCGAAGTTTGATTTGATCCACCAGGGGGCGCCAGCGCACCACAGGTATGTACGAGGTCGGCATCAGAGAACCCTCTGACGAGATGCATAAAGCAATGGAAACTGCTCGGAGCATCTCCTTGGGTCCTACGAACCATTGCAAAGGGCTACAAGCTAGGGCTGGGTGCAATAACCGCAATATCGCCATACCGCCGGTATACAACGCATACCGCGGTATCGGGTTCGTTACCGCGGTAAAAAAAAAAAAAAAAAAAAAAAGTTAAAAAAGTTTTTTTTTTTTTTTTTTTTTAAGTTTTTTTGTCCGTGCTGTTCTGGCGCCCTAGGTTCTAACCCTAACCCTAACCCTAGTTCTAACCCTAACCCTGGGTTCTAGGCCTAAGTGCATATGGTTGATATGAAATAAAGTGTATCATAATAAACAGTGAGGCTCAGTCAGTCTAATCATATGCCAGCAACACCAGAGGGAGTTCAACAAACCATGTGCAACCCAGATTCGGCACAAACAAGTATTGATTGATTGATTGAACTATTTATTAACAGTTTGCAGAATTACAGTAGCCTACATTTCAAGCACAACTCAATACAAAGACTGTTAACTGCGAGTGGACGACCCAATAAAGCATTACACTTGTTTACAAGAGGTTCCACCTAAATTCATTTCACTCCTATGCCACAAAAATGTGGAACGCCCTACCAACTGTCATTAAGACATGTAAATCCCTTGACTCCACCCACCCCCACCCACCCCTTTTCCCCCTCACTGTATATGTTTTTCCCCCTTTTTACCTCCTTTATGATGATTTCCTGTTTTTGGCTTTATAGAAGTGTATAGTGTACAAAATGTTATGATTAATTGAACAAGGTGGACCCTCTTGTAAACAAGTGTAATGCTTTATGGTGTCGTCCACTCACAGAGTAACAGTTAACAGTTTTTGTATTGAGTTGTGCAAATGTACTGTAAACTGTTAATACAAACTTAAATCAATCAATCAAGCAATAATGTTAACTCATGGCTTGGGGACTGGGGAGGCGCGCAGTTGCTGCGTGGTGTGGAGCGGCTGGAAGTTGAACCTTTCAATTCATCATATATTAAATCTATCAGTTAACTTGGAATTTGTTTAATATGTTTAAGATTTTAGGTTCCATGATGAGGGGACGTTTTTGAATGGTGAGGTGTTTGTTTCATGCGATGCGCTGCTGAGCGGGCATTTCATTGGAGTGAGAATGGTTGCCATTGCGATTCCAAGTGAAGTGTGCGGGATTCTTTTTTTCTCTACTTCTCAGTTCCAGTTATCCGACGCACCTGTCCATTGTAGGTGTGCAGAAGGACTTTTTCTTATAGTCAGTCAAAAGATAAAAACAGTTCTGTCCGTCCTGTCTGTACAGCTCTCTCTCTCTCTCTCTCTCTCCCTCCCTCCCCCTTTCTCTTCTCTCGCTGACAGGCATCAATACAAAGTTGAAACCGTTACAACGATGCACCCTTATCCATAGGCTACACGTTTAGCCTAATGTTTTTCTCTCTCTCTCCCCCTTTCTCTTCTCGTCTCTCGCTGACAGACATCAATACAACGTTGAAACCTGTTACTTACGATGCGCCCTTATCCATAGGCTACACGTTTAGCCTAATGTTTCTCTCTCTCTCTGACGGTCTGAGCAATGCACGATGCACCTGGCTGTTACAACAGCGCGAGGTATTAATATTCGCTCAAAACAAAGTCGGACAATGTTTTAAATTAGGCTACTCCAAACCAGACCCACCTATAAATGTCTGTTGTGACATCAATGGGATCGCAGGAAAAAGACGCTCAACACAACTTGTCTTGATCTGAAATGATGTGAAATCCGTTCGCTTTTTTATTTCTTTTTTTAACAGCGGGCTGCGGGAGATGTCTGACGCAGTTGATTTGATTGACACCCGAACACGTGTTGCGGCATTGAAATGCCAATCTTTCCTTAATAAAACTGTAGTCCATAATATCCGTTCCAAAACTCTGTTTGCCTGCACCCCCTGTTAACTCCTCCTGATAGCTAACGCCCCCTCCTCAACGCCCAGAATGGTTACTTGGCCCAAAAGGATTTATATATATTATAATCACACAAACAAAGTCCGGATCGTTTGCAGCGGGGGTTAATTGCCTCGCGCTGTGGATTTAATTTTGGTAAACTGGATAACAACAGAAACACGTGGAAAAGCTATATGAGTCGTCTTGTCTCTGTAACGGTGCCACTGTGTGTGTGTGAGCTGTGAGGGGGGGCCGCGCATGGAGGACGAATGACACTGGAACTGCACTAGACACACAGCTGCTCTATACATCTCCGTATACGGTGTTTTACCGGATTTTGCAGACCTGCTCTATACATCTCCATACACGCTGTTCCACCGGACTAAATAACACTATAAAACCGGAGGAATTTTTTTTCGCGCTGGGGGGGGGGGGGGGGGGGGGGGGGGGGTGCGGTAATTATCGCCATACCGGCGGTATGGGGGCCGACAATAACCGCGGTAATAAAAATCCCATACCGCCCCAGCCCTACTACAAGCTACAGTTTGCGAAGAGACCACCCACCTTCGAGAAAGTTATCTTCTCCCAAGCGGTGGGCCCGGCAGCGGAGATTCTTCGAACAGATATCCGCACACTTAGACAAGAGAGCTGTCAGGGAAGTCCCCCCACACCAGAGCCTGAACGGTTTCTACTCTCGTTACTTTCTGGTCAAGAAAAAGGGTGGCGAGCTCCGGCCCATACTGGACCTGAGAGCCCTCAACAGGTACCTCTTGAAGTTCTGCTTCAAGATGCTTACACCCACAACCCTAGTCCACCTGATACGTCAGGGAGACTGGTCCACGTCTATAGACCTGGAAGATGCGTACTTCCAAATACCCATCTACCCACCGCACAGAAAGTTCCCGCGCTTCGGGTTCGAGGGCAAACGGTACGAGTACCTGGTTCTCCCCTTCGGACTGTCTCTAAACCCCAGGGTCTTTGTGAAATGTACACAAGCAGCCCTGGCTCCGCTGAGACAATGTGGGCTCCGAATAGCCAGCTACATAGACGACTGGCTTCTCTGCGCAGACTCAGCAGAGGAGGCAGCAGCCCACACCAGACAGGTGACGGCGCACATGTTGTCCCTAGGCTTCACCATAAACCTCAAGAGGAGCTCTATGGTTCCAGCACAGACCATAGACTTCATATGCATCAGTCTGGACTCTCCTTCACAGCAAGGCTGTCACAGGACAGGGTTGACTCTCTCCTGCAGTGCGGTGTCGCAGTTTCAGGTAGGCCGCAAGATCCACTACGGACTGTGCATGAGGATGGCCGGACTTCTGGCATCGGCCATCGCTCTTGTCCGTCTGAGCAGACTGCACATGAGACCCTTCCAGAGATGGATGGGATCTCTACACGTCCCCAGCAGCAACCGTTTCCGCAAAGTGACGGTTTCAGCAGAAGGCAAGTCTGCCTTGGACTGGTGGAGGGACGAGAAAATCCTGATGGACGGAGTCCGCCTGGGGACAATCCTTTCCAGGGAAGTGGTCACTTCAGACGCCAGCCTCATGGGTTGGGGCGCCACCCACGAAGGCATGACGGCGAGAGTGTGGGGTGCGTATCTACGGAACGCACACATCAACTACCTAGAATTGATGGCAGTCTTCCTCGCTCTGCGACACTTCGAGCCGCATCTCCGCGGTTGCCATGTCCTGGTGAGGACAGACACACAACAACTATGTGCTACATAAACAGGCAGGGAGGACTCAGGTCCCCACTACTGCACTCACTAGCACGCAGGCTGATCCTGTGGTGCGATGCACACCTCCTCTCGATCAAAGCCTGCCTCATCCCGGGACTCCTGAACACAGGAGCAGATCTGCTATCCAGTGGCTCGGTTCGCTACTCGGAATGGTCTCTACATCCCGAGGTGACCGCCCAACTGTGGCAGAAGTTCGGTGTGCCCAAGGTGGACCTGTTCACCGCAGAGGACAACGCGAAGTGCTGACTGTACTTCTCGATCCAGGGGAACTGGACTCTGGGCTTGGATACTCTGGCACACAGCTGGCCACGAGGCCTACTGTACGCCTTTCCCCCCCTGTCTCTGATTCGTCCCACTCTGGAGAGAGTGAGGACTCGGGGTCTGACGCAGGCGGGGAACGAGATCTTCCAACCCCGACCGCACAAGCTAGACCTTTGGCCCTGGCCCGTGAGAGGTTGAACCTGGACGCCGACGACCTGCCCCCCAATGTCATAGCGACAATTCAGGGAGCCAGGGCACAGTCAACCAGAGACAAGTACAACATCGCCTGGCGTGTCTTCCAACGCTGGTGCTCTAGGAGACCTGGTAACGTAGTCCCTTACCAGGCCCCTGTAGCAGGCATCCATTCCTAACCTTCCTGCAGAGCTTCCTAGACGAGGGGAAATCCTTTGCATCGGTGAAACTCAACCTAGCAGCCATCACGGCATGCCACGTTGGTTTCAATGGGAAAACCGTGTGGAAACAGCCAATGGTACGTCAGTTCATGAAAGGGGCATCCCGTCTACACCAGGTTTCGAGACCCCTGGTGCCACCTTGGGATCTGACACTGGTTCTCGATCTGACACTGGTTCTCGATGCCCTAACACAGGCACCCTTCGAACCGTTAGAAGCAGTGGGGCTTAAACACCTCACTTTGAAGACTGTGCTATTAATAGCTCTCACGAGTGCTAAACGGGTAAGTGACCTACATGCCCTCTCGATTAGTACAGAGTGCATGCGGTTCAACGACGAAAATTCCAGAGTGACCATAAGACCGAACCCGGCCTTTATACCCAAGAATGTCCTCGGCCCTTGTGCCCCAGTTGACCTGGCGGCCTTTCATCCGCCCCCTTTCAACTCGGAAGGGGATAGGAGATTGAACAGCCTCTGCCCGGTTTGAGGCTGTACATAGACAGGACGTCCCCCTCTAGGAGGGGGCACAGTCAACTGTTTGTGGCATGGAATCCCCGTACCAAAGGAAGACCTATAACCAAGGTGCGTCTTTCCAAGTGGATAGTGGAGGCTATACGCAGCGCTTACAGTAGTAAGGGTATACAGCCTCCAGAAGTCCTTAGGGCACACTCCACTAGAGGGGTATCGACTTCCTAGGCCCTACTCAAGGGCGTGTCAATACAAGAAGTCTGTACGGCGGCAAGTTGGTCGTCTACCTCAACCTTTGCCAGGTACTATAACCTCGACATGGCTGCGCCATCAATGGCACACGCAGTCCTGGCGGTTGCCGCCAGATGAGTCAAGTGGGTTGGACCCCCAGGGGGCCAGACCCTTTGGCCTCACAGTAGGCCAGGATCTTCCGGTCCCCCCTCCCCTGCCACTTTTAGCCTAGGTTAAGTCACAAGCACTTAGACAGTCTTACATGACTAACCCCAGGAGCATATAAGGCAGTTTCGACTGCCAGCTCCTTTCAAGGGACTAGGGTTCATTGGGTCTGTGACCCAAGGGATCCTGACTCCCTTTAGGCCGGTGGACTCTGTCGTGTAAATCAGGACCGCACGCACGCACACGCACACGCACGCACGCACTCACACACTCACCCACTCACACACACACACACACACACACACACACACACACACACACACACACACACACACACACACACACACACACACACATACCGGTCATGGGAGAGAGGCCCGAGTCCTTAGGTCAACATACAATGACCTCGGACTTCACACACACACACACACATACACATACACATACACATACACATACACATACACATACACATACACATACACATACACATACACACACACACACACACACACACACACACTGTCACATACAGCGCATAGGTGTACTGGACACATGCTAGATAGTAGAGCTAAAAGGAGCACGTAAGATATACAATCTCATGCGGGGCCCCCACTATCTCATGTGGGACCCCTCAAACAGAATGCACACACACGCACGCAAGAACGCACGCGCACATGTCTTCTCATGTACTAGCGTGCACGCAAAGCTATGAAGACCAAAGTGCGTAGATGGACCTGTTTGACCATTCTGGGACCGACGATTGGTTAAGAGTAAACGTTAAGCACACACTCATGGCGCCCCCACACATATGATATGGCGTTTCCACACCGATTAGCAGACGTGCGTGTACGCAGACACTAATGTCGTAGGCCAGTATAAATTGGACAGACGGGGGACTGAACTGCACCTTATTTTCCCGCTGACCCTGAGCTTGTACCACCCTGGTCCTGTCATCCCCTTACCTTTTCCCCCTTTTCTTCCATCAACCTATTATTACAATAAATATACTTGTTAAACCTTGAACCTTTGTGTCGGACTGCATTGAGTACTCCAGTTCAATCCAACTGTGCGCTCTCTGCCTGGCCGAGAGATACGACAACTCTATAAGGGCCACTAGGTCGGTGACCTGGGGGCCCTCTTTTCCTTGGGGATCATGGGGTCAGTGACCCCAGTGGATCCCCAAACGTTCGTCCTATCCGTGTGGTCACGGCACAGGATGCACGTGACCCCCAGAGAGGTCACCTCTACAGATGGGTCTTTGTCTCGTGTTCATTTGTAGGGAGTTTATGAAATCTCCCACAGTGAATTACTGAGCGAATTAAACTTAAAATAACATTAGGTTACTTACAAGGTAACCATGGTTATTTAAGTGAATTGAGCGAAGTAATTCACTAAGATATTGTGCTTGGTCTCAGCAGAAGAAAGTATCATCTACGAATGAGCGCGAGACGTCACCGCGTCACACATAGGCATAAACCCATCTAATATCATTATATGGGAGTGTATAGTTGTTCTGTTGTCTCACGCCTGGAAGGCGGGTTCCCTCACACAGTGAATTACTTCGCTCATTTAACTTAAATCACCATGGTTACCTTGTAAGTAACCTAATGTTATCTATGCAAATTACACAAACAATCCATTTAAAGAAACATTCAACTTTTAAACCTCAAGCAATAGCGAGAAGAAGATTTAAACACTTGAACGCAGAAATCCACATTCAGGGGGAACATTAACCAAAAATCAAACCCGTGTGAACTGAGTGGTGCAACTACACATTTATTGTTATAGTTACATTCTACGTCACATACTAACCATAGCAACCATGCTCGTTTTTTTGGTTGCTAACCATTTCTTTGGTACGAACAAACACGGGTACAAAGCCAGTTGTTGGAGTGGTTTGCACCACTCAAAAATGAAAGATCTACAAGCTCACAAAGCGCTGTGAGTTTGTAGAACTGCTTTTTTGAGGGCCCTCCTATATACTGGTTTAATGTTTGTTTTTAGTTCAATGTTTGTTTTAAAAACGCCATTGACAATAAAGGGAAACTTTACGTCATATTGTCCCTCATTACGTCATATTGTCTCTTTATTGTTAATGGCATTTATATAATTTTTATCCCACGATTTTGTAACCCATTTTTCACCCCTGTGTCAATTATCTAATGTGATCCTGGGCTCTACACACCCTCCGCCAACCTAGTCCCCATATATGGGGGACATGGGGAGAGCAACGGACTTGAACTCATCCTTCCCTCATGCCTGAGTGTCCAAGTTGCTCCTTTACACCTGACAGGGGGGAGTTTCCCTGGTTGGACGTAGCGCGTGGAAGGAACACGTTATTCCAACCAGTTCCTTTCCCCTCCATCAGGCGCCCCGGCTGGCCAGGGGGAGGCAGCTTAGAGACCAGGATTACTGCATGTTTTTGTGAGGGTACCTACCCTAGGGGACACGGGGAGAACATGCAAACTCGTTAATGGCATTTAATGTTTGTGTTTGCACCGCTTGTTTTACACCGCTTGTTTTACACCGCTTGTTTTACACCGCTTGTTTTACATCACCATTACATCGCCTAATCAACATGAGTTACTTTAATATATTGGTGCCCCTCACTTCACACGGTTGTGATTTTTAACGAAAGGATTTGGTGTAGAGGGGAAAAAAGTGATAAAAAAAAAGTCCAGAATTCAAAATGTACTTGAGTAAAAGTACAAAAGTATTTGCGCCAAATGTACATAAATTACCAAAAGTAGATTATTATTGCTCAAACATTGTAAAATCTAATGGTCATTCACTGTGAAGACATGTAAGATACATTCAGTTTGTCTTCTATGATTGTAAGAAGGCGATATTAATCTGAAAACACATCAGGAGGACAAGAAGTAGAATATGTTTGATACTCACAGTCTAGTAGATCATCACATTCATGATACATGAAATGAAAAACAAAACACACATTTGTTTAGAAAACTGCTATTTTAAACAGAGATTATTTAACAGACTTACTGCTTGTGACGGAACGCTCCGCCATAAGGAATGTAATTACCTTCCGCTTTTGGCGGAATGTTCCGTCTGATTAGCTTCATTATTGATATCAAACCGGAGGGCTGATTTCTATTTTTCATTATTATTTTAGCTTGGCCTTTCCTTCTTTAGCGATCCTAGACCGGGTTGCGCAACCTCGCCCCCGCCCGCATCCCATTATACAGGCTGACTGAAACGCTGAATAACTCCTAATCTAAGGAGCTCTCCGTGGTTTGGATAAAACGCGCGATGTTCGGAGGTTCAGAGCTCCGTAGATTAGGAGTTATTCAGCTTTTAGTCAGCCTTTATAATGGGATGCGTGCGGGGTCGAGGTTGCGCAATCCTACATCTACCAGAGTTTTGATATCAATAATAAAGCTAATCAGTTGGAACATTCCGCCAGAAGCGGAAGGTAATTACATTCCTTATGGCGGAGCGTTACATCACAAGCAGTAAGTATGTTAACAAAATGTAAAATAACATAACATTAGATAAATCACTCTGCTATGTCAATAGTAATAATCTGTCAGTAATATAAATCATCTTGACTAATTCCCTGTTATCTTAAATGACACTATAATCTTGTACAGTATATGTATGCAGTAAGATATGCTACGTTTCTGCTCATCTTTAGATATAGTGTTTATCTGTAACATTTACAAACAGCTGAACTCTTAGACACAACATGTAGAACAAATGTGTGAAGTGATTAAATGTCAGTTTAAACACATAATATCAATAAGGTCATTATTCTACAGTAGGTAGTAAATCCCTTCAACTGTTATGATCATAGAATATTTTTGATTGAGAGCGTTTAGTTTTACGCTCTCAAGAGTTCAAGATCTACAGTATAAGGGTCCATTTGGCAACTCTCCATCATTTAGCTGGGGACCACCTGGAACCCCCTCAAGGACCAGTGGTGGTCCCGGGCCACTGGTTGAGAACCACTGCTCTTTTGGCTCAGTGGACAAAATGTCAGAACTAGCTCAGGTTCGAATCCAGGTAAGCCATGAAAGTTACAGAATGGCGCTTTATTGCATCCTCCTAATATGATTGGATGACTTGTCATCAATGAAGTCATCATCAGGTGTCAACTGGAGCCAAATCACACTGAGATCATTATGTTTATGATCAAAACACCTCAAATCAAATCAGAAAGACCAATAAGCTATCAGAAAGTGATTCTATGGAACATAATGAAGACTTGGATTACAGTAAACACTTATAGCCATTATATGAAAGCACAGTAATTTATACATGAAGAGATAAACATGATCACATAATTATATAATATACATATCGTTGCTGTCGGGCAGAAACCTTGTATCTCCATATTTTAACTTGTTATATTTGTTAATTAATAAATTAATGCCTTACTTCATCATACTACAATGTCACAACAATTGCAAAAATAGCCGATCTACAAGCTCACAATGCAGTTTGTAGATCGGCTATCACACACACACACACACACACACACACACACACACACACACACACACACACACACACACACACACACACACACACACACACACACACACACACACACACACACGCACACACACACACTAGAGTTTAAAATGTTGGCCAGAGCCCGTCGGGACCCGACTCCAATTGGTTATGTATTTGTCGGGCTTTGGGTCGGGCCGGGCTAGACATTTTATATATGATATTATTCATAATATTATACATTTTGTGCCGTAGCCGCTGCCGCGTTGTCTCGCTGCTGCGCTGCACAGACAGCCGCTTGTGTGTGACATGTGTGTGTTCGTGTTGCTGATGCTCTTAATTGTTGCACCCACCCCCCTCTCCCCCGTGACCTGCCTTGACAAATAATGTTGATTTACTTTACGTGTCAGCGGAAGACACGTCTGTAAACTGTCTCAAAGGTGAAAATAAAAACAGAAAACATGGAGCCCGATGAAGTAAAAAGGTGACTCGCATCTGGAGATTATGGTTTAGTTGTGCGCGAAAACAAAAGGCTAAAGTCTGAGGTATGGAAGTACTTTGACAAGGTGCATGATGAGAACAATGATCCAGTGGATTTTGTGCAGTGCAAACGATGCAAGGCTGTGATGAAACACAGAAGCACAAATGCGGGGAACTCCAGTCTAGCAAGGCACACAGACTGGTGTGAAGAGGCTGGGCGTCCCCCTGTCCAAGCGGGTCAGGCAAGTGTGGCAACTACCCCCAAAAACATGCCTTTAAAGGTGAAACAAAAAGTCACAGAGAAATGTGTCAGCTTTTGCTGTAAAGACATTAGGCCGTTTAATATCGTGAATGGAGACGGCTTTGAAGAGCTGGCACAAGAGCTCATTAACGTGGGTGCTGCACACGGGAGAGTTGCAGCTCAGTTATTCTGATAATCTGTTAACTGGTGTACTCGCTTGGCAAACGAGAAGAGGGAATCCTTGGCAGAGAGGATACAGGGTTTTCTCAACGGTGGCACTGTCGGCATGACAACAGATATGTGGACCGACGACTATGGGAAAATAAGTTATCTGACGATCACGTCCCATTTCATAACAGAGGAGATGAAACTTGAGGCACACACACTGTCAACCTCGATGTTCCCATCGGATGAGCCAAAGACTGGAGAGAATATCCGACGGGAGATTGTCAACAAGATATGCAACACTTTTGGCATTAAACCTGCTGCTCTGAATAGAATTGTGTGGGTTACTGATCAGGGCAGCAACATTATGCTGGCTTTGCGTCCATACCACCGACTCGACTGCATTGACCACGTACTCAACACAGTGTTATGTCATGGACTTGACATCAAAGATCTGGAGGCGGATGGGTGTCCTGACATGGCAGATACACTTACTGGTGCAAAGGCGTTAGTGAGGTTTGTTAAACCGAGCGGGCTCAAAGCTGACCTGACCACAACTCTCTTGCAAATGGGGGACACCCGGTTCACTACAGTTTACCTCACACTGACATCTATCAAGGCCGTTTACAATGAGCTTCAAGCTAAACTGGAAGTGAAGGGAGAGAGTGAAAGGATCGAAAAATAGGCCCGGACACACTGAGCTTTTTAATTGACTTCCTGAAGCCTTTCTACGAAGCTCAGAAGGAACTTGAGGGAGACAAGTATCCTACACTCAATCTTGCGGTGCCTTGGAACGAGGAACTCAAACGTCATTGTCGGCCCCGCGTAGATGACTCAGCCCAGCAGGCCGCCGTGCGGAAAAGGCATGAAGAGTGGCTCGCTCGTAAAGTGACCATAGATGACCGTCACAAAGTCGCCACATTCCTCTGGCCAAAATGTAATCAGTTAAGAATGATGTCAACATCGGACAGGAACCGTGTGTATAACCACGTCCGCGCTCTTCTCCTGAACAAGCCTGCAGAAGCAGTTTAATAATATCCGTACAACAAATATTGGTTATTTTATTGTGCCTATTTTTACATTTGAATTTAATCAGGAAATGTTCCGTTACTGGACTCGGACTGATTGAGGCTTATTTTGGTTGTTTCTTTATTTTTTTTCATGTTGAACTTGTTGTAAGGCATGAAGGCCTATGTTCACATATTTCATGTTGTTATCCTTGGCTTTTATTTAATGCATCCTATAGGATAATTCATGTGCAGACTTGTTTATTTTAGTAGCACAATGTAAAGACGATTGTTGATTGTTAAATTGCCGCGCTGCGGCCATGATGCAGCGCAATAGCATATCATTCTTCCACAATTGTATCGCTATCGCTATTAAGCCTACGTTTTTTTTTGTCTGTTAAATATAATAATAGTATAAATATAAAAAAGTACTTTTGTATATCCAAGGACATTGTTTGAGCTTTGGCTGAAGTGTCCTCCGGCTCTGATTGAGGCTCCTTTCCAAATGTAGGCTATAATATGTTCCTTAATTAGGATGGTTAATTACAATAATAGCATTGTAACCTTTATATTTGCTCCAGTCCAGGCTGTGTTTTTTTTAATAAAGACAGTTGGACATGGGTACAATGACTGATGTTCTTAACATTATTAAGATTTAATGAGAAAAACGGCTGCCTGCAGCAATTAAGCTTGTTTAGAAAAAATGTCGGGTTTCGGGCTGTGTCGGTCTCACTTTGTCAATTATGCAATCGAGCTTCGAGCCGGGCTCGGGCTGAACTTCTGTCAGGCTGGGCCGGGTCGGGCTCAACATTTTAGGCCCGATTAAAGCTCCCACACACACACACACACACACACACACACACACACACACACACACAATGACATCTCCTGAAAAGTAACAGTTTTGGACATACAGGGTTTCCACCCGACAGAGACAACATCAGGGTTAATGATAATGTACAGTGACAGTACAGTAGGTCACTTACATGTTCCTAATCCCACAGCAATCTCCTCCACATGTTCTCCATGTCGGACCTGGCAGATGTAAACTCCCCTATCTCTCTCTCTGCTGTAGTCTCTCAGTGTCAGAGACACGTTGCCTCTCTGCAGCTCCTGGATGTTCAGGGTCAGTCTGCCCTCGTAGCCCCTCCCCTCGATCACCTGACCATTCTTATACAGGTAAATGCACTCTGACTCCTTAAACCAGCTGACTGTCATGGAAGACGCGCTGGTCTGAGGAGAGAGGTGACAGGGGAGGGTTGCATCTTTACCTATAATACCTAAAACAAAGCCTTGAGTGTTGAGTTTAAAACTACCTGGAGAAAAGAAAAGACACGGTTAGTGAAATATGAAAGAATTTCTGTTCATTTAAACGTAACCATAATTAAGAAGACATGCAGTGATTTAACCAACACTTTATAATGACACCCCCTAAAAAGCACACACGCACACACATATACACACACACACACACACACACACACACACACACACACACACACACACACCACACTTGCACACACACACACACACACACACACACACCACACTTGCACACGCACGCACGCATGCACATACACATTCACACACACATACACACACACGGAAGCGCACACACAATTCACCACCTCATATCGTTGATGTCTGACAGAAACCTTGTATGTCCAAAACTGTTTTTTTTTTCTTTTTCTTTTTTCAGGAAATGTAAAACAATAACATTTAGTGTTCTCATGTATCTATAATGTAGTTATTATTCAGTCACAAGCTATTGTTAATACTTTATACACACGTAACTACTTTCAATTTAATTTTGAAATGGTTAGTTCAGAGTTTTGGACTTAAAGCTGTATATAGGAAATACCTGTCATTAATATAATGGTTGCAAAGCAAAGTGGTTACAAGCTTTAAGTCCAAAAACCTGAACTAAACCCTTTGAATGAACCACATCCTCATATCAGTTGATCAGTGTTGATTTCATCGACTAAAACTAAGACGAAAAATGTTCGTCGACTACCTTTTTTCACTGACGAAAACTAAATGAAAACTAAGCTATGATGACTAAAACTAAGAATAAATATATTGACAATTTCATCAACAAATAAAAACTAGACTAAAATGCTAGGCAGGGACTATAGTGGACAAGAGATCCAGTATAAGTAATTGTACACTTGGTTGCATGCTGAAAATAGCCGATCTACAAGCTCACAACGCGTTGCGCTGCGATGTGTTGTGAGCTTGTAGATCGGCTATTTTCAGCAAGTGTAAAAACAGTCATTATGACGGCATCAAGGCCTGCCAAAATACATTTTAATCGAATAAATCAGGGGTTCTCAACCAATGGGGCGCGACCCCTCATGGGGTCGCCAAATTATTTCGGGGGGTCCCCAATTTATTTATTTTATTTTTTTAGTTTGTTGTGATAATCCTCCCTACTATAGAGTGTGCTGACCATATAAGGAGTTCCTCCCTGTCCCCAGTTAACCCCTGGGATCAAAAAAACGTAGGTTTCGTTTTTGGCTATAGGTGGCCCAGCCTTCATCCAATCAGGATAGAGAGGGGCCTTCCGCCAATCAGGATCGAGTGGGGGCAGGCCTTGGTGTGTGTGCTGTTGGCCTGTCACGTGTCACCCCCCCGGTACATCTTGTTACCGGGACGGACCGGAGGGTTTTCCAAATCACCCAAATCACTAAGGTTATTTTTGCAGTCAGTTGGTATTGGGGGTGGGGAGGGGGGAGGGACATGGCCAAAGCATTTCCCCAGCCAAAAACGTTGAGAACCCCTGGACTAAATCAACTGTAGACTAAAGTCTTATGATATTTAGTCGACCAAAACTAGGCTAACACTAAAACATTCCAGGTGACTAAAATGTGACTGAAACTAAATGAAAACTATTCAGGAGACTATACGACTAAAACTAAAATCAAAATGTGCTGCCAAAAACAACAGTGCAGTTGATCATGATGGTTCATCTATCAGGAAATATATTTAAAAAAAACAGTGTTGTGACCTACCCTGACCTCCGGCCCCTGCCATGTCTCCTGTATAGAGGAAGAATAGACCAATTACCTATAACATTCATAACATTTATCTGTAAATAGTTTAGTCATTCGTGAGCTGCAATATATTCTTCATGGGAATGGAGATGACTTTCTTTGCACTTGGTCACAAAGTAACCAACAGTTTGTACCGACCGCTGTTTCCTGCTCACAAACCCTGGAAACCCTACAGTGGTTCTGCAGACAGATTTATACATTATGAAAGGTTGAATACAATGCTAAGATAATCTCTTACCTTTCACCGCTTGGCGTACGACGCTTTAAGACTCCGCAAACGCAAATTCATACAAATCCTCACACATTACAGACTCCTATACGACTAACCAGAACTCACAAGTGAAAGTATTAATGTTAGATTCTTATCCCTAGAGTTAATCATTAACTTCCATGTAGTCAAGTTACTAGTCACTAAAGTGACTGATGGTTTCGTAGAGCAATAAAAGGTGATAATGATTTATGTGGCCTGCAGGTAGTTGTAGACATGCGCGTGCACAACAGGTCTGTTGTGCACATTCTGGGGCTGGGTATAGTTAATGTATTTGCTTAGTTGTTTTTTTGTGTTGCACTCATTTATAGCTATTGCCTTTTTCTACTGCATTCTATTTACTGATGTAATGTATTTTTATATGTTCATCATGCTCTTTTCCTTCTGTATGTATGTTTTGCACTGGAGATGTTGGACAAAACTAATGTCCTTCGGAATCAATAAAGTATCTATCTATCTATCTATCTATCTATCTATCTATCTATCTATCTATCTATCTATCTATCTATCTATCTATCGGTAGCGACTGGCTGCCGCGAGGCACTCCTTTTGCGGTACGTGTGTTCAGATGGGTGTAAACATGCTGCCCAGTAAAGTGTAGCCTACTTTCTAGAGACTATTTAGCGTCTGTATCTGTACAACTTTGTTATCCCACAGGGAAATTCTATTTTATTGGGAAGGCCCTGAAATTATGATCCTGGGGAATTGTTTTGGGTAGTTCTTATTCCGGTTGTGGTTTCCTGCCTGATGATGAATATAAATCAGTGACTACAACATGACGTATATAAGTTACCATCCGCTCCCGACCGGTTCACACCATGATTTAGTAACACAGACAGGCTTTCCTCCGAGGTGGAAAGCCTGGTGACGCGAGGTTACTTCCTGAGTACCCAGGAAGGGGTCATGTTTAGACTCGAAACACGATTTGTCACACACATTACCGCAGTGAAATTTGTTCTCTGTATTTGACCCATCTCTTGGAGCCATGCCACGCTCGGGAATCATTTGATTAGTTGATTTGATCCCCCAATCCAACCATTGATGTTCAGTGCCAAGCAGGGAGACATTGGGTCCCAATTGTACAGTCTTTGGTATGACCTGGCCGGGGATCGAACCCCTGACCTCCCAGTTTCAGAGCGGACACTCTAAACACAAGGCCACTGTCTGGTTAATGCCCTTTTCACTTGCCTCAGCCAAGCAACTCTGGTTTGGGGTGGCAAACGTGGCATGATGGCATCTCAATGTGGTTGTGAGTTTGTAGATCTGCTATTTTGCCATTATATTTAGTTAAAATACTTAGTGGCTAGTAGTAGTAATAATAATAATAATAACACTTACAGTGGTGTTCACAGCAGGTTGTTTCAATAGTAAGAAACTATGGCCTGTGTACAAACTAGAGCCGGTGTACCCGGCAGCGAACACTTCCCATAGTGGGAAGCATCTGGAGCATGAACGCGCGCCACTGCATTCCGTGTACGTGTCTGTGTTGACAACATTCTGTCAACGGGGGGCAGCAGAAAGCCATAGTCTAGCCTACTCCAGCCTAGAAAGAACCCATCAAGGGGTCTTTGAGGGGTTTCTATGGGGTCCAACACTTAAGTGTGGTTCGGGGACCCCCTGGGCTCCTTGATGGGTCTCGATGGGGTCCAACATTGGTTATCAAAGTGTGGTTCGGGGACCCCCAGGGGTCCTTGATGGGTCTCGATGTGGTCCAACGCCGGTTATCAAAGTGTGGTTCGGGGACCCCCAGGGGTCCTTGATGGGTCTCGATGTGGTCCAACACCGGTGATCAAATTGTGGTTCGGGAACCCCATGGGGGTCCTTGATGGGTCTTGATGGGGTCCAACACCGGTTATCAAAGTGTGGTTCGGGGACCCCCAGGGGTCCTTGATGGGTCTCGATGGGGTCCAACGCTGGTTATCAAAGTGTGGTTCGGCGACCCCCTGGGGTCCTTGATGGGTCTCGATGGGGTCCAACACCGGTTATCAAAGTGTGGTTCGGGACCCCTGGGGTCCTTGATGGGTCTCGATGGGGTCCAACACCGGTTATCAAAGTGTGGTTCGGGGACCCCCAGGGGTCCTTGATGGGTCTCGATGGGGTCCAACGCTGGTTATCAAAGTGTGGTTCGGCGACCCCCTGGGGTCCTTGATGGGTCTCGATGGGGTCCAACGCTGGTTATCAAAGTGTGGTTCGGGACCCCATGGGGTCCTTGATGGGTCTCGATGGGGTCCAACGCCGGTTATCAAAGTGTGGTTCGGGGACCCCCAGGGGTCCTTGATGGGTCTCCATGTGGTCCAACGCCGGTTATCAAAGTGTGGTTCGGGGACCCCATGGGGTCCTTGATGGGTCTCGATGGGGTCCAACACCGGTTATCAAAGTGTGGTTCGGGACCCCGTGGGGTCCTTGATGGGTCTCGATGGGGTCCAACACCGGTTATCAAAGTGTGGTTCGGGGACCCCATGGGGTCCTTGATGGGTCTCGATGGGGTCCAACGCTGGTTATCAAAGTGTGGTTTGGGGACCCCCTGGGGTCCTTGATGGGTCTCGATGGGGTCCAACACCGGTTATCAAAGTGTGGTTTGGGGACCCCATCTGGTCCTTGATGCGTTTCGATGGGGTCCAACACTGGTTATCAAAGTGTAGTTTGGGGCCCCCCTGGGGTCCTTGATTGCTTTCCATGGGGTGCAACACTGGTTATCAAAGTGTGGTTCGGGGATCCCAGGGATCCTTGATGGGTTTCCATGGGGTACAACACTGTTTATCAAAGTGTGGTTCGGGGACCCCATGGGGTCATTGATGGGTTTTGGACATAGTTTATTGCGAAATACCTCGCCATGGTAACGCATAATGGGAATATTTTGATTAGCACACAATTCCTGGCCGAGCCACACGTGTGTGCCTGCATGGCAGTCACACAGAAAAATAATGGTGTACACGGCAGGCAGTGCTAATAGAAAACAATCCCACCCGTGTGAAGAGAAGCTCTTATCACGGACAAGTCTAATACAGCCATTAAAGCCTAGAAATGTTCATGTAAAACTATTGCCCGTCCACACAGTGGCTATTCCCAAGTGCGAGGAACTACAGGGCTGACAATAGCCTACTACAGCTTAATGGAGCCTATTAAAGTCTAGTACAGTCTAGTACACCCTATTCTAGCCTATTCCAGCCTGTTCCAGCCTAGTACAGCCATCTAAATAACCCCCCCCCCCCCCCCCCCCCCCTCCTAGTCTATTCTCCCACTAGGCTAGACTGGGCTGGATGTGGCTGTACTAGACTCTACTGGGCTCTAACAGGTGTTTTTTGGCTCTAGTAGACTGTGCTAGGCTGTACTAGGGTCTATTAGGCTTTACAAGGCAGTAAAGCCTAGCCTAGAAATGTTCCATGTACAACTATTGGCCGTGCACACAAACTCATATAAAAATATTGCCTGTGTACGCAGTGCTTAACCTCAAGTGTGTGGAACTACAGGGCTGACAAGAGCCTGGTACAGCCTAATAGGGCCTATTAGAGTCCAGTACAGCCCACTGCATTCTAGCCTATTCCAGCCTGATCCTGCCTAGTATAACCTAGTACAGCCACCACAATACCCCCCTCTCCATGTCTATTCTCCCCCTAGGCTGGACTAGGCTAGACGTGGGTGTACATGGCTGTCCTAGACTCTACTGGGCTATAATAGGCTGTTTTCGGCTCTAGTAGACTGTGCTAGGCTGTACTAGGGTCTATTAGGCTGTACGAGGCAGTGGAGTACTATATCCTAGAAATGTTCATGTAAAACTATTTATCATTCACACACACTCCTGTAAAAACTATTGCCCGTGTACGCAGTGGTTATTCCCAAGTGCGAGGAACTTCAGGGCTGACAAGTACACCCTATTCTAGCCTATTCCAGCCCAATCCAGCCTAGTATAGCCTAGTACAGCCACAAATCCCCCCCTAGAGGGCTGACAAGTGCCTAGTACAGCCTATTAGATTCCAGTACAGCGTAGTACACCCTATTCTATAGCCTTCCCCAGCCAGATCCAGCCTAGTATAGCCTAGTGCGTGCGTGCGTGCGTGCGTGCGTGCGAAGGCTAGAATAGGGTCTGTCTGTCTGTGTGTATGTCTGTGTCACACACAAAACACACACACACACACACACACACACACACACACACACACACACACAACTTTTTAAAAAACTTTAAAAAAAAAACACGCACGCACGCACACACATACACACACTAAAAACTTAACTTAAATAAACCTTTAAAAAGTACGTAATTTATTCTAATTGTTGTTATTGCAATTTACAAGCTGCGTTCGCTTCCCGCGTTCGCGTGTCTTACTTGTGATAGATATCTATCTATCTATCTATCTATCTATCTATCTATCTATCTATCTATCTATCTATCTATCTATCTATCTATCACTTCCTGCTTCTCAAGACAGATAGCCTACCAATAACATTTTAAAAAGTGGTCAATGTTGGATTTAACTTTGACTACCAAATACAGTTCTGACTCTTCAAATGAACATACTTTTTCAATTAATTTAAGTTCTATGACACGTTTTTCTCCCTGATCCACAGACCTCCTCCTCAGCTCTGATCAAGGTTGGGCCCCCTAATCAAACTACTATTGTGACACTGCATTCCTTTAAATCCTGACATGGCCTTCATGAATCACTCATCATGTACTTAATTATCTGTTTTGAATAGCTTGTAGAACTTCCTGTCTCCTCATGTCCCCAAGTAACACTGTCCTCTGAAAGGCCATCTGCAATAACCTAATATGAAGTATACTGCACACCCATTCACCTTTGCAGCTAAGTGTCCCTTTCTCGGACTGAAACTGTACTTACTGTATAAGACCCATTTATTGAAATCCCAAACATGGAATATACTTGGACCATGCATTATGCCACATATAATGCCTGTCTCAGGACGGCCACCTGCCAGTATACAGTGGATAACTTCCCAGTCTTGCTGGGTAAGTTAATTGGTTAACTATATATCTAACTACTTTAACCCTAGCCTCGGAAACCCAGACGTTTTTATTTCCAGGGAGAAAAACCCTGACATCCCGATTTTGGGCATGTCATTATAGGCTAAGAAGAAAGGACAATTGCTGATCTACAAGGTCACAACATGCCGTAATGTGTTGTGAGCTTGTAGATCGGCTTTTCCCCAAAAATAAGTTTTGATAAGTGACTTATTTTAAAATGTGTAGCGCAGTGGAATAGAGTAGACAATATATGACACGTCAAGAGTCTATTAGTACTGTAGGGCCTACAGTGTAGGCTATACATTTGTGTTCTGGTAATATCATTGATCACTTGTTTTGCATGTCCATGGCAAAAATAAAACATTAATGCAAATGTCGATCACATTCACAAGCTGGCATAGTGATGCCCCCAGGTGCAAATAGCTGCTGTACTATCATGGTTATTGGTGGTGAAGGCAATACTAATAATGTTAGTCTGGATATATCAAATCCTGTGTTGAGGATCACACAAGAATAGCATGCACTTTATGAACAAAATAACACCCAAACCAGACAATGAATTAAAAGGTTTCATAATTACAGTCTGCTTGAGGTGTAATGCAGCTTTAAACAAAATAGCAGACAGTGGCACTGGTACATATCTGAACTCATCTTCTCCTCCTACAGTGCGTGTCAACCACATTAATCCCCATAGCCGACACTGGCATGGCCCTTCTCAGCTTCAATGATGTTTTTCATACCAATCGTTGCATAGAAGCATCATGGTTTTGTTATGCGTACACACCCATGGTACTGTGCCAAGAGAACTCACAAATCAAAACAAACGCACGCACACGCAGTCAAGTTGTCTACCAATGTTAACCATCTCAAACCCTCACTCTAACCTAACCTCCCACGGGACAGCACACCTAAACCTAACCGTAACCCTCTCCCAGCCCTTAACGCACCCCTCACCAACCTTAATCCGGTCGTCTTAACGCACCCCTCACCAACCTTATGTCTAACCAAAGGATGCCTTCCGAGCCACTTCCAATGTGATTTTGTTTCTTAACTTTGTGTCTTATATCTTTATGGGTCCAAGCCATGTCGGTCTGTCTCTGCCCGAAAAAGCAAGAATTTCAAACCCACAAAACGTATATTTGTCTCTTTCCTTTCGTTATTTTAATCCATTGGATGATATGCCCCAATCTCTTAACTTCATGTTTTCGTCAACGGACATGGAGAAAACGGATTAGAAAGTAAATAATAAACTTCATTAATTAATTTAAAATTCATCCACCGCAGAGGAGCTGTCATTGGTCAAAAGGGCTGAGCAGAGCCTTCTATAGGCTCTGGGGCTGACAAATATTATCCCCAATGTTGAGTAAATCAACAGAGGTGTGGCACCGCCAGGAGAGTGTGACCCAACTTAATGTGTTTTAAGAGTCTGTTTAATTATTTCATAATTTCATTTTATGAAGGTTTACAATTAATACTGTGAATTAATTGCACTAGCAAAGTGTAACATGCAGTGAGGACAGAACGTTTGTTCTAGCCCAGGTTCTCTGGGGTCCCAATATAAGGAGTGCAGCTTCCGGTTCCCCTCAGTTACATTCTGGAAAGAAAAGCAACACGTCAAATATTTTCATTGCTCCGTCTATATCCCTGTTTATTCGGGTTCAGTTTTGTTAATGAGGTAGTCAGCAGCCCTGAGACCCGTAACAGAGGCTTGTCATGTCAGCTGTCAATCATTCAACTCAATGGAAGACGATTTATTGTGCTGTAAAACAATATGCCCATTTTTACCTATTTTGTTTTTCTTGCAAATATTTGATGCTGCTGCTTTAGATTCTACCAGCAGAGGCCCACAGCAGACCCTGCTCTACGCAGGGTATGGCAGCACAGGATGCTGCCATACTTTGCTCTACGCAGGGTATGGCAGCATCCTGGGTCCTCAGGCCTTCAGGAGGCTGAAACCCTGTACTGGCATAAGCCAGTTGGATGGCCTCCACAATCCACCGGGAAAGCCATACTTTAGTAATAGGGTTTCCTTTAGCTCCGGCACCCCATGTCACAAATACCCATACCCTTCCTGAAGGGAGATGTCATCATATCAATGGTCTTTTGTCAGGTGTGCGCTGTGAACAACAAGTGTGACTCAGCCTTTTTACACATTACCAAATTTAACCAGACAAGGAAGGTAAAAAAAAGATATATATATACAAGGAACAAGGAACAAGGAACTGAAAAATTATACTCTGGGAAATGCTCAGATTAAAACAATCGAAACAATAAAGTACCTTTAAGGACAGTTCTGTGAGTGCTGGTATTCTCTTATTTAACAGGTTCTTCCCAGACCGTGCACCCGATAAAAATCAGAGACATTAAGATGAATTGCAGTCGTGCATGCCTGCTTCCTTGATTTAGATGTGTGGTGACAACGCCTACTGCAAACTGGCAAAAACTTCGGACGGCGATTACAGACGAACAATACGGACTACCAAAAGTCTGCCTGTGGTGTTTTAATCGGATAGGTCCAGAGATCATGTGTACCAATTTCTGTGATATTTGGACAAAATCTGTAGGAGGAGGAGCAACAAGTGTGTTTTGGAGAAAATTCAAAATGGCGGAAAATCTATCCTAACGGAAATGGGCGTGGCCTATATGGTGAGATGCGTCATGACCCAAGGAATCCAGGGAAAAATAAATTGAACCTATGGTTCAAGAGTTAAGCCAATACGTAAAGTGGGCTGTTATAGTGCCACCATGAGGCCGACCGATATAATTATAAGTTAATTAATTTTAGAAATTATTATGAACCTATTATTATGACGAGACGAGAAAAAAGGACAAGACGAAACGAGACGAGAAAAATAAGACGAGACGAGTAAAAAGATGAGGAGAAGAAAAGACGAGACGAGCTGTTTTGGGGGGAAATAGTGCCATCTAATGGCTAAAAACGAGTGGCTTTTTTCAGCCAATGTAATTGAAAAAAGAATGCTGTCTGTATACACTATTACACTATTACACTAATGTACTTATTACACTATTACATTTATTACACTTGCACTTATCGGATTGAGGGAACATAGGGCTGAGGGAACATAGGGTCTGTTTTGAAATGGGAGAACATACTAGGGCTGAGGGAACATAGGGCTGAGGGAACATAGGCATGACCCCGTCCAGGGACCTAGCTAACAGTAACAGCGTTAGCATGTAGCTAACGTAGCATCACAATAGCAAGTTGCAACGTTGCCACTGCCAGGGGAAACAAATGCATCAGGATGATCTGGCTATAAATAATCAATTAAATCACGGCACCGGCGCGATGCAGAATCATACACGGCCGCATTACGATGTCTTCATATAAAACTTTATAAGACGTCCAGCCTGACTGGATTGCATGGAGGAGGTTTTTGTGTTGTGGAAGCACTAGCACTGCTGGATTATGGGCATGTAGTTCTTTTGATTTGCGTCAGCAAGTCAAAAGAGTGTTGGCTCACAGAAAGATGACTACAACAAAAATGGGTGCTTCTGTTATTTTGGTTGGCAGCGCGACCAGTTTGAGGAGCTACAGGGCTGACAAGAGCCTAGTACAGAGCCTATTATAGTCTAGTACAGCCTAGTACACCCTAGTCTAGCCTATTCCAGAAGTATCAAGCGTAGTATAGCCTAGTACAGCCATATAACTTCCCCCCTCTCCTAGTCTATTCTCCACACTAGGCTAGACGTGGGTATACTGGGCTGTACTATAGAATACTGGGCTCTAATAGGCTGTATTCAGCTCTAGTAGGCTGGACTAGGCTCTATTAGGCTGTACGAGACATTTCTGTACTATAGCCTAGAAATGTTCATGTAAAACTATTCGCCGTGCACACAAACTCATGTAAAAACTATTGCCCGTGTACACAGTGGTTAATTTCAAGTGTGAGGAGCTACAGGGCTGACAATAGCCTAGTACAGCCTATTAGAGTCCAGTACAACGTAGTACACCCTAGTCTAGCCTATTCCAGCCGGATCAAGCGTAGTATAGCCTAGTACAGCCTGTACTAGGCTCTATTAGGCTGTACGAGACATTACTGTACTATGGCCTATGTAAAACTATGTACACAGTGGTTAATCTCAAGCGTGAGGACCTACAGGGCTGACAAGAGCCTAGTACAGCCTAATGGAGCCTATTAGAGTCCAGTACAGCCTAGTAGACCCTATTCTAGCCTTTCCCAGCCAGATCCAGCCTAGTATAGCCATCTAAATGTACGTGCGTGCGTGCGTGTGAGTAAAATATAGTCTAGTACAGCCGTACACCCTAGTCTAGTAGTCTAGCCTATTCCAGCTGTCCATACATCAGCATGTCCATACACGGACACATGTGTCCGTGTATGACTTATGTCTTGTCCGTGGCAAATTATATTTACACACCACCACAGGGAGTGCAGCCTTGAGTCTGTGAGTCTCTGGACCATTGTCCAGAAACACCACAAAAGGCTTTGGTCAGGCTGCCTAGTGGACCTAATTAGCCCAAGTCCCCTCACCTGTAGAATTCCCAGCCTCTGCCTCAGCCAATTTATTGCCATGGCAACCCCACACCTGCCTGGTTGATTACTTAACCAGTACACTTTTCACAGTCAGTTTTCACTATTCAGACACAGGCAGACAGGCAGATACAGAGATCTCCATATACATTATGAGTCCAATTAGTACAAGTGGTTCTCAAATGTTTTATTTGTAAGCACCCCCTTAACTCTGAGAGGGTACGAATGGAACCAAAAGGACGCTTACGGGTGTAAGGGTCCATTTGGTTCCATTTGTACACTCTCAGAGTTGCAGAATTATTATGGTCCTAAGTAGATCCAACTACTCTTTATGTGTTTCTGGTAATATTATTGTCCACTCATTTTGTATGTTCGTGGCAAAATAATTAGATTGACAAAAATGTACTGTACACCACAGCATGTCGATGACCCCTGAACATGTACCTTCATCAGAGTGGAGAATACAAGTATAAATCAAGTTGAGCAAAGCTACTCTGCTCCTCACTCGCATGCGCACGCACGCACGCACGCACACACGCGCACACACACACACACACACACACACACACACACACACACACACACACCTTTTTTCTCTCTCTCTCTCTCTCTCTCTCTCTGTGTGTCCAACTGAACATTTTCTGTTTATATCAAGTACTTCACACTAGCTCTCTCCCCAAATCCAAAATACATTTATTTTCCATCCTGATTGTCACTCAAAGTTTACTAATCAAAACTGATTATACAACTGTAACCATCAAAGCACTCAACATGTAATGGTATGTGAGGGCGGGTATCAATAAATCGATTATTGGGAGAGCTGTCGATTAATCGATTTGGCTGATGGTCAGTTCTTGGCATCCCTAACTAGGAGGGGAGGGGTCATAGTTAGATGGCTGACACTGTGTACACGGGCAATCGTTTTTACATGAGTGTGTGTGCACAGCCAATAGTTTTACATGAATATTTCAAGGCTATAGTACTTTACGGCCTCGTACAGCCTAATAGAGCATAGTACTAGCCTGGCTAATAAGCCAGACTCAAATCACACTGTCGTGTGGTATTTGAGTCTGGAGATGCTGTGTATGGATCTTGTTTCCCGGGGGGCGGGTTCAAACATTTTCTCTTTGACGCAATTGGTCAGAGCTACTGTCAGTCAAAGGTCTCAAGCATTGAACGTCACTGTACCAAAGCCCGCCCATATTGCATACCGTGTCCCGATTGGCCACACCGGTTCTCTGGTGTAGGAAATGGGCGTACAATTGAGCCTCTCCAGACCGTAATCCGCCGGCAGGCAATTTTTTTTGCCAACGGCTGATTCGGTCTGGCTTATTAGCCAGGCTAGCATAGTACAGCCTAGCACATTCTACTAGAGCCGAAAACAACCTATTAGAGCCCAGTAGAGTCTAGTGCAGCCATGTACACCCATGTCTAGCCTAGTCCAACCTAGTGGGAGAATAGACTTGGAGAGGGGGGTATTTTGGTGGCTGTACTAGACTATACTAGGTTGGATCAGGCTGGAAAAGGCTAGAATGTGGTGTACTAGGCTGTGCTATAGACTCTAATAGCCTCTATTAGGCTGTACTAGGCTCTTGTCAGCCCTGTAATTCCTCGCACTTGGGAATAACCACTGTGTGCACAGGCAATAGTTTTTACAGGAGTTAGTGTGCACGGCCAATAGTTTTACATGAACATTTCTAGGTATAGTACTATACTGCCTCGTACAGCCTAATAGACTATAGTACAGCCTAGCACAGTCTACTAGAGCTGAAAACAGCCTATTAGAGGCCAGTAGGGTCTGGTACAGCCATGTACACCCACGTCTAGCCTAGTCCAGCCTAGTGGGAGAATAGACTTGGAGAGTGGGGTATTTGTGGCTGTACTAGGCTATACTAGGCTGGATCGGGCTGGAAAGGGCTACAATAGGGTTTACCAGGCTGTACTAGGCTCTTGTCAGCCCTGTAGTTCCTCGCACTTGAAATAACCACTGTGTGCACGGGCAATAGTTTTTACAGGAGTGTGTGTGCACGGCCAATAGTTTTACATGAACATTTCTACGCTATAGTACTTTACTGCCTCGTACAGCCTAATAGACCCTAGTACAGCCTAGCACAGTCTACTAGAGCCGAAAACAGCCTATTAGAGGCCAGTAGAGTCTAGTACAGCCTTGTACACCCACGTCTAGCCTAGTCCAGCCTAGTGGGAGAATAGACTTGGAGAGTGGGGTATTTTGGTGCCTGTACTAGGCTATACTAGGTTGGACCAGGCTGGAAAAGGCTAGAATGGGGTGTACTAGGCTGTCTTAGACTCTAATAGCCTCTATTAGGCTGTACTAGGCTCTTGTCAGCCATGTATTTCATCGCACTTGGGAATAACCACTGTGTACACGGGCAATAGTTTTTACAGGAGTTAGTGTGCACGGCCAAAAGTTTTACATGAACATTTCTAGGTATAGTACTATACTGCCTCGTACAGCCTAATAGACCCTAGTACAGCCTAGCACCGTCTACTAGAGCCGAAAACAGCCTATTAAAGCCCAGTAGAGTCTAGTACAGCCATGTACACCCACGTCTAGCCTAGTCCAGCCTAGTGGGAGAATAGGCTTGGAGAGAGGGGTATTTAGATGGCTGTGGAATAGGCTAGAATAGGGTGTACTAGGCTGTACTAGACTCTTGTCAGCACTGTAGTTCCTCGCACTTGAAATAACCACTGTGTACACGGGCAATAGTTTTTACAGGAGTTAGTGCGCACGGCCAATAGTTTTACATGAACATTTCTAGGCATAGTACTTTACTGCCTCGTACAGCCTAATAGAGCCTATGTAGCAGTGGCTCACAGCCTCTGCCTGATGGCCTCAAAAGTCTAATATCTCCCCCAGTCCATAGGGATATCCCTTTGGTCTAGTGGTTAAGATGTTGGACTTTCACGCGGGAAGCCCGAGTTCGAATCCCGGGCGTTACACCTAGTACAGTCTGCTAGAGCCGAAAACAGCCTATTGGAGCACAGTAGAGTCTAGTACAGCCTTGTACACCTACGTTTAGCTTAGTCCAGCCTAGTGGGAGAATAGACTAGGAGGGGGGGTATTTAAATGGCTGTACTAGGCTATACTAGGCTGGATCAGGCTGGAATAGGCTAGAATAGGGTGTACTGGACTCCAATAGACTCTATTAAGCTGTACTATAGGCTCGTGTGAGTCCTGTACTTCCTCACACTTGGGAATAACCACTGTGTACACAGACAATAGTATTTACATGAGTGTGTGCACAACCAATAGTTTAACAAAACATTTTTGATAACAAAATAGGCTGGACTAGGCTGAACTAGGCTGGACTAGGCTGCTCTAGGCTGGACTAGGTTGCACTAGGCTGGACTAGGCTGCTCTAGGCTGTACTAGGCTGGACTAGGCTGCACTAGGCTGCACTAGGCTGGACTAGGCTGGACTAGGCTGGACTAGGCTGGAGTAGGCTGCACTAGGCTGGACTAGGCTGGACTAGGCTGCACTAGGCTGGACTAGGCTGTACTAGGCTGGACTAGGCTGTACTAGGCTGCACTAGGCTGGACTAGGCTAGCCTAGCCTCGAGAGGGTCCACGGGAGGTCACTAGATCAGAAACGTTGTTTCCCATAGCATACTGTGGGAGGTGTACACAGAGCACAGTTCTAATAGTTTTGGCTCATAGCCTGCCACCCTGTGGAATTATGCTTGAACTGCAAGATAGGACCCTAAAAATGTAAACAAAGAGAAAAAAATCAGTGTGGGTCATCCGTTGGACTGATGGGCGAACAATTGGTGTCCACGTGAAGAGTCGACATGTAGAGTCTGCCCCCTGCATTTTCACGCCCCCACAGGCCGCACGGTGGTCAGGGAAATTTGTCACTGTTGTTCGTGCACACAAAACGTGATAAATGTAATAATAATAATAATAATAATAATAATAATAATAATAATAATAATAATAAACTTTATTTATATAGCACCTTTCATACATAAAATGCAAAAGTGTTTCACATAAAACAAATAACCAGCAGCATTCCGCTGCCAGAAAACAAAAGGAGGTCAATACAAGATAAACTAGAAAAAGTGCCCTTCTGGGCACAGGTCTCCACCAGGAGGATAGGAGAGTGTGTGATGTTTGGCAAAATGTTTAGGAGTAATATAAACATGTTTGTTTGGGGTTTTGTGTGTGTGTGTGTGTGTGTGTGTGTGTGTGTGTGTGTGTGTGTGTGTGTGTGTGTGTGTGTGTGTGTGTGTGTGTGTGTGTGTGTGTGTGTGAAGCGACTTGGCCTGTTGTAGCGCCACCATGAGGCTGATTTGAAAACTGTCAAGTGGCATTTCTTCCTCAGCCTAGTGGGAATAGGCATGCACAGTTTCACCGCAATCAGACGCTGCGTCGAGGAGTTGTGGCGATTTGTACAAAACGGGTACAAAACGGGCTACTCCTGAAAACTTTAGAAGCCAATCGTAGCCAATCAGGATGGATAATTATGAGAAATCAAACGAATCACATGATCACATGACTATGGAGAGCATGTGTACCGATTTGCGTGAAATTTGGATAAAATCTGAAGGAGTAATATTAGAAAATGTGTTTTACATATGTCGGCCTCCTGGTGGCGCTATAAAGAGCAGATGTGAAAAATTCCAGGCAAAGGTTTTTTCTTGGCCTCTAGGGAGTGGGCATACAAGGTTTTACACAGATCGGTGCAGTTATAGGTAAAAATACAAATCAGCAGTGCAACACATACTCTCTCCCCATGCCTTCGGCCTGGTGGAGACAAATATGTACAAATTAGCAAATAAAAAGAACATTGAATGTGAACAAGATCAATCTAAACAAATGCCAAGTTGAAAAAAACAAGTTTTCAACTCACTCTTAAAAACAGCAAGGGAGGTACAGTGGTAGTGTGTTCCACAACGTGGGGCCATAGACCCAGAAGGGAGGTGCAGTGGTAGTGTGTTCCACAACGTGGGGCCATAGACCCAGAAGGGAGGTACAGTGGTAGTGTGTTCCACAATGTGGGGCCATAGACCCAGAAGGGAGGTGCAGTGGTAGTGTGTTCCACAACGTGGGGCCATAGACCCAGAAGGGAGGTGCAGTGGTAGTGTGTTCCACAACGTGGGGCCATAGACCCAGAAGGGAGGTGCAGTGGTAGTGTGTTCCACAACGTTGGGCCATAGACCCAGAAGGCGGCCTCACCGCTAGTGTATTCATGTAGCCTGTACACCTTTTCCCTTCCTTCCTACAAATGTGTGAAAGTCATATAAACATGCCAAAAATCACACCCGTGTGAAGTGAGGGGCGCTCTTATCATATTTTTATTTTCACCGCAACATACATACCCAGCCGACTCGATCACATTGCACCAATCACGGTACCTTTTACTCACCCAGGATATCACCAATAGCCAATAAGGGCACATTATGGTATCGTTATTTTTACCTGACAATACAACGACTCAATCTTAATACATACAGGTATATTTTACGTGTAACCTCTATTAATCTAACTCTAATATATTAAAGTCTAACTCATGTTGCTATGGTTGCTATTAGGTGATGTAATGGTGATATGTAAAACAAACTATGTCAAAACAAACATTACATTATCTTTATTGTTAATGGGATTTAATGTTTGCGCTAGGGACAAAACAAACATTAATTTGTCTTCATTGTCAATGGCGTTTTTAAAACAAACATTGAACTGAAAACAAACCTTAAACCTGTAGGAGGTGCTAGCGCCCCTCAAATACTCATACTACAGTATATAGGCTACAGAAGATAGGCTACATCTAAGTATTAATAATGGGGGTGTCTGTCTGTCTGTGTGTGTGTGTGTGTGTGTGTGTGTGTGTGTGTGTGTGTGTGTGTGTGTGTGTGTGTGAGAGGTTGGAGTGGACAGAGATAATAAAGAGCATGTAGTGTCCTCATCAGAGTGAGTGGCTGCAGTGACTCAGTCCATTGGTCCATTCAGTGTGGTGTTAATTATTACTGTAGCAGAGCCTTTTAGAGTGAGACAGAGTTACGCAAACTCTGTTCACTTCATGGGGCTTCAGTCCAGTGGCGGCTCTCCTACATGGACTTCTATTGGTCACTTCATGGGGCTTCAGTCCAGTGGCGGCTCTCCTACATGGACTTCTTTTTTTTTTTAATGTTTTTTTGTGGCTTTCGCCTTTATTTTATATTTTTGTATGGAGGGACAGACAGTAGGCTGACAGGAAATGGGGAGAGAGATGGGGGGATGACATGCAGTAAAGGCCGTCGGGATCGGGAGTCGAACCCGCGGCACACTGCCAGACTGGATTACCAGCCAAGGTGCCTGGACCACTGAGCCACGGCCCAGGCCCTACATGGACTTCTATTGGTCACTTCATGGGGCCAGTCCAGTGGCGGCTCTCCTACTTCTACTGAGAATGGGGACAACAAATACTGTACTAGGGACAAGTCCTGGACCAGAAGTAGGCAGAAATGCATTTGGACTCAACAGCCCAGCTTTAATGATCCTAAATCCCTTTATTTTAGATTGTTTTGAAGTAATCGAACAACATAAACATTACAGACACTTTAGTTGTCACTGTACAATACTTTAAAACAGTTGGCATGTTGCACACATGCCTGAAATAGGTCTTATTTGCGCCGCCCTCGTTGAAAACAATGTATTTCCAACTCCAGCTTGTCCCAGTTCAGGCTGCATGCACAGCACTCGAGCGCTCGGTTTCTGCCCCCTCAATATCGTAACTCTTCTATTAGATGGCTCTGTATTGTAGGGGAGCGGTTCTCAATGTGGGGTCATTGAGGGATCGAGTTCCAGGGGGTCCGCACTTCGCACCCCCCCCCCCCCCCCCCCACCTCCAGCTAAATCACAGATAGTCAGGAACTAAAATGGACCCTTATGGGTCTGTGACTCAGAGAGTTTACAAATGGAACCCAGGGGTCCATTTGGTTCCATTTGTCCAATGTCAGAGTTATGGGAGTCCTAGCTTGAAATGAAAACACAGTTTGAGAACCAGTGAACCAGTGATGTAGAATCACTAGACTACTAGACTAGTACACTATACTAGTACTGTGTACTTCACAGTACACTGTCTGTGTGGTGTACTGTGTATTATTTCAGAGTACACTACGTGATGTTCTTTTTTTCTTTATTTACCCAGCGTAGTAGCTGAGCACAAGTGCTCATTTTCAGCAACATAGAAACATACTGTTGGCCACTAAGCAGCTCCACTGGAGCGGTTGGGGGTTCAGTGCTCAAGGGCACTTCAGCAGTGTTGGGTGAGTGATGACCAATCACTTCCCGACCCAGATTTTCTTTTTCCTGCCCGTCGGGGGAATCGAACCGGCAACCTTTTGGCAACAAGGGCGCTCATCTAAACTCATTTCAGGGTACTATGTGATGTACTGTGTATATTTCAGGGTACTGTGTGATGTACTGTGTATATTTCAGGGTACTGTGTGATGTACTGTGTATATTTCAGGGTAATGTGTGATGTACTGTGTATATTTCAGGGTACTGTGTGATGTACTGTGTATATTTCAGGGTACTATGTGATGTACTGTGCATATTTCAGGGTACACTGTGCGATGTGGTCCTGGTGGTTCAAGGAAAGCACTTCCCTGTGCACAGAGTGGTGCTGGCTGCAGACAGACACTTCTTCAGCCTCATGTTCACCAGTGAGTGCACGCACGCACGCACGCACGCACGCACGCACGCACGCACACGCCCACATGCCCACGCTTAATGTTATCACTTTCAGCCTGTGTTTGTTTTACGAATCGAAATGTCTACTTTACAGATAGTAGGCCTACTAATTTATCAAAGGGTAAAACAAAAACTCCAAGTCTGTAACTCAGAGAGTGTACAAATGGACGGGTCCATTTGGTTCCATTTGTACACTCTAGGACAGGACAGTAGAGCACAGTGCAGAGGAGTACAGTACAGTACAGTACAGTACAGTACAGTACAGTACAGTACAGTACAGTACAGTACAGTACAGTACAGTTTCCCAACCTGTGTGCCGCGGCACTTTACTGTGCCGTTTGATGTGTCCAGGTGTGCCGCCTGATTTGACCGAAAATAACACTAACCCTCCCCCGAAAGCAAAAGCTACTGAGCTGCAGGATTCGTGCGACAACAACAACGGAACAATAGACTCTAACGACCATCGGCCATAGGAATGTTAATCACCTGTACTCGCCTGGCAACTTTACTGTATAAATGGGCAGTGATAGTTCACGAACACGTTCCTATTTCGGCTGAAAGTGAACTGAACGTACTGTATTTCTGCCTGATGAACGTCATTGTGAACGCGTTCATTTCTGGCGTGTGTGAACGTCACTTTCTCACGTTCAACTTCGTTCAAAAGTGAGTGAGCCTTCCAGGCGAAACCCCCGCTAAAACACACCCTAATCACTCCTTATTAATATCATATGCACGCAGACAGCAGACACATACAGTTAAGTGCCATTCGTCTCGGCCCATTTCATTTAGCTGTTTTTTTCCTTTTGCACATATCGGAAAATCAGTTCCGAAATCAACCAGCAGGTGGAGCAGTTGAGTATGTTTTTATAGTAGGCCTAGTGCATGAACCCTGCATGGCTAATAAGACAAGTAGGCCTATGCCTTAAAACATTATACTTTCTCTCTATAACTAAAAAAAAAAAAAAAAAACACATTGTATTTCTCTCATAAATAGAGAAACATTCACTCAGGCTGTTCCTGTTGCAAGTTGATGATGTCATAAGTGTGGTCCAGCCCTATGGAATATATGGAATGCATGTGCTAATAAAAAGTATATATATATATATATATATACTTTTTATACTATATATATAGTATAGTAAGTATTAAGGGACAGGTCGAAATTTAAATAGGGATACCCCTGGAGGAAATGTATGTGCCCTGAAATAAAATACCATCACCCTCCCTGTGAATGTGAATGAAAATAAAAATCCAGTCCCCTCCCCTAGGTGATTAAACAAAAAGGAATCACCCTCCCCTATTAATTAACACACATTAATTATCACATTTACCTCAGTATTATTTATTCCTAACTTTAATCTGGTAGCGTTTTTAAGTGATGTGAGAAAATAAATCACTGAATAAATCACAAAAATCACTGCCGCTGTGAGGTTCAAACTCACGGCCAACACAGAGAATGGTCTTGTAGTCTAACGCCTAACACAGCAAGCTATTTAAGCTATTGAAAAGCTGCCTCTAGCCGTCATGGACAAATGTAGCGCGGCTCACTCAAAATAAACATTTCTCTCTCGTTTTATTACACACAATGCTATTTGTGAACGGACATACTGTGTAAAATAAATACATTTGGAGGGGGCAAATCATGTACAAAAATCTGATTTAAGCATTTTGTTGCAGTCACTTTGAGAATGAGCTACAGCGTCCATTCTAGGTCTAAAAGTCTCAGCCCGCACTACGCCCTTCCCCCAAATTCTAGTTTTAGTGTCTCAGCCTGTGTTAGAGGTTCCCAAACACCAGACCTGATGCCTGGCCGTTGCGCGTAGAGCGCGACGCTCCAAACCCATTGGAATGCAAATGCTTGCCTTTCAGGCTGCCTTTATATGTGAGGTAAAGTCTCAACTCAAGGCCCGCCCTACTCTGCCTCTCATTTGTGGTTCAATTTGAGTGTAAGCCAATCAGAAGTGACATCACACATTGTGTTGTGTTGTGTGTGTGGGTGCATGTGTTTTGCCCCTACAGTTTAAACCTGAGGCTGTGTAAATGTTTAACATTTGAGAATAAAATTACATTAAAACAAAAAAAAGTATTTTATGTATTTGAAATACAGAAAATACTAGATCTGAAAGTATTTAGATACAAAATACATCTAATTTCTTCCATCCCAGCAAAATACAAATTACAAAATACAAAAAAGTATTTCAAATATGTATTTCAAACAGTGGTGGGCCGTCAGGGCCAGCAAGGCCTTCTCTGCTGGCCCACTTGCCTGATGCCACTTGCCTGATGCAGAAATTTATATTTTATAATTTAATAAGTAATAAGTAATAATAAAATAAGTTTTTCTTTTTAACAAATATTATATCTATAATATTATATATAATATTATATTTATTTCGCTGCCACTGCACTGTTTTTCACTCAGACAGGCTGGATGCTCTGCTTCCATTCTGTGCAGGTACAACAGCCCTTGGGTTTTTTTTAACCAATGAGATTATTTCCTTGTGTTGTCTCCGGGTAAAATTCTCTACCGGGAGGCCTGCAGAAACTCCAGTGAATCCCCTTGCTGTTGAAATGAATGGGATCAATATAGAGATTGACAGGTTCCTTAGCCAATCAGATTTCGAGTTTGCCCTGCTGGGCGTTTTCTTTCATGTACCAGCGCCAGCTAGCTGGCCTTTGGTGACGTTAACGTCTTGCTTGGATCCCATCATTGGGGGGAAATATTGTCAAATGAGAAAAGAGAACTGGGTGTTTCAAACTTTCTGCGCGAGTTCCCATTTGTGGGTTGATTGAGGAGCTAAATAGATTTAACTCACAAACAAACGCGGAAAACGGCTGAAGGAGGAGAAGAAACAGATTTAGTGGTGGATTTACAGTCAAAGCATTTTTCGAGAAGGAAGGACTTCAAGAAAAGCTTGCAGGGTAGACCATTGGTATGATGCAGGCAGCCATGGTAAGGATCTTTATATAATATGTATATACATGCGATCGCGATGCGACGCAGCTTATTGATTGATCGTTTTATAGGCTATGGTTGTGGACTTCAGGACGTGTGGTTGTCCGTGCTGACAGTGTGTGTGGCCGAGTCTTATGTGGCTGTGCGCTGCGGAGCCACTTGTGTGTGTGTGTGTGTGTGTGTGTGTGTGTGTGTGTGTGTGTGTGTGCACGCCGGTGCAGCATAGCTGGGATATTACAGAGCCTGATATGAGTGTGGTTCAGTTCCACCAATATTTGCGTGGTTTAATGTTGTATAAGAACATATGACAGGGGGGGGGGGGGGGGGAATAGCCGATCTACAAGCCCACAGCGCGTCGTGAGCTTGTAGATCGGCTAGTTTCGGGGGGGGGTGGGGGTGGGGGGTTGAAGTCCTAGTTAATTTCGGCACGGACCGCCACTGATTTCAAATACATGTATTTCAAATACTGCCCATCTCTGGTCACTCCTCACTCATTCACACAAACACTGAGGGAAAAGGGTTCATGTGTGCTAGCAGCAGCCACCACCGGGCTCCTTCAAACTCTGGTCAACTCAACTGTCATTGCATCTCTGTATGCATTTATAATTTCATTTTACAGATGGCCAGGGTTGGCCAAAAGCCTCTGGGCCCCA
Organism: Electrona antarctica; assembly: GCF_951216825.1. Taxonomy (NCBI): domain Eukaryota; kingdom Metazoa; phylum Chordata; class Actinopteri; order Myctophiformes; family Myctophidae; genus Electrona; species Electrona antarctica. Next base: position 43,913,094 of record NC_136798.1, on the reverse strand, counting down.
AAGCAATGGCATTTTCAGCGTCACGGTATAGTCACGCTCATGAGATCAAGCTAAACTTGTTTTGTGTTTGTCAGCTTAGGTGTGGTTTCCAGTAAGGTGAACATGTTGTTCTGTCTTGATGAGGACGTCTTAGACCAGGCGTAGCGTAGGTGTTGCAGTATGTGAGGAATGCCAGTGCAATGATGGGAAAATACACTCGAGAGTCGAGACAGAAACGTACATGATGAGAGATTAATGGAGAGCACCACAGGATTCTAAGGAATGCAGCGTCACAACTAGTTAGATGCAAGGGCTCCGCGAGCAGGGCTTCCCAAAGTTGGGGTCGGGACCCCACATGGGGTCGGGACCCCACATGGGGTTGCGGGACACTGACGGTGGGGCTGCGGAATTATTTTGGGGTATATTTTAAACACCTGAATAGAATTCAAGTGAGTGAAATACAATGTAAAAATGATTACAAATATGTTTAACCATAATTGTTACAAAACCCCTGCATAGCCCTAGGCTTAATACATTACATGTGCAGACGGACAAATGCGCGCCAAACATGCGCATTTATGTGCATAAAATCACCTCTGGGGTCAGGTTGGGGTCGCGTGTCAATGGCAGCATTATTTTGGGGTCGGGGGGCTGAAAAGTCCCAAGCGTGCGTCCTGCCCACCCAACCAAAAGTTATGGGGAATATTTATGTTCAGCCAATGTAAAAAATAATACCACAATGAACACAATGAAGACAATGAAGATAAATTAATATTTGTTTTGTCCCTAAAACAAACATTAAATCCCATTAACAATAAAGATAATTTAATGTTTGTTTTGACACCGTTTGTTTTACATCATCATTACATCACCTAATCATAGCATGATAAGAGCGCCCCTCACTGATGTCAGTGTGTGTGAGACGGTTCTACCTTTTATTCTCACACAGCACAGCGTTTAAACACAGCCTGGCTCCACCCCCTGAATCTCTAGCCACGCCCATTGAATCATATGTTTCAGGTGATTCAGGTCTTGTGACTCTTTATCTATGGAAGTCTCTCCGTTTAAGATCTGATACCGCGGCTACGGCCAATCAGCACCGTTTCAACTCCATGACGTCAAACAACGATTTCTTCCAATATAGATTTCCAAAAATATTTATTGCCTCCACCAGGCCGAAGGCATGGGGAGATTCCAAATTTTGTACACACACTCCTTGGATGCCAACGATGAACCTCTGCCCCAAATTTTCCAGAACGGCCTGTTATAGCGCCACTAGGAGGCCGACCTTTGTAAAACACATTTTTGGATATTACTGGTCCAGATTCTGCCCAGAAATCCCGCAAATCGTTACACACTATCTCTATAGTCATGTGTTCAAGACGGATCTGTCCGATATTTCAGATTCCATCCTAATTGGCTAACATTGGCTTTCAAACTTTGCAGGATTGGCCCGTTTTGAACAAAAAGCCTCAAATCATGAACGGAGCATGCAATTTACGTGAAAACTTTCGTGAAAAGTCACTTATGTGAGACTTTCCTACTAGGCTGAGGAATATATCCCACCCTTTTCACATTGGCCTGTTATAGCGCCACCAACAGGTGGATATTTGCTAAACACATTTTTGGAACAAAATGCCTAAAATTATCATCTAATTATGAAATGTCACCCTTTTCACATTGGCCTATTATAGCGCCACCAGGAGGCCACAACCTGACCCGCCCTGGTGGAGACATGTGCCCCGAGGGGCACTTAGAATCAAGCCAAACCAAGCGTTGTGCAGAGATTTTTGTATTATTTCTAGCTTTTCATGTGTTTATGAGGTGACAGTACTTAATTGTGTTTTGTATGTGTAATGATGTCTTCCTGGAGGCTGACACATTGACAGTCAAACGTGCCAATGAAAAAAATAGTGACATCACAATATCATCCCCTCCCCTATCCCCTCTCCCTTATCATACAACCACAGCTGTGGGTGTGGCTTCAGTTCAGGTGGATCACCACCCATCACCACCCACCAGGCAAACCAGGCATAATTAATGATCTGGTGGGCGTGTCCACATAAAAACGACATTAACAAATACTGTACACTTTTTTTGAGAAAACAATTCTTCCTCCTGATATAATAATAATAATAGCCTACCTGATGATCATGTTTTAGGGTGGAAAGAAAATCACTGCACCCCATCTTTAAATATTTGAGTAGAGTAGAGTAGAGTTACGCAGATATAAATAAAGACAGTTAAACATAACTTAGGAAAATATTTCTTTTTCACTTTCTGCCTGTTACAGAGTGTCAGGCTAGCGTTTAGTTTCAAGTCAACGGAACGTATAGTGTAAAAAGTGAACCCCTTCCCAACCTGGACTCTGCCGCGCTGTATGCCATGCAGGGTTCATGCACTAGGCCTACTATAAAAACATACTCAACTGCTCCACCTGCTGGTTGATTTCGGAACTAGTTTTCCAATATGTGCAAAAGGAAAAGAACAGCTAAATGAAAACGGACAAGACCAATGGCACCCGACTGTAGTCCTACATGTCCCGACCCAAACACTGAGGAGGTAAAGTAAACTTGTTTATAATGTGCCACGGAAAATAGATTCCAATTGCTTGTTATTTTTGCGTCGATGAGGTATGTCGTATGTGTCCAACTGTCCATACATGATCGCCTCGTTCGGCCAACAATATATATCTCCCTCCCTCCACAGAAGTGCAGTGATGCCTGATTTATTCTTCGTCGTACACGTGTTCCATACTGAAAATAGTTGATCTACAAGCTCACAAAGCTCACAAAGCTCACGTTGTGAGCTTGTAGGCTGTGGCTGTGAGGCTGTGAGCTTGCAGGCTGTAAGAACTGAGACCCTTCACAATAAAAGCATGTAGCTTTCACAAGTTGGCCCATAATAAAGACAAGGAAAAGGATTAATCCTTAAATTCGGTGGCATTTCACATTGCAAAGAGCAATTTTTTTCCCAAAATGTACAAAAAAAAAATCACACCCGTGTGAACTGAGTGGTTGCTCATGTTTAAGACCATTGTATTGTGGCAAAATATGTTTTTTATTTAGAAGTATTTACTTTGCATTGACAAATTGAACATGTGTGTGCTATATTTTGTATATGGAGTTATTTGATGAGTGCTGTCATGTGTGTTTTTAAAAGTATATTGGGTTCAAAGAAGTTTTACTATATATATATATATATATATATATATATATATATATATATATACATACATACATACATACATACATACATACATACATACATACATACATACATACATACATACACACATGCACACCCCCCGTATATCTAGGTGTGCCCCGAGATTTTTAGGCTATGAAAAGTGTGCCCTGGGACAAAAAAGGTTGGGAAACACTGCAGTACAGTACAGTACAGTACAGTACAGTACAGTACAGTACAGTACAGTACAGTACAGTACAGTACAGTACAGTACAGTACCCTAACGGGTCCATTTGGTTCCATTTGTACACTCAAGAGTTAAATTAACTTTGATTTTACAATATTCATCGGGGTCCCAGAGATAGAAATGCCATTAAATGGGGGGACCGTAGCCTAATTCAGATCAAACCGGAGGTTCCTTCAAATGAAATTGTTGAAAATCACTGCTAGAGCCGTGCAAACCTTCTCTTTTGGGGGGTCCTGCTATAGAGGCGTGCAAACCTTCTCTTTTGGGGGGTCCTGCTATAGAGCCGTGCAAACCTTCTCTTTTGGGGGGTCCTGCTATAGAGCCGTGCAAACCTTCTCTTTTGGGGGGTCCTGCTATAGAGGCGTGCAAACCTTCTCTTTTGGGGGGTCCTGCTATAGAGGCGTGCAAACCTTCTCTTTTGGGGGGTCCTGCTATAGAGGCGTGCAAACCTTCTCTTTTGGGGGGTCCTGCTATAGAGGCGTGCAAACCTTCTCTTTTGGGGGGTCCTGCTATAGAGGCGTGCAAACCTTCTCTTTTGGGGGGTCCTGCTATAGAGGTGCACATTATTTTGTGCGTTTGGGCCTTTCAGCCACACGCAAACGGCGTTTTCGGACACTCAAACGGAGGTTTTTGGAGTCAAGATTTTCTAAAATATCCGGATCAGTGGAGCTGTGTAGGCATGCGAAACAGAGCTTTTGAGAAACGATGATGTCACCGCTTATTAGCGCATATCATTTTTACTATAATTGGGTGAGAAATGCAGCTTGTGCCTGCATGGAAACGACATGGATATCAATCCGATTGTTCATGTTTATAATATATATCACTGTTAACAACTTTAAAACTTATCATATGTTGCATCAACTGCAGTGAGCAAAGGCTCTGCTCTGCTGCATCCAATAATAAATATATCAGCCTACTAGTCCAGTGCGGACTGGTGATTTAATTTGTATTGGTGCCGAGTGCGAAGCTTGAACAATAGGTTAATTGCGGACCGCTACAGATAAATTGTGGATATTAACATACCAATAAGGACCCAGGCCAAATGCCATTGCGCAGTAGCCTACACCAACAAGTCTATGCGTGGTGTGTGCATAGCCGCATGTGAAACTATATTGTGCTGTATTTTGCTCTCCATTTCATGGTCATGGTCATGCGAGGAGAGAGAGAGAGAGGGTACAAAGAGAGAGAGAGAGAGAGAGAGAGAGGTGTGAATGGAATCGCATCAAATAGCGTGGTTGGTGAGAAGAAAGTATACAGTGGGTCGCCATGCGCATATGGCACATCTCTCTCCTGTTTTGGTAATAAAGGGCACACCCTTGACTGCATTCCGTTGTCACTGCGCCTGCATGACGACAATGTGCGCGTGTGAACTTTTATTAGCCTACATTATAACGTGACAGTTAGTATACACCTGGAAAATATAGCCACTCTACAAACTCACAACTGGTTGTGGACGCGACACTTCTATAGGTCAGACTCTGCTATTATTTTCTGTGCAGGACTTGCCAAGTCGCCAGAGCAATGGTAAAGTGTCTATCATTTTTGAGTGGTGTAAACCACTCCTACAACTGGCTTTTGTGTGCAGAAAAAATGAGCATGGTTGCTATGTTCAAAATAATTTCTGACGTAATTAAATCACACCCGGGTGAACTGGATGACCGTAGCAACCATGCTCATTTTCTCTGCATAAAAAAAGCCAGTTGTGAAATCACATCCAGGTGTGATTTCATTACGTCAGATCAGAGCTGATCAGGCTATATAATACCTTACCTTACATAATGATTTCATTACGTCAGACATTACGTCAGACCACAGCTGATCATGCTATATAAAACCTTACACCACTCAGTTCACACGGGTGTGATTTTTTTATTATATGGAGAGAAAAGTCGGGATTTGGAGATTTACGCACATTGTGACATGCTGACAGATAATGAAAGAATGTTCCACTTCCACTCACAATTTAGGTGGCTTTTTAAAAAATATATATGATTGGCACCTCATAAGTGTAAATATAAAATCAAATATAATATAGCCTACAATTGAAACCTGCTACTGCAGTGATTTTATCCTGTGTTCAATGCGTTTCTGCGTTTGTGTGTGGACATAGATATCTCTGTCGTATGGGCAGGACGGAAATATCCGTTTTGCAAAAGATCCAGAGTAGTGTGGCCTGTATGGAGGGCCAAAACTGCCATATCTAAAAATAAATAAATAAATGAATAAATAAAATAATAAATAAATAAATCCAAAAATAAATAAATATATATGCAAAGAAATATATAAATCAATAATTAAATGCAACAATAAATAAATAAATAGGCAAATAAATATAGAAATTAATAATTACATTTTATTTATTTGTTTTAATTATGTACACATTTAAATGCGCATTTAAATACACATTTAAATACACATTTAAATGTGCATTTAAATGTGCATTTAAATACACATTTAAATGCACATTTAAATATGCATTTAAATACGCATTTAAATACACATTTAAATGTGCATTTAATTTGTGTATTTCAAGCTGCTTTTCCCAAGGGTGTATTTCATGAACCGTATGTTAATGAGGGGGCGTGTCTTTTCTAATGAGGGTGTGTCTTTCCTATTCAGCCATTAGCAATCTAACCCAGAGCAATCAAACACCAAAAGATCCCATCCAGCCACTAGCATATAGTTTTGGATTTTACATTTAATTTTAGTTTAGTTTGTTTGTTTTGAATATATATATCTTTTTTTAATGAAGTTATTGGCAACAAAATGTACTTAAAGTACCCAAGGTAAAAGTGTCCTAAATGTATAAAAATCTTTTGAAAATAGCAGATCTCTCCAAGCTCACAATGTGTCGCATCGCGGCCCATGTGAGCTTGTAGATCGGCTATTTTTAAATGCCCAAAATCTATATATGCTAGGGCTATTGTATGTAAGTTTTGTAATAATAATCAAAATCTACAAATTAATTAGTAGCCTAACTAAAGTTTTCAAATAAATGTAATGGAGTAAAAGTAGGCTACAATTTTGGGATTTGTAAAAGTATTGGTATTGGAAAATACTCAAGTAAAGTACCAGTAAGACCTCCTTGCACGCATCCGCCTGGGTGACGGCAGACTGCTGGGCCGCTGGCGCTTTGGCATGGGGGGTCAGATCAACATATGGAACTAGAAAAAGTGCCCTTCTGGGCACAGGTCTCCACCAGGAGGATAGGAGTGTGAGTGTGATGTGATCTTCCAAAGCCTAGTGGGAATATGCATGCAGTTTCACCACAATCGGACAATCGGCGATTTGTACAAAACGGGTACAAAGCGGGCTACTCCTGAAAAGTTTAGAAGCCAATCGTAGCCAATGAGGGTGGATTATGAGAAATCAAACAAACCCGTCTTGATCACATGACTATGGAGAGCATGTGTACCGATTTGCGTGAAATTTGGACAAAATCTGAAGGAGTAATATTAGAAAATGTGTTTTACATATGTCGGCCTCCTGGTGGCGCTATAAAGAGCAGATGTGAAGAATTCCAGGCAAAGGTTTTTCCTTGGCCTCTAGGGAGTTGGCATACAAAGTTATCCACAGATCCGTGCAATTAGAGGTAAAAACACTTTTCTGCCAGTTATAGCGCCACCATGAGGCTGAGTTGAAAATGTTCATGTGGCATTTCTTCCTCGGCCTAGTGGGAATGTGCGTGCACAATTTCACGGAAATCACACGATGTGTTCATGATTTGCAGCATTTTGTTTGAAACTGAGCACTCCTGCTTGCTTTGGAAGCCAATCTTAGCCAATCAGGATAGAGTCTGAGAAATCTGAAAGACCCGTTTCGTTGAATGGCTCTAGAGAGACTGTGTACCAATTTGCGTGATGTTTGGACAAAATCTGTAGGTGTACTGTCCAAAAACTTGTTTTGCACAAAGCGGCCTCCTGGTGGCGCTATAACAGGCCGTTCTGGAAATTTTGGGGCAGAGGTTCGTCGTTGGCATCCAGGGAGTGCGTGTGCAAAATTTGGCATCGACCGGGTTAACGGTGCCGGAGATTAGCTGTTCACAGACGGACGGACACACGGACGGACGGACACACGGACACATGGACAGACGGACGGAGTGCAAAACATACTCTCTCCCCATGCCTTTGGCCTGGTGGAGACAATGAATTCTGTACTGGCCATATATGGAGCGTGTCTTGAGTGTACAGGGTTTGATGAGGTCAGAGGTCAGATCAACATATAGAACAGGACAACTCCAGTCAGAACAGGTCAACTCCATATATGGAGATATAAGGGTGGCAGCGGGGGCAGTGTCTTGAGAGTACGGGCCTTAATCTTCGCGCCTGTTGCATGGACAGGTATCAGTCAAAAGGGAGACATCGAAGTGGAAGGACAGGTGGAGAAAGATCAACATATGGAATGTCAGAACAGGAAGGAGAGGTGGAGAAGGATCAACATATGGAATGTCAGAACAGGTCAGCTCCATATAGAGATCTAAGGGTTTGAGTTTGAGGTCAGATGTAGAGTTGCTGGCCGGCTCCATATGCAGATCTAGGTGATGATCCAGTCTTCTCCATGTATGCCTATCCAGGGTTTGATGAGGTCAGTGTCATGATCTTCATATATGGAGATGGCCATATATGGAGACGTGATGTCACGAGGCGTGATGTCACGAGGCATGAGGTGTGGACTGATGACTATATATGGAGGCGTGACGCTGACTGACGGAATATGCAGGTTTTCATATTAAACTGTGTATATCTCAACAAATACCTCAAACTTGTAGCCTACTTAGGTACAATACTTAAGTAAATGTACTAGATATTTTCCACCACTGCAAATACAATGCTAAAAAGTTTGAACACAAGAAAGGGTTTGATTGATTGATTGATTGATTGAAAATTGTATTCACAGTTTGTATAATTTGGGTACAGTTCAAACGAAGGTACAGGACAAAAACTGCTATGAGGATAAAACCAGAAAAAAGACTAAGACTTGTTTGTTTACATCAGGGTCCTCCATTTTCAATTTATCAGAAAGACGGGTAACAGAGTTACAGGTCAAGTGGACACTTAGTGGATCGACAGGTCACTTGTACACCTTGGATGAGTGGGCACTAGGTACAGGGTTGTAGTTTTTCTGGCACCTTGGATGAGTGGGCACTAGGTACAGGGTTGTAGTTTTTCTGGCACCTTGGTCGATTACCTTTGACCTCAGTACATTTTATTCTCAGTAGTAATTCTTAGTGGGGCAACTGGGCACCTAGGGGTAGGATAACTGGGCACCTGGACAACTTGGCACTGGGTAAAGGTGGGCAGTTTTTTTGCCACCTTGGTCGGGCACCATTGACATCAGTACATTTTATTCTCAGTAACATTCTTCTTGTGTGCAGTGAGATTAAGTATTGGCCTAAATTGGACATCATATATCTCTGATTGCACACTGTAGGTGTATGCCCAGGCAAACATATGAATGCAGACATTTTGTAAGTGCTCTTCAGATGTCAAGGTTTAACCTTTTAAAGCATTTTGCACACCATTGTACACCAGGGGTTTTCAACTGATTATGAACCAGGGACCACGTACCACCCTGACTGAGAATCAACCTGGGGACCACCACCCTGACTGAGAATTAACCTGGGGGCCATTGTTGTGTTGGGAGGGGGGATATGGTCGTGGTGTAGGGGAAATAAATTAACCTTCCATATTGAACTCATGTTGCTGTTCATTGTAACTTATTCTATGAGTAAGCAGACACCTGCGATTGATTATGGGCACATTTCCTTAATGGTGACTCAACCAGGCAATCCGGTTTCCCTTGATTTTCTAACTCACTTTTCTGTGGAAGTTCTTGACATCCGACTTCCCAGTAACTGACAACATCGACGCGTCATCATTTGTCACCAGATAATTTACTGCATTGTTTCTCAACTGGTCAATACAATAAATTCAAATACGAATCTTCACTTTCCTACATTACTAAATGCATGGTCAGGGTCCAGGGACCACATGCAACACCTTCACGGACCACCAGTGGTCCACGGACCACCTGTTGAAAACCCATGTTGTACACCATATATAATATTGTATCTGTATTTATTTATCATCATTTCCTGGGAAAACAGACAAGTACAGTCGATCTCTGAGCTCCTACATAGATTATCCAATGGTTGTTAAGTGACATCATCAAGTTCCACCCGGTCAGTGAGTGACATCATCAAGGTCCACCCCCTCATTAACATATGGTTCATGAAATAGACCTTTGGGAAAAGCAGCTTGAAATACACATTGAAATGTGCATTTAAATGTGCATTTTAAAGGGGAATTTAAATGCATATTTAAATGTACATTTAAATGCGTATTTAAAGGTACATTTAAATGCGTATTTAAATGCGTATTTAAATGCGTATTTAAATGCATATTTAAATGTACATTTAAATGTACATTTAAATGTGTAGATAAATACAAATAAATAAATAGTCACTTAAATACATTTAATTATTGATTTATATATTTCTTTGCATATTTATTTATTTATTTTTGCATTTATTCAATTATTTATTTATTTTTAGATATGGCAGTTTTAGCCCTCCATAGGGCCTGGGCCTAAATCGTTCAATTTAATTTGACAACTGTGTGTCTATTGGCTTTCAATTTAATCTGACAATTGACTCTTATTAATCATGCACACAGGAAGCAACAGTAATTGTAATCTGCAGAACTGATGGGTTAACTAACCCCTGTTGGTGCTACTTAGTTAGCTGGTACAACAATATGTTCAGATAGATAGATGGAGGTCCCTGTATGACATATGTTCAGATGGGGGTCCCTAGGGGTCCCTGGTATAACATATGTTCAGATGGGGGTCTACAGATGGGGGGTACAGGGGGCTACTGGCTACAAAAACAACAACAGACCATCCCTGTTAAAAACGACAAGAACAATAATGAATAGGCTAATATAATGCCAAATCGAATCGAATCAGAATGTGATTTCATACACACTGTCTTTTCACTTGCAAATGAGTGATGTATATCTTTGAGATATTAATGTGATTAGACTATTCATTTAATACATAAAACATTCTAAAACAGTGAAACTAAAGCTTCCAAAACATTAATGGCAACCCTCTGCTGATGATCTGCCATAGTCTTTATTTTTAATTATATAAGCTACATTTAGCAAAACTGTGCATTCATTTGAGTGTGTGACTCTGATCAAAGAGAAGTGAGTGAGTCTCTGAGACAGATCAAGCTAATCAACGGAAGATGCTACAGCTGTGTCAATGTTTTTATAATCATCATGGGGGCGAAAAAAGTTGTTGTTTTTTTCGTTTCACATTAAACCCAAGCGGTTTAGGTTCTAAACACTTATTTGTAACACTTTTTAAACGTGTCAGTGTTTAGATTATAAACAGAAGAGCATGTTTAAATGCCATGATTGCACTGAGTCATCTGGCTACTCCTCATTGTGAACAAAGTAGCCTATTGCAGAGTACAGTAGGCCTACTATGCATACCCTACGACAGGTAGGGTATGCCTGATCTGCATGTGGACAGGCAACGCGGTCCACCCCCACTGTGGCTCAATGAACTCATTTCATGACAAAGATAATCATTCTTACCTTACTTTATGAAGAAATGTGTCTGGAAGTCAAAATAAATCGTCTGGAAGAAGAAAACATTGAACTGTCCGGCTTGGTTTTGCTTTCAGTTACAGTTCCAGCTCGTCAAACAGTGTGACAACCTAAAGCTAACAGCTGATTGGTTCAAAGCTTTGTTTGAGGCGGGGCAGTGTGTGTGAGTGTGTGGAACTGTACTAGCATTGTCCGGTCTCCAGGGGCAGGCACAAGCACAAACTCACACACTCCTCACACACTCAAGACGCATAAATGGGCACTTTTGGGGAGTCCGACCTAAAAACTCCACCAGAGCATTGTGGGAGTGGGATTGTCCTGACTCGATTTCAGTGGAAAAAAATCTGGGTTGATGTGAGGGCTACCTCCTTTTGGGCCCCAAAATGTATACCGTGCGAGAGCACACACACACACACACACACACACACACACACACACACACACACACACACACACACACACACACACACACGCACACGCCCACACACACACACACACGCCCACATGCCCACGCTTAACGTTATCACTTTCAGCCTGTGTTTGTTTTACGAATCGAAATGTCTACTTTACCGATAGTAGGCCTACTAATTTATCAAAGGGTAAAAAGAAAAAAACTCCAAGTCTGTAACTCAGAGAGTGTACAAATGGACGGGTCCATTTGGTTCCATTTGTACACTCTAGGACAGGACAGTAGAGCACAGTGCAGAGGAGTACAGTACAGTACAGTACAGTACAGTACAGTACAGTACAGTACAGTACAGTACAGTACAGTACAGTACAGTACAGTACCCTAACGGGTTCATTTGGTTCCATTTGTACACTCAAGAGTTAAATTAACTTTGATTTTACAATATTCATCGGGGTCCCAGAGATAGAAATGCCATTAAATGGGGGGTCCGTAGCCTAATTCAGATCAAACCGGAGGTTCCTTCAAATGAAAATTGTTGAAAATCACTGCTAGAGCCGTGCAAACCTTCTCTTTTGGGGGGTCCTGCTATAGAGGCGTGCAAACCTTCTCTTTTGGGGGGTCCTGCTATAGAGGCGTGCAAACCTTCTCTTTTGGGGGGTCCTGCTATAGAGGCGTGCAAACCTTCTCTTTTGGGGGGTCCTGCTATAGAGGCGTGCAAACCTTCTCTTTTGGGGGGTCCTGCTATAGAGGCGTGCAAACCTTCTCTTTTGGGGGGTCCTGCTAGAGGAGTGCAAACCTTCTCTTTTGGGGGGTCCTTGGCATATATTTTCCAATGGGGGTCTGCGGGCTAATGAGTATCATTTTGGGGGTCCTTGACATGAGAAAGTTTGGGAACCACTGATCTACACCAGGGGTTCTCAACGTTTTTGGCTGGGGACCCCCGGAAATGCTTTGGCCATGTCTCGCGACCCCCACTCCGCCCCCTCCCCACACACCCAATGGAAATGCTTTGGCCATGTCTCGCGCCCCCCACTCCGCCCCCTCCCCACACACCCAATACAAATTGAAATGCTTTGGCCATGTCTCGCGACCCCCACTCCGCCCCCTCCCCACACACCCAATACAAATTGAAATGCTTTGGCCATGTCTCGCAACCCCCACTCCGCCCCCTCCCCACACACCCAATACAAATTGAAATGCTTTGGCCATGTCTCGCAACCCCCACTCCGCCCCCTCCCCACACACCCAATACAAATTGAAATGCTTTGGCCATGTCTCCCGACCCCCACTCCGCCCCCTCCCCACACACCCAATACAAATTTAAATGCTTTGGCCCTGGTTGAGAACCCCTGTGCTAGACCCTGGAATAAACAACTTATTCCTAATATTAAATATGGTCTTAGTGGACAATATTAGTTTTGTGCAATGAGAGACAATGAAGTAGTCCAAATATTAAACATCTGCTAATACTGGATACAATTCACCAAAGCTGTCCCAAACATGTCCAAATGTGACCTAACACTGCCACCTTCTGGCCAAACTGTGTGGTCTTATTCTACATAAAGAAATCATCAGTACTTAGCTATCTGTGACAGTGGTGGGCTATTCTACACAGCCGGGTGAGATAATTGGGTTAATAGTGGGAATCTACACAGCCAGGTCTGATGATTGGGTTAATAGTGGGAATCTACACAGCCATGTGAGATAATTGGGTTAATAGTGGGAATCTACACAGCCAGGTCTGATGATTGGGTTAATGCATTGCAGCTTGTAGATCTGCTATTTTTCAATAGCTAAAGGATAACATAATGCTAACACCAAAAGGGGTTCCCGCCCAGAATGGGTTAATGGCTGCGTGCGACGCACGGTACAGGTTCGATCACTATGGTGGACGTGGGGGCGTACGGGAGAGAGTCGGAGGGAGGTGTATTCTCTCACTGTGTCTTTTTTTTTTTTTTTTTTTTAAGATATTTTTTTGCGGCTTACGCCTTTTATTGGTTTTTGAAGGGACAGACAGTAGGCTGACAGGAAACGGGAGAGAGATGGGGGAAGACATGCAGTAAAGGCTGTGTCGGGCTCGGGAGTCGAACCCGCGGCACACTGCGACTGGATTACCAGTCGGGTGCCCAGACGGTTACGCCACCGCCTGGGCCCTCTCACTGTGTCTTTGGTTCAGCTCTGGTGGAGGGTACCCTTGATCTTCCTGGTTCAGCTCTGGTGGAGGGTACCCTTGATCTTCCTGGTTCAGCTCTGGTGGAGGGTACCCTTGATCTTCCTGGTTCAGCTCTGGTGGAGGGTACCCTTGATCTTTGGTTCAGCTCTGGTGGAGGGTACCCTTGATCTTCTCACTGTGTCTTTGGTTCAGCTCTGGTGGAGGGTACCCTTGATCTTCCTGGTTCAGCTCTGGTGGAGGGTACCCTTGATCTTCTCACTGTGTCTTTGGTTCAGCTCTGGTGGAGGGTACCCTTGATCTTTGGTTCAGCTCTGGTGGAGGGTACCCTTGATCTTCCTGGTTCAGCTCTGGTGGAGGGTACCCTTGATCTTCCTGGTTCAGCTCTGGTGGAGGGTACCCTTGATCTTCCTGGATTAGCAGCATTTCCAGGAAAAACAAGACCGTGGTTCCCCTGTATTTATCCCCACGTATTCGTCGGAGATGCTGCCTTTCCACTACACCAGAACTTCATGGTTCCCTTCCCAGGTATGTCTACTCGCTACCTGCTTTAAAAAATATGCAATTAATGTGCATAATACTGTAACTACTATTTTGAAACATGGCTGTGATATATATCTGTAATATCACTAGCCTGGTCACCCCCCTTGAAATAACATTTCATTCAATGTGATTTAAATGGGGAGTGGTTAACCAGTCTACTGATATGTTTTGTATTGATGTTTGTCTGAGTCGTCACGGCACACATAATAGAGTTGTGTATTGCCATCAATGTTAAGTTCCCTGTGCTGCTGTAGCTCACACAAAACACCAGCAGGGAATGGGATGGTGTACTTTTCATTGTAGGCCTGAAAAATAAAATGTATGGCTGGAATTCATTCATTTTTATGTAATTTAAGTAGAATCAGAATCAGAAGACTTTATTGCCATGACATGTAAAACATGTTAGGAATTTGGTTTGGTGGACAGCAGAGTGCAGTTACAACATTAGGACAAGTGCAAAACAGGACAAAACAATAATAATAGTGAATACAATAAAGTGCAGAGAGTTCAAGTGATCAGTTCAGACTTCAGAGCACAAGTCAGTCCATTCCACTCTGAGTGGGGGTGGAGGGAGGATAGAGGGGGGTCGGGGGGGGACACCAGCAGCGTTGAGGAGCCGGATAGCCATGGGGAAAAAGCTGTTTGAATGTCGGGCCTTCATAGTCTTTAGGGACCGCAACCTCCTGCCTGAGGGAAGCGGGGGGAAAAGACTGTGGCCTGGGTGTGCAGGGTCAGCCATGATCTTCCTGGCCCTCCTCGAAGCCCTACTCCTAAACAGTAAGTATTGCCTGATCTCATATTTTCTTTGAAGTATGGCATGAAATCTGCCAGGGTACAAATGTGTATCTGCATTTGTTTACATCTGTTATGTACAGGTCGCCAGCTGACAGAGGCACAGAAGTGTGTACAACTATCGGCACGTGCTTGTGGGCGGATTGAAAACACCTTTGGCATCTTGGCATCCTTGGCGGGGCCTTGCCGTGTACCCCTGAGAAGGCCAGAGATATCGTGAATGCCTGTATTGGCCTTCACAACTATTTGACCTGCACTGATGCGTCAAATGGACCGGCCACAAGGTACACAAGAGACTGTAACCATTAAACCATTAAAACCGGGGAAAGCATCTACATGTCATTTTAGATTTTAGCTATACAGTATAGTGTTGCTGTCAGGTGGAAACCTGATACTTTTTAGTAGAGATGTCCCGATACTGTATCGGTATCAGGAAAAGTATCGGATCGGCCCTTATTTGTCATATTGGGTCATATCGGTATCGGTGAAAATGCCAGTCTAACCATAGATCCGACACAGGGGTAAGGGGTTGACACTATGGCAGGTAAATAAAATGTTGGGACATGTGGAATTTGCTTTGGAGTTGCCCAAACTGCAAGTGCACATTTGAGTGAGGAGTCTGCTATAAACACAACACGAGATATATAGCTAGATAGCTATAAACACAACATGAAATCACGACACTGGTATCGGTATTCGGTATCGGCTAACACAGAAATTGAGGTATCGGGATCGGATCGGAAGCGAAAAAAGTGTATCGGGACATCCCTACTTTTTAGGATTCTTTTCAGGATTCAAATTCAAAAGTAGCAGATCTACAAGCTCAAAACACGTCGGTTTCACGCTGCGTTTTGAGCTTGTGGATCTTCTACTTTTGATGATTTTGTGTGAGGCTGTCGTATGCAATATGGCACTAATTTACAAAAAAATTAAAATATGGAGATAAGAGGCTGTTGCCCGGCCGACAACAACGATATATAACGTGTGTTTTTCAGAAAACTGTTGGGTCTTAGAATACATTTTTAGAATAGGCCTCAGGTCTTAATATAGGTTAACCGTGATTACAGTTGAAGAGCTTGCAGACAGACGTGCTGTAGCCTGTATAATGTATGAATATGTATCTTTTTATGTATCGTTACATCCCTAGGTACATCCCGGACAACTATGCAGACTCGACCACTGCTTCTGGGGAACTGATTCCTGGAGAGTGGAGAAGAGCAGTTGAAGAAGGGGACGGGACGTCAACCTCCAGGCCACAGTGAGACTGTCCCGTTCTAGATTTTGCAGACTTCTTTCAGACACCTGCAGAAGGACTTGTGCCGTGGGCAGCTAAACGTTGTCTGGCTGAAAGAATATATATTCAAAGATTTGTGCCGCATTTTCACGATTTTTCAAAAATAGCAGACCTACAAGCTTGTAGCGCACTATGAGCTTGTAGATCTGCTATTGTTCAATAGCTAAAGTATAACAAAATGCTTAGTTAAAACACCAAAAGGGGTTCCCGTCCAGAATGGGTTAAGCACACTCATGTTTAATGGCCTAATGTGTTCCTCTCACTTTGAATTTCCTAATCTATTTTTGGTTTAACCCATTTAGACCTGAGGCTGATTCTAAAAAAGAAAAAAATCTTCTAAATCCTAAAGGTTTTCTGAAAATCCTATGTTTCTATGTGTGGTACTCAATCCTCAGAATTATATATTTGGCTGCGGACTCCCATCTGAAAATATGTTTTTCCAGGGACCTGACCATAAGCAAAGATTTGAGTTAAAAACATTCACTTTGAAATAATATATATATATATATTCAAAGCCACATTTTCACGATTTTTCAAAAAGAGCAGATCGACTAGCTCGTAGCGTGGCACTCTACAGGTGTGGCTGTGCACACCTGTAGGCCTGGTAGAATTATGTCAGGTATCATACCTGACGAAGACCCGTAAGGGTCAAAACGTTGTTACTTAATAAAGTTTCCTGGGAGCTGATAATAATTTACAGGAAGAGATAACACTATTCTCAATGAACAACTGTAATACTATACTGATTGTTAAAGCATATGCCCCATATATTTTTTTCATTAGGATTATAACAGCTTCAGTATGTTAGTGTCCGTCATGTTTACAATATTATACACATGGTCAACAAAAGTATGATAAAACACTATGTCAGTATAGGGGAGAACGGGGTAAGATGAGCCAGCGTTTAAGTTGAACCACCCCCTTTATCTAGAAAACTAGAAACCTGTGTTGCCATGTGACCTTAAATCTAGCAAGCATCCATAATTTACACCTGGCTGTGAAGTTGGGAAGCACATGGGGAAAGTAGAAAACATTCTTTTACACAAAAAACAGTTTTTTGTCGGTAAAGTAAAATGTACCTAGGTCTAAAATGTAATATCATACACGTTGATGATTTACCAATGGATAGAACCATGTGAATCATTTAGCAATTAAATTGTCTGAATTAGCTTATTCTAGTCATTGTTTTCTAAAATGGTGGCTATGGGTAAGATGAGCCAATGTCCGGGGGTAAATTGAGTCAATGGGAATCACTATTCATATTTTTGTATTAAGTCTTTGCTACTCAAATTATACTGAATGACCTTTAATTTGCATGTACATACTCATTTAAGAGAAGTTTGCAATATTGTATTAACAATATTGCAAATATAAGGTTCTGAATAACAAACTTTATTTAATTGTCTTAATATTGTTTAAATAATAAATAAACAAATAAATAAGACTATTTGCAAAAGGGAAAACTGTTATTATATTATTATTGATAAGTGAATACATTATCTGTTCAAGTTTAAGCTTTTAACATTAAAATATCATGTGGTTCTACTTGCCCCTCGACTCGGATCAACTTACCCCTTACCTGGGGCAAATTGAGCCACATGACCACTTTTTTTAAAAAGGTCATATTTTCATGGCCCTTTGTCATAGATGCTTACTCATCATTTCAATTGATAGAAGACATCCTGAAATATGGGTAGATCATTAGATTTTGCTGCCATCTCATTTTGCCTTGCTTCCAGGACAACTTAAGCAAAAAGTGGTTCATCTTACCCCGTTCTCCCCAGGTTCATTACGTACCTGTAACTGTATTGTATTATATACATATTCATGATAATATACATACATAATGCACATCAACGATTTATGGTTTAGTAACTACTTTAATACAACTGTTACCAACCCAGTATACGATTCAGTGTAAATCATCTACCTAAAGTTAAGAAAACCAATGTAACCCCAAAAGAGACACAAGAACAAGAGATGAGTGATCTGGTTTACATTCAGGCAGGTGAAAGTAGCCAGAGTGCAACTTATCCACAAAGGGAAAGAGTACCACCTCATTATTTAGAGGATTATGAGTGTCAAGTAAAATCTGATGACCAAGATGATGTAACCTTTGATTATTGTTACAGAGTTATGAGGGAAAATGATGAATTTACCCTGACTATACTGCCAGAGGGCAAGAATGCAGTGGGGGTGAAAACAGAAACAGGGTGATGCATGATTGTCACAACACAGTAAAACAAAAGAAAATAAGGAAAAAGAAGTGTTCATTTGTGTTTGAGTGATATCTGATTATGTGATTTATTTATTGCTATTTATTGAGTATTTGAAAAGTAACATGTAATTGAGGAATGACATGGGTATTTGAAGTTGTATTATTGCATCCGTGATGTGACGACGGATGTAAAAGAGATTCTTACATTTTGCACATAGGCTATTTATTGAACATTTTATTGGTATTGAAATGATTTTATTGTTTTTGAACAAAGGGATCATTGTGGAAATGTTGAGATCCAAGGTTTAACATTAAGTTTACTGCATTTTATTTACCAATATGCGATCAAATGGGGGTGTTGAGATATGATCTATGTTGTGTATATATGAAACCCTTATTCTGAAGGACTGAGATGCTACCCGGAAATGCCTGTTAACTGTGTGTATAAAACTGCTCAATAAACACCTTGTTTCAGTAGTGCTGTTGACATGCTGAGCGAGTCGTTGTGATGGAAGCTGCTGCCTACTGGTGTATTTATTTCCCTCCCTATATATCCGACCAGTCTCCTCTAGCTGTCTATAGATTATTCTTGTCGCTGTAATGGCAGCTCTGCTAACAATTATTATGTAATATGATTGCTGAAATTGAAGTTTCCATAAACACAGTTTATATAGGACTAGTTTACACAGTAATCCATGAAGTGACCTGTCTGTTTGCAAAATAAATTGTACATCTTCACATCATTGATGGAGTCCATACGTTTCAGAAGCTACTGCTGTAATCTATAGCTTTTAGTAATAACATGGTTACAAAACAAAAGGTTTAAAGGACAGCCTTCAGGTTGTATTTTGTATTTATAAACAATGTGGGCCAAGGGCAATAGTGTTATAACGAAAAATTATTAAAACTGAACCAGTTTTAGCGATGTTATCGCACTTTTTCTCTGCCCGAGTTGGCCGTCCATGAACGCGCATATCAAAATCCCTTTTCATGAGCGTGCACGCTCATGACGTAAGATTAGGTCCCCCGCAGCAGAGGGCGCTGCCTGATAGTACAGGTAACTGGCGCCTTGTTCTCTTCTTGTTTGCCTATCCGGTTTGTTGTTGTTTTTTTCACAGCGTGGTTCTCTTGGAGAGTAGGGTGAAACAAACAAGAAACATGGTGAACGTTTGTGTTTTTGCTGGGTGTTCTAATTCCAACCTATCTGGGCACAAAACTCATTCCTTTCCAAAGAAAGGCACGCCGGCCTTCCGGGCATGGGTGAGGTTCGTGCAGGTAAAGAGAGCAGATTTTACAGCGTCATGTGTGAAAGTGCACTCGGTTCTGTGTAGCGCGCATTTCAAAGACGAGGACTCTGTACAAGGAGATCTCATGGAGCATCGAATGGGATTCAGGTCATTGGATCGTGTGAGACTTATTTCTGGTGCTGTACCTTCGATCCAGTCACCTCCTGGTCAAGCTGCTGCACGAGGATCTACGGCGGTACACAAACTTGGGCTGTCCCTTTGACGCTAGCATTAGTTAGCAGGCTGTTATTGTCTCTACCACGCCGAATAAGGCATTGGGAGAGAGTATGTTTTGTTCAATGCTAGACTAGTTATTTGGACGAAAACACTGTCAGTGTACTGGGCTGAGGATGAGTACACTCCACGTGTTGAAAGAGATGTTCCAACTATGGTGAAAATATAGCCACAATGCCAAAACAAGGGGATATACAAAACTACTTCCCTGAAAAGTTTGTGTAAAAATGTGATATGAGCAGCTAGCTGTAGGCTAGGCTATGTCAGTGGTTCCAAAAGTGGGGTCCGGGGACCCCTAAGGGACCTTGAGGCAGTTCCAGGGGTCCCCAGCTAATTCATAGTTAGGAACCAAATGGACCCTTATGGGTCTGTAACTCAGAGTGACAGTGTACACTCTCAGAGTTAAATTAACATTGATTTTACAATATACATTGGGGTCCCAGAGATATAAATGCCATTAAATGGGGGTCGGTAGACTAATGCATGTCAAACTGGGGGTCCTTGAAATTAAACTGGTTGAGAATCACTGCTAGAGTTGTAAAAATGTTCTCTTATGGGGGTCCCTGGCATATGTTTTCAAATGGGGGTCTGCAAGCTAATTAATGTCAATTTGGGGGTCCTTGACATGAAAAAGTTTGGGAACCATGCACTGGGCTATGTGATATCCTATCTATGTACAGTTAGTATCATGCAAAGTATGTGAACTATTTGCAGACTCGTGCAAAATGTTACAAATTGGTGGGTCCCTGAACACTCAATTCATGTCAAAGTTTGTTTCACTTCTAATTTGTAGATAATGGTCTATAGAACAGTTTTGGTTCAAGTGTCAAGAAACAAGATTGAAGAAAAATATATATTTTTCAAAATGGCCAAGTCCATAGGCCATAGTCTTTTCCCATAATTGCTGTGTAGTAATTGTTATATTTACTGTAGTCTCATTTTGTGAAATATCATAAGATTTACTCCAATAAGTTTATTTTTTATAGATTACTCATTCATAATAACAGACATGCATATGCACCAACATCAACATTCTAGGTTCAATAGGATAGTTGTTTGGTGTAATAATAATAGTTAGGTGTAATTTGAAGTCATTCGATGTCATCAGCCATCTTTATTTTTTCCATGCCAGAATATTAACATCAATATTTGAACTCCAGTTGATACCTCACACAGTATTGACTTGATATAGCAATACAGAATTATAGAGCAATTGGGGGAAAACAAAAAAATAGACATACATGGAACCCCACTTTTTTCCCCCCTATGTCCAACTTTCTGTGTTTGTGTAAAAACAAACATTGAAGACAAAAGTGAGGACACAAATTGCAGATCGGCTGATCACCCCATAGCAATGATTTGATTGGCTGAGCAAAGTACATAATTATTGAAGAAAAAAGTGAGGGCAGGAAAGTGTTGTGATTGATGTCTGATAAGAGTGCCCCTCACTTCACATGGTGTGATATTCTTATTGTTTTACAACAGACGCTTCAAAGCCTCTGTGCAACTCCTGACATGCCAGAGGAGCCTATGATGCATGAGGAGGAAGAGGATCAGGAGGAGGAAGATGCAGGTCAGTCATCTGCTGCTGAACCCTCTCTTCCACCCTCTGAGGAATCTGCAGCACACAAGGCAACTCAGTACATGTTCCGGAGACCACACCGTTCTTTGGGTAGGTTTTCATTTGCTTTGCATGTTTTAGACAACAATGCCTTTGTAGAGATGGTTATTATATCTCTTGTTTTCTACAGGCATCCAGGTAATCCCCCAACTGCTGTCCTTAGGAACACAGGCAGCCCCCAAAATGGTGTCGGTTGAAACGCAGACCGACATTTCAAGTTTTGTGGGTAGTCCGTTGTGTAGTCAGCAGAGCCAATGCACCATTTCTCAGAGTGACAGCGAGTCAGGTAGGGTAGTATTATTGATTTTAAGCTATCAATTGTTGATGAATTGCTTGTAAAATCAGAATGTGTTAATTATGTTGATCAACTAATCGATGAATCGACTAATCATTTCAGCACCAAAGCAAGGTGATGAAAATTGCGTTCCAGAGCTTGAAGACGAGCTCTTCTCTGAGAGCTCTGATGACACGCCAGACCCAGAACCACCGTCTGCCCCTTGGTAAGACACACTACACATTTACACTAATCTGTTCATGCAATGAATCTCAGGATACCGATTGTTCTTAATTATACTTTTTATTATGATTTCTTATTTTTTTTATCAGCAACATCGATAAGTACATAGTGTGTCACAGCCAACTCATGACACTGTTTGCTACTTGTCCGAGCTGCTGTGAGGCCACACAGGGCATCATACAGAGACAGGAGGGGACATTTTTGAAAATCCAACAGGTAAGTCCTGCACCTGTAGAAAGTTACGGTGGCATGTCTTTTTCCTTCTTCAAAAACCTGTTTTCTCACTTTATTCCTCAGCCATAAGAGTACAGCACAACACTGATCATTTGAATATATTCCCCTATAGGTCTGTTCAGTATGTGGGTTCAAGAGGCTTTGGCAAAACCAGCCAATGCTGCACAGAAATATGCCTGCATGCAACCTGCAGCTGAGTGGTGCTATTCATTTCGCAGGTTGTATGCCACAACAAGTACGAAACAGCAAGAAATATTCCATAATGTGGAGTCAGTTCAAACCCAGTCATTCATTAATTTCATTCTAAAAGTAGGCCTATAGCTGATACTGACTGAATATACAATTTTCACCGATTTGAGGTATAGTGCAGACTTTTGGCTACAGAAAGAACAATTTTCAAGATAGAAAGGTCACCTTGGTCTTAAATTGAAGCTTAAGGATATGGGAAGTTTTCTATATACAAGTGAGGCAGTGATATTCACCATAATGTGCTGGAAAATATCCATCTTTGTTGTTATTTGTTAAGCGGACAGTGTATATTTTTGTGTTTCTGGAGATGATGTAGGTCATATTTAAGAATGCAATGGTAGATAGACCCAGAATCCTATTCTGCTACATACCCCTATGTGTCAGGATACTCCATGCCAAATTTCACACTTCCATGTGTATTTATGTAATTTTAGTGAATTTTTATTTCACTAAAATTACACAATTTCGCCAGAGACCAAAAAAGTGGTTTTGGGGCCCCTGAAACCAAACGGCCCCGAGTTGGGGGTGGTCCCTTCATTTTGAGATCGCCCAAGGTATATGCTAACAGGAAATAATAGTGAAAAAAAGGTAGCAAAAATTAGTATGAGGGGTGGGCCTAGCTCCCGGACTTATATAAGACACTTCAGAAGCAGAAATTATACCCTCCTGCAAAACGCAGGAGGAAACTTAAGCAATAAGCCACGAGAGGTCTCAGGTTACCGGGTATTTTACAATGGCTGGGGGCGTAGGCAGACCCGACGCGGAGCGGAGGGTCTTCTACCCCCCAGCCATTGTAAAATACCCGGTAAGCTGGGGCCTCGAGTGGCTTATTGCTTTTCTAAAACGGTTACAAACATATAGCAATATTAACCTAAATACAACTATTAAATTCACAAAAGTAGCTACGCTTTGCACCACCAGAGCGAGCCACATCACTTCCTTGTTTTGCTCGGCAAGTAGCCTATGTGACGGGAGAATAGCGCTTGATGTCTTTACGGGGCTGCCTGGAGCCACACATTCACAGTCATATGAGCCGGGCGGCGCTTAGACGCCCGCACGGCATGGGTTTGTAAGATAATCAAGCGCTCCCCTTCCCCAGTACAGCTACAGAGATGCGGAATCAGGTGCGAATGATATAGTGATTGAAGGTGTGGGTTATCGGTGAAATTTACACCGGTCACGTGACGGTAACCAGCCAATCAGAATCAAGTATTGGGACTAACCGTTTTAGAATTTTAAGTTTACCATTGGCCTGCATTTGGGGGATTTCACCCTGTCAAACATCTCTGTCATCAATGAGAGGGCATGGGAACGGTACTCTTTTACTGTATGTCGCCTATTATGTCTGGATAAACTGTGTAGGCTCCACAATCTTGTATAGGCTTATATTGTAATTGAATGCAATTAATACATAGTAATTATGTTTTTTTTTAAATATGGCTCTTTAATTGCTTCTGTCGTCATCGAGAGTGAGAGAGAGAAGGGGGGGACTATTAATAGGGGGGGGGGGAATCTTGCGCTCTGCTGTGAAGCTATGTTTGGCAGCAAAGTTACAGTTACGGTAATACAACGTGTCTGTGCGCGCTGCGCAAATCATAATTGATTGACACAGAAAACTTGGATTGAACAGAAAGCAGGACATACACACAAGACAGAGGTATTAAGCATTAATATTGTATTACGGGATTTATAGGCCGTTATACTATTCATCGGAGTCAGACCCCGCCATTTCGACAAGACTTTTTTCGGAGTGGCGGATGTTCGAAATGGGGGTGGTTCAAAGTGGGGGGGCTTCGAAGTGAGGAGGCTTCGGAATGCCGATCTGTTCCCCACTGGGATTCTGGACCGAATGTAAAGACACGTGTGGTTCTTCTCATGCGTTTAGCACAGGGGTTCTCAACCCGTGGGTCGCGACCCCTCGGGGGGTCCCCAAATTATTAAAAAAAAAAAAAAAAAAAAGATTTATTTTTAAATTTTATTTTCACGATTTTTAAAAAATAGCAGACCTACAAGCTCGTAGCGCGCCACTCGGTGGCGCGCTATGAGCTTGTAGATCTGCTATTTTTCAATAGCTAAATTATAACATAATGCTTAAAACACCAAAAGGGGTTCCCGCCCAAAATGAGTTAAGGTTATTGTAGCAGTCAATTTATATTGGGGGTCGGGAGGGGGCGGGGGTCCCGAGACATTGCCAAAGCATTTCCGGGGGTCCCCGGCCAAAAACGTTGAGAACCCCTGGTTTAGCAGGCCACAAATTTAACTCAATTGACTTAAATTTGTGCGCACTCTATTGAAAAATACAATAGTGCACGCACATCCACTAACTAAACGGCAGGTGCCGGGCCGAGGCCAAAAGTAGAAGAAAACTAGAAAAAGTGCCCTTCTGGGCACAGGTCTCCACCAGGAGGATAGGACTGTGTGTGATGTTTGGCAAAATGTTTAGGAGTAATATAAACATGTTTTTTTGTTTGTTTGTTTTTTGCAACAATTTTCTTCATTTTGTTGAGGAAATGCAGAGCCAGATCACTCATAGCATCTCTGAGGATAGAATTCTGGATGAGCAGGACATGTGCAGCATTTTGAACGAAACAGGCCACTCCTGAAAACTTTGGAAGGCAATGTTAGCCAATCAGTGTAGAATCTGAGAAATCCAACAGACTCGTCTTGATCACATGACTACAGAGATCGTGTGTACCGATTTGCGTGAGATTTGGATGAAATCTGTGCGACTAACATAAGCAATGTGTTTAGCAGAAATCGGCCTCATGGTGGCGCTATAACCGGCAGATGTGGAGGGATGCAGGGAAAATGTTTTTCCATGGCCTCTAGGGAGTGCGCATACATAAGTTGTATACAGATTGATGCAGTTATAGCTAAAAACAGGAATTGGCCTGTTATAGCGCCACCATGAGGCTGATTTGGAAAATAATGTGTGGCATGTCGTCCTCGGCCTAGTGGAAATGTGCGTGTATAATTTCACGTAAATTGCACACTGTTTTTGTGATTTGTGGCATTTTGTTCGAAACGGACCATTCATGTGAGCTTTGGAAGCCAATATTATCCAATCAGGATGGAAGATGGGAAATGGTGCAAATCCGTGTTGGTCACATGACTATGTAGATAGTCTATACCGAATTGTGTGATGTATGGATAAAATGTGTACGGGTAATCTACAGAAATGTGTTTTGTCTAAATCGGCCTCATGGTGGCGCTATAACAGGCCGTTGAGGAATATTTGGGGCAGAGGTTCATCGTTGGCATCCATGGAGTGTGTGTGCACAGTTTGGCATGGATCGGGCCAACGGTACCGGAGATTAGCTGATAACGGACGGACGGAAGGACGGAAGGAAGGAAGGAAGGAAGGACGGACACACACACACACACACACACACACGGACGGAGTGCAAAACATACTCTCTCCCCATGCCTTCGGCCTGGTGGAGACAATTATCTAACTATAAATGCACCAAGTCTCTGTCTGTGCGTACGTACGTATACGTCTGTAATCCATGTAACCCGAGAACCATTCGTCCCACCGATTTCAAATTCGACACACACGTTCCACCCCACTACAGGGGGTGCAGTGCCCGGTGTCGAGTCGGTGGGACCCACGGTTGTCCAGAACCGCCTTAAAAAGGCCTCTGCCCGGACAGGAGCCCTGCCCAGTGTCCATATATGGAGCTGGCCTGTTCTGACATCATTCTGATGTCTGCATAGACTCCATATTTGGGCATGCCTGACAAAGACCTCCATATATGGGCATAAAAGGGACACAGATATAATATCTGGGTGGGGCATGCATTTCCAACTTGTATCATTCCAAGTAGGCCAGTGCCAAACGGGCACTGCTGTAGAGGCTCCGAGTCCAACGGGCACCGCTCTAGTATTTAAAATTAGGCTTTAGTTTGACACAAAAAAAGTTTTTGAGCTGTACTTACGAAATAGTTTGCAATTAATGTACAAACAAATATACAAATTACTAATTTAGTAACACTATGTTGACTGCAAACTCTAGCTTTTGAGAAAGCAGAAGGGATAGAACTAGGGGGATATGGAAAGAGAAATGTAGCCATATGTAAATACAGAGGTAAAAGTGTGTGTGTGTGTGTGTGTGTGTGCGTGCGTGCGTGCGTGCGTGCGTGCGTGCGTGCGTGCGTGCGAGCGAGCGAGCGAGCGAGCGAGAGAGAGAGAGAGAGAGAGAGAGAGAGAGAGAGAGAGAGAGAGAGAGAGAGAGAGAGCGAGCTCGTGGGTGTATACTGCAGTCTGAGAATGGCTCAGCAAACTCTGTAGTGCAGAGATTTTACAATGGCTGGGGGGTAGAAGACCCTCCGCTCCGCGTCGGGTCTGCCTACGCCCCCAGCCATTGTAAAATACCCGGTAACCTGAGACCTCTCGTGGCTTATTGCTTAATGAAATCACTTTACACAACCCACATTCACATCTCTCATTCATCCCAAGCTACAGATGGACGTCTTAACCCAACCCAGAACGTCATTGTCAGTATATTGACAGGTAAGCATTTCTAATGACCACTCATGTGCATTCAGAATAAAATAGAACAGCGCACATCCTCCGATCCTGGTGCTGAGCCAAACTGTTAAACCAACAGATATCATGAAGAAAAGCAAAGGCTCGCAACTAACTTTTGTAATGCTCCAAGTATTTATTCACAATCACAGCAGGCAGGACATACAACGTTTCGACCGGTGTTGGTCTTTTTCAAGTTTCATACTCCTGCCTGCCGTGATTGTGAATACATACTTGGGAGCATTATAAAAGTGAGTTGCGAGCCTTTGCTTTTCTTCACGCATGTGCATTTCACACACACATTTACTTCTCTTCTCCGTTTATGCATTCATCTAACATGTTCACTATCTTATTTACACACTTTATCTCACCATTTCTCACCTGTAAACACACAGACAAATTAAGCAATAAGCCACGAGAGGTCTCAGGTTATCGGGTATTTTACAATGGCTGGGAGGTGTAGGCAGACCCGACGCGCAGCGGAGGGTCTTCCACCTCCCAGCCATTGTAAAATACCCGATAAGCTGGGGCCTCGAGTGGCTTATTGCTTTTCTAAAACGGTTACAAACATATAGCAATATTAGCCTAATAAAACTATTAAATTCACAAAAGTAGCTACGCTTTGCGCCACCAGAGCGAGCCACATCACTTCCTTGTTTTGCTCGGCAAGTAGACTATGTGACGGGAGAATAGCGCTTGATGTCTTTACGGGGCTGCCTGGAGCCACACATTCACAGTCATATGAGCCGGGTGGTGCTTAGACGCCCGCACGGCATGGGTTCGTAAGGCAATCAAGCGCTCCCCTTCCCCAGTACAGCTACAGAGCTGCGGAATCAGCTGGGAATGATATAAAGTGATTGAAGGTGTGGGTTATCGGTGAAATTTACAACGGTCACATGACGGTAACCAGCCAATCAGAATCAAGTATTGGGACTAGCCGTTTTAGAAGGCACATTAGCAACTGGTTGCACTCGTTGTAAACAATCTCTGGTCCTATCTGAACAAACAGGACCCCTGCTGTCCAAGTAGTGCCTGCACAGAAAGTGTTTAGCTGCCCAGATTTAGATTGCCAGTCCCAAAATGAGCATCACTCATTCATTGTAGTGCAAACCAAGAATGGTCAGCCTAGTGGGAAAATGCATGCACAATTTCACCGCAATCGACGCTGCGTTGAGTAGTTGTGGCAATTTGTACAAAACGGGTACAAAGCGGGCTACTCCTGAAAGGTTTAGAAGCCAATCGTAGGCAATGAAGGTGGATTATGAGAAATCAAACACTTTTCGGTGAGTTATAGCGCCACCATGAGGCTGAGTTGAAAATGTTCACGTGGCATTTCTTCCTCTGCCGAGTGGGAATGTGCGTGCACAATGTCACGGAAATCACACGATGTGTTCATGATTTGCAGCATTTTGTTTGAAACTGAGCACTCCTGCAAACTTTGGAAGCCAATCTTAACCAATCAGGATGGAGTCTGAGAAATTTGAAAGACCCGTTTCGTTGAATGGCTCTAGAGAGACTGTGTACCAATTTGCGTGATGTTTGGACAAAATCTGTAGGTGTACTGTCCAAAAACTTGTTTTGCACAAAGCGGCCTCCTGGTGGCGCTATAACAGACCGTTCTGGAAATTCTGGGGCAGAGGTTCATCGTTGGCATCCAGGGAGTGTGTGTGCAAAATTTGACATCGACCGGGTTAACGGTGCCGGAGATTAGCTGTTCACAGACGGAAGGACGGACGGACGGACACACACACACACACACACGGACGGACGGACGGACGGAGTGCAAAACATACTCTCTCCCCATGCCTTCGGCCTGGTGGAGACAATAAACTGTTTCACAGCTTCAGTGAATGTATAATGATGCAAAACAACTCAACCAGTTCACAGAATAATGTAACCAACTAATTAAATTAAATGAAACACAATCATGTATTGGAATAATCAAATTAAATAATATGATGGGGGAATTCCTGTTTCCTGTATTACTAATATAATCATGTAGGCTACTTCAGAATCACAATATAATCATGCATCTCACACAAACATACCAACCCACTCTCCTCCCACTCCCCACCAAAATCGGTGTTACAAAGATAACAATAAAATCAAATAGCAGTAAAAATACAATAACAATCAAAAACATGCAAACACAGTTACAACATTTCATAAAAAGGCTGTGCAATTAGAATACTTATTAATGGATTGAGATGACTTGACTGGACTGGACTATTATATGACGGACTAACAGTTTTATGCCATGAAGTTGCCCCATCAGTGTTTTTTCTTTGTCCTTGGTGTTCTCTCTGTTGATACTGTTATATGTTGTGGTTGCACTAAACGGTATTTCGTTGTATGTCTCATACAGTGACAATAAAGATATTATCTTATCTTATCAATAAAACAAAAATAATATTAAAAAACAAACAAAAAAACAATGGAGCTGAGAACTTTGGTCCACCATGTGAGAATGGTCCTGTTGAGATTTGTGAATTGTATATATATTTTATTATTGATGAACTCTTATTGTGAAGTAACAAACCCCAGACCAGAAATGCTTGTTATGCTGATCTGTATATAACCAGGTGTGAATAAACCTGCCTCAGTGACTTGTGTCGTACTGATCCAGCAACACTATGCTGATGCCTGCTATTTTTGACAGGGGGCTTTTGAACAAGTTGCTAAATATGTCTTTTTTTGTTTACCAAATTGTACGGCAAATTTCTTTATTACCAGTAAGACCGCGTGCACACATCCGCCTGGGTTTGATGGAAGACTCCTGGGTGAGCGCGCTGCCCTTTTGGCATGGGGGGTCAGATATGGAATGAATTCTGTACTGGCCATATATGGAACGTACGTGTCTTGAGTGACAAGGACACAAATATTATTGGTGCAATGAGGTTACATTTGTGAAATCATGGCACATGAATTCACGTTACAATAGAATAGGCATGTCACTCAGTAGGCTACTCTGTCTATGGGTATGGGTATAAGTAGCAGCGTCTTTAAGAAGTAGCCTACATGTTTTATTGTTGAGCCAGTCATGCCACTCTTAACTTATTGATTGATGCATGATGTATCAACTGCTGTTATGTATTGTATTTGTATATTGAATACAATTGAATTATATGTTGCTACCTTATCTGCCTTTATCAGTACAACAGACTGTGGAGAGTAATTCATGTTTCAGGTGGTTTACTTGATGTTAGATTTACTAAAAATATTATTATTATTATTATTATTATTATTATTATTATTATTATTATTATTATGTCTGAAATCCCTTTTTACTAGGCCTACAGCCGTTTCTTGGATGGTCACGGCCAATTGGAGGCAGTCTTCCGCGATTGTGGTTTACACCTAACCAATAGTGGTCAGGAAGTGCACCCACATCCTGGGTTAATTCAACGGGTGCTTGAACAAAAAAGAACAGACTGCAAAAGGAAGAATAAGTCTGCACACCGTTTTGAAAGCTCCCCAAAAACTTTATTTACCAAGGCGGGGAAAAAAACACAACGTAGCAACGCATATAGTACAGGTATATATAGAGGTATAAGTGGGCAGAAACAAATCAATGACAAGCACTCACACCTGTGGACAATCCTTATTTGGGCTTGAACAAGGCTGTGACACTCAGGACAGAGAATGAAGCCATTAGGCTATCCCTGTGTGGCCACCAGGGGAAGGAATCATACACACATATACAAACATCATATCAAAACCCGATCTAAGTGTAGACAAAGCTCACTGAACTATACAGAGAGTAGCCTACATCATGCATTGTCATTTCTATATGTAATAACGTATTAAAAACATACTTCAAAAAAGACATATTTACATTTACAGGAATGGTTTGATATCAAACTCTTCATTTAGACCGTATGGGGCCATAGTGTTTCAATTATAAATGTGGAACATTTCTCTTTGGAGCAGAGCTCCTGATTTCCCCCTCATGGGGGGTTTGTCCACCTTTTCGATGCCTAGATAACGAAGCTGGCTAATATTGTGGCCAGCTTGTTTGAAATGTAGAGCTACAGGGTTACGCTCGTCCCCGCATCTAATATTGGAGCGATGCTAGGTTTAGGTTTAGGTTTATTTATTTAGCACGTGGTACAAAATATAAACAATACATATCAAAGAACAAAAATACAATGCAAGGAAAGGAAGAAGCCAGCTGGCTTATTTGGAATCCTTTCCTGTATGGAAGAGGTCATTGATTTAAAACAGATTAAAAGTTCAATTAAGAACAATACAAAAGTCTACAAGTTTGGCAAAGGGGGGCAGCTGTGCAATAAAGAAATACAAAACACAGACTGCACAAAAAAGGGAAATAAACAATACAAACAACAAACACACAAAAGAAAATATAACACATCAAAGTAAATCATGTAAGAAGAAATAAGATATTTCTTTAGATGTTTTTTTAATATTGGCAAGGATAATGAGGAGGGCTACGGAGGGCTCGGTTAATATTGCCACCATAACCTAAGCCACAGGGACATTTAATGAGATAGATCACATCTGTGGAACTGCATGTGATCACCCCACGGATCTTTAGCGATTTACCACTGTGGGGATGCGTGTATGTCTGACATTTGGTAGTGAAACCTCACTGGGCACAGTTACCGCACCTAAAGTTCCCCTCTGGAATATGATCTAAACATGTACTTTTTTTGGCTCAGGAGTATAAGATCTGACCAGCTGGTCTCTTAAATTTGGAGGGCGTTTTAATATTACTGCTGGGGCTTGTGTGAACACAGTTTTAAGCCTAGGGTCTGACTGGATAATATGCCAATGTTTAGAATTATTTTTTTTTATTCAAAACCCATAGGAGAATATCTGAGCACACAGAAGGGAGCATTAGCCTTTTTGGTTTTAATTTTGGGAGCGAGGCATTCCCCTTGTGTCTTATTTTTACAACGGTCAACAGCGACATCCAACCATTCCTGCTTATACCCTCTTTCTAAAAATCTGTTGGTGAGATCTGTAGCTTGTGCATGATAACCAGCATCTGTGCTGCAAACCCTTCTAGCTCGATGCAACTGGCTAATAGGTAAACTTTTAACCGGATGAGTAGGGTGAAAACTGTCCCCTCGTAAAATAGCGGTTTCTGTCTGTGGGTTTGCGATACAGATCTGTCTGTATCGTGTTATCATGTTTGATGACCAACACATCCATAAAGCTGATTTGTGTGTCGTAACACCTAACCAATCAAATTAGTAGCGAGTCATCGAGTTAAAACAACGCTGATTGGCCTTAGCCGCCGTATCACATTTTGAAACGAGGCCAACAGTGCCATAGACAGCGGCACCAGACCCTGAATCGCGGCATGGCTAGCGACTCAGGGTCTGGTGTCAGGCTAGTTGCATTGAGGACCCTTGACCCTTGGGAGTGGCCTATTTACATTAGGCCACTCCCACCAACTTTGGAGCAGTGTTGATTTTTACAGCAAAACTTTTGATGTACTTTTAGTTCTTTGGAATAAAGTTCCATTTAGTTTTACTCATATTTTAGTCATTTGAATTTTTTTTACTCTCAGTCTAGTTTCGGTCGACTGAATAATATCACACGATATTAATTGACTAAATCTATAGTGGATTCAGTCGACTAAAATGTATTTTGGTGATGGCGTCGTATTGCCCGATTGAATACATCTGTGTGCCGAAAATAGCAGATCTACAAGCTTCTCACAGCGTCTGTTTTCAGAGCGAGACACCTATGCACACAACCAAATGTAGTGATTTGTGCTGAGCGGGGATCGAACCCCAGTCTCCCACTCGCCAGACCGAAGCACAACCTATCGGGCTGTTGTGGGTCGGGTCACGGCTGGGGACTACACAAACATACAAAAACACTTGTCTTTTAGTTCTACTGGATCTCTTCTCCACTATAGTCCCTCCCTGACATTTTCTACTGTAGTTTTTATTTGTTGTCAATATATTTAGTCTTAGTCATCATAGCATAGGTTTTATGACGAAATGAACACGACTTCGGAAGCCAAATAAACGGTATAATATGTTATGTTAGCCGATCTACAATCTCACACATCGGCTGCTTCTTTGTAATGGATGTATATTATGGGCTTTAAGTAGCTCTGGTCCATAGCCCTAATGCCCTTTGCTGCCGTTGCATTAAGGCTCTGACACTCTTCTTCCTCCTGGTTTGCATGAAACGCAGACAAGCCTCTCCTCTTTTACAGCGGTGAGCTAGCGGTATAGGTTGCGGTAGATCTTTGTCATTAAAATGACAAAGCTTCTAGGAAAATCTTTGAATATATACAGAGACTACATTTATTTGGGAGCATTCTACCCATTGCTGGCTGTCTGAATACCAAAAAAATAAAAGGTCATTAACATTTTGACATGTTATTGCTTATACTGTAGCAGCTTTAAGTAAAATAACGTTTAGTTTTTTCGATCATCAACATAATTCATAAACATTATACTGTACATCCAAATTTCTTTCTGGTTGATAGAAATGGCTTAGGCTGAAGCTCAAAGCTTTGGTTTATTTACAAAAGTGTCTTTCCATTTAGCCTACTGTTCATTTACTAAATACTATAGGCCTACTGATAATAACCTGAAACTCACATGGTTATCCCTGACCGTTGTTGGAAGTTGTTGGAACTTGTGATTGTTTTAAAACCACGGTTTTGAAAGCAAAATAATGTAAGGCAGGGTGAGTATACAATGCAATGGGATTTTATATAAAACTAAAAGGAAAATAATGAATTGAAACAAAAAAGACAAAAAATACAATGGAACTAAATGTGACTAAATTTGACTGAGAGACTGCCATTGGATTTTTTTGAATTTTCGTTTTTTTCATGTCATATGAAAGCAGGGAATCATATGACAATGCTTCAAATTGACATATTGGTTGTTCAGTTTGACCCACCAGTTTTGGAGATATGGCTTATAGAGTAATGTCTTGCAGAAAACAGCGAGTTGAGAAAACAGGCTTGAAAGGTTCACTTCTGTGGACTCTAACATTACACATGTTTAAGCATTTATTTCATATTTACATGTCGATTTCAGCTCTGACACTTATTTCAGACCTGCTCTAGTATGTGAAGACTCTGCCTGTGCTATTAACTAATTTTTGAAAAAAAATAACTTTTTCTCCTCTGGTGAAAAGCTGGAATTTGCGCGATGGCAGTCTCTCAGTCAAATCTGGTCACAAATAATAAGAAATATAATTACATTAGAATAGCTGGTTTTCCATCATATAACTAGAACGAGCTGAGTGGCACATGCATGCACGTGCATGTGACGTCATTAAAATACAGCCCTACTAATTAAAAAATCCACAGTACACCACTGCTCTTTTATGAAAATAAAAATAACGTTTCACTTACTCACAATTACAAAGGCGGCTTGTGTAATTAGAAAGCCTATACTTTCCTTAGTGGACGCACTCGGAGCCCCCCACCACACGTATAAAATGCACTTTTTGGCCAGAAAGGGATTTTATTTTCACCGGGGGGAAAAATACTTTGTTACTCCACTGCGCCCTCTACTGATATTGCGAAGAGAAAAATCTCATAGACAAGATCTTCCTTCCGGTGAAAGAATCACTTCTGGTCAAAAAGTGTGGTCGGGGGCTCAGAATGCGTCTACTAGGGAACGTAGGCTTTCTAATAATAACCCGTCTTTGTGTTGATGAGTAGGTTAAAACGTTTTCATAAAAGAGGAGAGGCTTGTCTGCGTTTCCTGAGAGAGCTAGAAGCCATAAGTTCCATAGCCTTAATGCAAGGCAGACAAATGCATAAGGACTATGGACCTTGTGGCGTTGTCACCATAATTTTTGCTTGATTCGTTGTCACAAATAATAATTGTCACATTTATTGTTTTTGTTCAAATGTATTCAAAATTACATTTTTGGATTTATTTTAGGCTTTATTAACCCTATTTATTAACCCAATCAAATATAAATAATGTACCGTGGCTAAAACATATTTAATACATTTAAGGAGCTTGCACACTGCTGTGTCTTCGGACCTGAATATCAGAGCGAATCTTCAGGTGCGCCGTTTTTTCCTCTGCTTTTTCTGGAAAAGAACGCAGCAGTATGCAAACACCTTTACTGTACACTCAGAATGTTGTTTTAACCAGCGCAAATAGCTGATCTGCCAGCTCACAACGTGTCACGAGGGAGCTTGTAGATCAGCTTCGCCAGTGTTACCTGCTCTCTGACTACATCTTTAGAGAGTCATGAGTTCTCTGGTGACTTTTGAGATGACTGCTTTGGCTGAACCTAGTTCCACACTGGTCACAGGCGTAGGGCTTCTCTCCTGTATGAATTATCTGGTGAGCTTTGAGATACCTATTCTGGCTGAACCTGGTCCCACACTGGTCACATTGGTATGGTTTCTGTCCTGTATGAATTCTCTGGTGATTTCTTAGATGATTGCTCTGGCTGAACCTAGTCCCACACTGGTGACAGGCGTAGGGTTTCTCTCCTGTATGAATTCTCTGGTGTTGTTTGAGAGTACTGCTCTGACTGAACCTGGTCTCACACTGGTCACAGGCGTAGGGCTTCTCTCCTGTATGCATTCTCTGGTGACGTCTGAGATTACTGTCCAGGCTAAACTGTTTCCCACACTGGTCACAGGCGTAGGGCTTCTCTCCTGTATGAATTCTCTGGTGAACTTTGAGATGACTGCTCATGCTGAACCGTTTCCCACACTGGTCACAGGCGTGGGGCTTCTCTCCTGTATGAATTATCTGGTGACCTTTGAGATGACTGCTCCTGCTGAACCTGGTCCCACACTGGTCACATTGGTATGGTTTCTGTCCTGTATGAATTATCTGGTGATTTCTTAGATGGTTGCTCTGACTGAACCTAGTCCCACACTGGTGACAGGCGTAGGGCTTCTCTCCTGTATGAATTCTCTGGTGTAGTTTGAGATGAGTGTTCGTGCTGAACCTAGTCCCACACTGGTCACAGGCGTAGGGCTTCTCTCCTGTATGAATTCTCTGGTGTTGTTTGAGATGACTGTTCGTGCTGAACCTAGCTCCACACTGGTCACAGGCGTAGGGCTTCTCTCCTGTATGAATTCTCTGGTGTTGGTTGAGATGTCTACTTCTGCTGTAGATATGTTTGAGTTGGGCAGGAAACATTTGGGAAACATCTGGAATGGAGTATGAGGAGAGAGAAAATGAACGTGAATAAAAATGTATCTGTCTGTCTGTCTGTCTGTCTATCTGTCTGTCTGTCTGCCCCCTCTCTCTCTCTCGTGTGCACATGCACGCGCACACTCACTCACTCACACACACACACACACACACACACACACACACACACACACACACACACACACACACACACACACACACACATAGTGATCTTTGTCCAAAAGCCAAAGGATTGCTTAACTATTGTATTTATTTAAGGGCTAGTTAATCATTGCTCCCGTACACTTATCAGTAAGTGTTGCCAATATCTCTATGCACAGGCACGCACGCATGCACGCACACACGCACGCACGCACGCACGCACGCACGCACGCACGCACGCACGCGCACACACACACACACACACACACACACACACACAGCGAGATTCCTTGTGCAGTTTAATTAAAATTATCTACATTTTAGCGCTATAGGAGGAAGCATTACTCCGTTTCTCCACCGGTGTAGCAACATCATTTCTGCTTTCGGTTGAAGATTAAATCAAAGTGTACAGTGACATGAAAACATGCACATACCTGTTCTGTGTAACTTTATCACAGGCTGCTTCAGCATGACTCTCTGATAGATCTGTTCCTTCTCTGACGCAGCTGCTGAAAACCTGCTGGACGACATCTCTCTTTTAAAAAGCCCAAATAGCTCATCTCCTTCTTCGGTCCGCTCTGATGGTCGACGTTTGAGGCCTGCTTTTACCGTCTGGGATGTGACTTTACTCGCTGACATGTTGTGGTCGTGAGGTCAATGACTTGACTCTGTCTTCTGCTCCACTTTCTGACTGAACTCTCCCACACTGGACAGAACAGTGCAAACATAACCAGACCAACCCACTCTCCACCCACTCTCCACCCACTCTCCCCACTCTCCAAAATCGAGGAAAATAATAAGAATAACTGTATTTATATAATACCTTTCCAAAAACAAGTTTACAAAGTGCTTCACAGATAACAATACAATAAAATAGCAGTAAAAATACAATAACAATCAAAAACATGCAAACACAGTACATTTCATAAAAAGGCTAAATATTCCTTAAAAAAAACCAAATAACAATATGGTACTAACTTTTGAATAGCCAACAAATTCAAATGATTTGATATTGTCTTACCTGTAACTTAGTTAGGATCCTACTCCAATGTTTTCTCAGAAGGTCACTCACTTTGAAGAAGAGTGTAGCCTGAAAGTTATACTGAAATGATACCAGCTGCTTGTCTCTGTGCATGTCTGTGTTCTGGTCAGTCTGAGGCATCATACACACGTATCAAACGAACATGCTCTGTTCCGTCCGTGTTTCAATGCTTTTCCAATGGAAGTCACGTGGTTTGACCAAACACTTGTGTTTGATTGGCCCCCTCCCCTGATGGGGGGAGTTTAATGTTTGTTTTGTCACCGTTTGTTTTACATCACCATTACATCACCATATCATAGCAACATGAGTTAGACTTTAATATATTAACGCCCCTCACTTCACAACGGGTGTGATTTTTCTTTACGAATTGATAGTTAAACCAAGTGATATCAATAAAGTTAATGTCCAAGTGTTTTATTTAAACACATTTTGATTTTTGGACATTACCTTCTTCATTATTTTGAGTGGTGTAAACCACTCCTACAACTGGCTTTGTTAGTCTGTGCAGAAAAAATGAGCATGGTTGCTATGTTCACCCTGTTCACCCGGGTGTGATTTCATTACATCAGACATGATTTCATTACGTCAGACAGGCTATATAAGACCTTACACCACTCAGTTCACACGGGTGTGATTTTTAATGTGCAGAATGCTTTTGGAACTGTAGCATGATGGCAAATAATTTTCTTCAGGTTCTGCTCCAGGATGAGATGACAGAAGGGGCAGTTGAAAAGGGTGAGCGGGGGCAAACAATATATGTTCATAGAACTTAAACTGAGGGGGCAACATTATTTTGTAACTGAAGTGCCAGGCCCCCTCTGACACCCCGTGGCGAGGGGCTTGATTTTCTTACATTCCAAATTCATAAATGAACATTTCTACGATCGTTAGCCAAGTTTAAACATCCACTAAATATGTAGCTGTAAACAGAAGTGTATATATAGAGGTTACATGACAAATGAGTTAATATAGCATCCACATGAGCTTAACCACTGTTACCGTATTATATACAACAGCTATTGGAAATACACGCTGTGATGTGACGCATTGTGAGCTAGTAGATCTGCTATTTAGAAGAAGAAAAATATATAATCTGTGTAAATAAATAAAGGGTTTCCAGAGGGTCCCGTGGCTCAATGATTGACAGTTAATCTTCACCAGTATGACATGCACAAATACACAGAACGTGCGGGAATGTCTATATTGATCTGATTTTCACTTATTATCTCATATGTACATGATATAGACAGTAAAGAAGTGTTAACTCTATACCTACATTACATAGACCAGTGTTTCTCAACCTTTGGGTCGGGATCCCCAGTGGGGTCCTCGCATGATCTTTGGGTGGTCCCCAGAGGACCGTAAATGACCTTAAAGACCTTGTTAATACTAAAGAAAGAAAGAAAGAAAGAAAGAAAGAAAGAAAGAACTACTGCATCAAAAGTAAAACAAACTATACAATAAAAACTCATCTAATATTGGCCAAATTGTCAAATAATATGAGAAAGAGGTAACAATTGTGAAAATAGAGGATCTACAAGCTCACAACGCCTCATACGATCTGCTATTTTCAAAATAGCAGGGGGGGGTTCAATAATTATTCACTCCATCAGATTAAACATTTTTGTGTGTGCAAAGTCTGTCCTGTATCAATATCCCATATACAGATATTGTTAAGCAAAGTGCAGATTGAATTGAATTCAGTCTGTCTGTAGCATTCAATTGGTATTATGTGTGTTTTGGCCGGGTGTATACGGCCGTTCTGCAACGGCCGATCACAACAATTTCTACCCGAACAGGTAAAAAGGTAAAAGTTTCTAGGGTAAAGTTTGACATTGCTTAGATCTCAAGGTACGTCTAAATGTATTTATTACACGTTCACACTTTATATAAGCTCATGTCTATAATCCATTATAACAATTGAACTATACAGAAATATGAAAACTCTGAACACACAATCTGATATAGTTGAACAGAACACCCACGCACACACATTTTAACCATTTATTTATGTCCACACAACGGAGATGCATATGTAGCAGGGGGGACTTTGAGGGAATAATAATAAAATATACTTAATAATGCCTGACATACTACGCCACCTTTTTCTAGAGGGAAGGTCCTCTTTAACAATAGAAAGCACAGGTTCGTGTGACCAAGGTTGAGCATGGAAATAAGACATTGGAATTTCAAACAAAGGCATTTTATTATCTTATCTTTTTGTACACAAAGTTATTCATTTAAAATACTCATATTAAAAGTCAACATCATATAAACAACCAAGACATACTATACCATACACTTGGCTGGCGTACCGGAGGAGGAGCACAGCAGCATGGAATAAGGGCATTTCTACTTAAAGGAGCATTCAGTGATTTGGGTGATTTGGAAAACCACCCGGTCCGCCCCGGTAACAAAATGTGCACATGCACGCTCTACAGTGGGGGGAAGTGCAACAGGCCAACAGCATGTGCACCAAGGCTCGATCATGATTGGAGGAAGGCCCCTCTCATCCTGATTGGATGAAGGCTTTGCCACCCGCCACCAAAACTGAAACTAGGGTTTTTTGACCCCAGGGGCTCACTGGGGACAGGGAGGAACTCCTTATATGGTCAGCACACTCTATAGTAGGGAGGATTATCCAAAAAAAAAAGAAATAATAAGTGGTATTTGAATGAAGTGAAATCACTGAATATACCTTTAAGGCTCATACATAGTCTGGCTTTTCGGTGGTGAGCTGACCACCGAAAATCCAGACTATGTATGAGCCTTTACTAATTCACCAGGCAGCCAGTATGCTGATACATTTAGGAAAGCCATGCCTTTAAACTCTTGTCCTCCTCAGGTACACCAACGTTACAGCAAGCTAGGGGATCCCCTGAATGAAAGCAGCCCAGCCCTTTTAAACCTGTCTGCCAATAAACCCCACCCTTAATTTGAAAGGAGCACCTGGCTGATGCTGCCATAGTAACAGGTCTACCTGGTTACACATACAAGGACACAAATATTGTTATAATAGAGGTTACATTATGCAAAATCATGGCACATGTTTTCACGGTGCAATAGAATAGGCATGTCACTCAGTACTCTGTCTATGGGTATAAGTAGCAGCGTCTTTAAGAAGTAGCCTACATGTTTTATTGTTGAGCCAGTCACATGCCACTCTTAACTTATTGATTGTGGCAGCGGTGGCCGAACGGATTGCGGAGCGGGCTTGATACCGGAAGGTCGCCAGTTCGAATCAGCGGTCCGACGGTTAAAATTACCACCGCTGAAGTGCCCTTGAACAAGGCATTGAACCACTACGATGAAATGTTCTATGAGCAGGGCCTGGCTGGAAACAAGTTCTTGAGCTTAGCCCAGATACCCTGGGTAAATATAGTAATCATTTCATTTAATTTCATTGATGCATGATCTATCAACTGCTGTTATGGTAAATGGTGCATTTATTTTATATAGCGCCTTTATCCAAGGAGCTTTACATAGATTGTGCATTACATTCACCCATTCACACACCGATTGCGGCGGAAGCCATGCAAGGTACCAACCAGCACATCGGGAGCAATTTGGGGTTCAGTGTCTTGCCCAAGGACACTTCGACATGTAGACAGGAGGAGCCGGGATTCGAACCGCTGACCCATGGATCATTGGGCGACCTGCTCTACCTCCTGAGCCACAGCCGCCCCGTTATGAATTGTATATTGTATATAGACTACAAGTGAATTATATGTTGCTACCTTATCTGCCTTTATCAGTACAACACACTGTGGAGAGTAATCCATGTTTCAGGTGGTTTACTTGAAGATAATATTATAAAACTAATATTATTACTTGCGCAAGCAGAGCGCGCAAGTAATAATACAACTAATATTATTACTTGCGCAAGCAGAGCGCGCAAGTACTAGTTTCGCCCAGGAGTGCGTATGCACCGTCCCAGTAAATGACGTAATGACTACTGAGTTAGCTATATCAGTTATACCCTGACGTCATATGCTGGGACGGTGCATACGCATCAAAAGTAACCACAGTATACCTCTAATCAATTTACAAATTACATATACACATAGGCATTTCCTTTAATCCACCCGACATTGATCGAGATATACGTCACCATCGAAGGCATTGGGTCCTTTAATCCACATCTTTATTATGTCATCATTGAGAGCTAGTGATCATTGAGAGCTAGCTATACTAGTTATACCCTGACGTCATATGCTGGGACGGTGCATACGCATCAAAAGTAACCACAGTATACCGCTAATCAACTTACAAATTACATATGCATATAGATAGAGGGATTTCCTTTAATCCACCCGACACTGATCGACATATACGTCACCATTGAAAGCCGTCACTCATGCGTATGAGTAATGACCACTTGTGCTTGATATAGCAGTGGTGTGATATTACATACATGTATACATGGGGCATTACCTTTAATCCTCCCGACACTAAAATATAGCGTCCTTACGTCACCATCAAAAAACAATTACACCCTGGCATTGGGTCCTTTAATCCACATTTTTATTACGTCATCATTGAAAGCTAGTTACTTGCGCAAGCAGAGCGCACAGGTACTAGTTTCGCCCAGGACGATGCGTATGCACCGTCCCAGCAAATGACGTAATGACTACTTGTGCCTGATACGGCAGTGGTGCCAGACTACATACATAGGAGCATTACCTCTAATCCTCCCGACACTAAAACATATCGTCATTACGTCACCATCGAAAACCAATTACACTCTGGCATTGGGACCTTTAATCCACATCTTTATTACATCATCATTGAGAGCTAGTCATCATTGAGAGCTAGCATATGACGCCAGTTATACCCTGACGTCATATGCTGGGACGGTGCATACGCATCAAAAGTAACCACAGTATACCGCTAATCAATTTACAAATGACATATACATAGAGGCATTTCCTTTAATCTACCCGACACTGATTGCGATATACGTCACCATCGAAGGCCTTTAATCCACATCTTTATTACGATATACTTCATAATAATAATAATACTTCTTTCAAAGAGAAGCTGAGATTTGACAGTTTGTAGCGGTCGACAGTACTTGCACGCTCTGCTTGCGCACTAGTAGGCCTACTTGTGTGCAACAAGCAAGTAGGCACTCGACAGAGTGCAGTTCTAGTTATTATTATTATTATTATTATGTCTGAAATCCCTTTTTACTAGGCCTACAGCCGTTTCTGGGATGGTCACTGCCAATTGGAGGCAGTCTTTGGCGATTGTGGTTCACACCTATAGCCAATCAAATTAGTAGCGAGTCATCGAGTTAAAACAACGCTGATGTGCCGTATCACATTTTGAAACGAGGCTAACAGCGCCGTAGACAGCGGCACCAGACCCTGAATCGCGGCGGCTAGCGACTCAGGGTCTGGTGTCAGGCTAGTTGCATTGAGTGGCGGACCCTCAACTTGTTATTTATATTAGGCCACTCCCACCAACTTTGGAGCAGTGTTGATTTTGACAGCAAAACTTTTGATGTAGTTTCAGTTATTTTGAATAAAGTTCCATTTAGTTTTACCCATATTTTAGTCATTTGAAATGTTTTACTCTTGGTCTAGTTTTGGTCGACTGAATATCACACGATATTAGTTGACTAAATCTATAGTGGATTCAGTCGACTAAAATGTATTTTGATGGCGTCGTAATGCCCAATTTAATATTTGTGTGTGCCGAAAATAGCAGATCTACAAGCTCACAGCGGCTATTTTCAGAGTGAGACACCTATGCACACAACCAAATTTAGTGATTTGTGCTGAGCGGGGATCGAACCCCAGTCTCCCACTCGCCAGACCGAAGCACAACCTACCGGGCTGTTGTGGGTCGGGTCACGGCTGGGGACTACACAAACATACAAAAACACTTGTCTTTTAGTTCTACTGGATCTCTTCTCCACTAGTCCCTCCCTGAC
This sequence comes from Electrona antarctica, assembly GCF_951216825.1. Taxonomy (NCBI): domain Eukaryota; kingdom Metazoa; phylum Chordata; class Actinopteri; order Myctophiformes; family Myctophidae; genus Electrona; species Electrona antarctica. Next base: position 43,869,714 of record NC_136798.1, on the reverse strand, counting down.
ATGTTCTACTCATGTTCTAATCTTTGAATGCAGATTGCGGCCCCTAGATGTGTCACAGAGACTACATTTGGGGAGCATTCTAATTGCTGGCTGTCTGAATACCAAAAAATTAAAAGGTCATTAACATTTTGACATAGTATTGCTTATAGCAGCTTTAAGTGAAATAACGTTTAGTTTAGTTTTTTCGATCATCAACATGTTTCATAAACATTATACTGTACATCCAAATGTATTTCTGGTTGATCGAAATGGCTTAGGCTGAAGCTCAAAGCTTTGGTTTATTTACAAAGGTTTCTTTCCATTTAGCCTACTGTTCATTTACTAAATACTAGGGCCTACTGATAAGCTCATAACCTGAAACTCACATGGTTATCCCTGACCGTTGTTGGAACTTGTGATTGTTTTAAAACCACGGTTTTGAAAGCAAAATAATGTAAGGCAGGTTGAGTATACAATGCAATGGGATTTTATATAAAACTAAAAGGAAAATAATTAATTGAAACAAAAATAAAAAACAATATTTTCTTTCCATCATATAACTAGTACGAGCTGAGTGGCTATGTGCACATGCATGCGCGTGCAGGTGACGTCATTAAAATACAGCCCTACTAGTTAAAAAATCCACAGCACACCACTGCTTTTATGAAAATAAAAAGAACATTTCACCTACTCACCAATACAAAGGCAGCTTGTGTAATTTGAAAGCCTACTCCTTAGTGGACGCACTCTGAGCCCCCCCACCACACGTATAAAATGCACTTTTTGGCCAGAAAGGGATTTTATTTTCACCGGGAAAAAATACTTTTAGTTACTCCACTGCGCCCTCTACTGATATTGCCAAGAGAAAAATCTCAGACAAGATCTTCCTTCCGGTGAAAGAAAATCACTTTCTGGCCAAAAAGTGAATTTTATACGTGTGGTCGGGGGCTCAGAGTGCGTCCACTAAGGAAAGTAGGCTTTCTAATAACCCGTCTTTGTATTGATGAGTAGGTTAAAGCGTTATTTTCATTTTCATAAAAGAGGAGAGGCTTTCATCAGAGCGCTAGAATCCATCAGTGCATAGCCTTAATGCAAGGCAGAAAAATGCATAAGGGCTATGGACCAGAGCTAGGCTTTAAGTGGCGTTGTACCATCATTTTACTTGTTTCGTTGTCACATCAATAATTGTCACATTGTTTTTGGCATTTAACATTGTTACATTGAAATGTAATCCAAATTACATTTTTTGATTTAACCTATTTATTGACCAAATCAAATATAAATAATGTACCGTGGCTAAAACATATTTAATACATTTAAGGAGCTTGCACACTGCTGCATCTTTGGACCCGAATATCAGAGCGAATTCCGGATGCGCCGTTCTTTCCTCTGCTCTATCTGAAAAAAAGACGCAGCAGTATGCAAACACCTTTACTGTACACTCAGAATGTTGTTTTAACCAGCGCAAATAGCTGATCTGCAAGTTCACAACGTGTCACGAGGGAGCTTGTAGATCAGCTTCGCCAGTGTTAGCGGCTCTGACTACATCTTTAGAGAGTCATGAGTTCTCTGGTGACTTTTAAGATTACTGCTTTGGCTGAACCTAGTTCCACACTGGTCACAGGCGTAGGGCTTCTCTCCTGTATGAATTCTCTGGTGAACTTTGAGAGTTCTACTTTCACTGAACCGTTTCCCACATTGGTCACAGGCGTAGGGCTTCTCTCCTGTATGAATTCTCTGGTGAACTTTGAGATGACTGCTTCGGCTGAACCTAGTCCCACACTGGTCACAGGCATAAGGCTTCTCTCCTGTGTGAATTCTCTGGTGAAGTTTGAATGTACTGCGCCGGCTGAACCTAGTCCCACACTGGTGACAGGTGTAGGGCTTCACTCCTGTATGAATTCTCTGGTGAACTTTGAGATGACTGCTCATGCTGAACTGTTTCTCACACTGGTCACAGGCGTAGGGCTTCTCTCCTGTATGAATTATCTGGTGAACTTTGAGATGACTGCTCATGCTGAACCGTTTCTCACACTGGTCACAGGCGTAGGGCTTCTCTCCTGTGTGAATTCTCTGGTGACATTTGCGATTACTGTCCAGGCTAAACCGTTTCCCACACTGGTCACAGGCATAGGGCTTCTCTCCTGTGTGAATTATCTGGTGACGTTTGAAAACACTGTACTGGCTGAACCTAGTCCCACACTGGTCACAGGCGTAGGGCTTCTCTCCTGTGTGAATTCTCTGGTGAAGTTTGAGAGTACTATTTTCACTGAAGCGTTTCCCACACTGGTCACAGGCGTAGGGCTTCTCTCCTGTATGAATTCGCTGGTGAATTTTGAGATGACTGCTCCTTCTGAACCTGGTCCCACACTGGTCACAGGCGTAGGGCTTCTCTCCTGTGTGAATTCTCTGGTGAAGTTTGAGAGTACTATTTTCACTGAACCGTTTCCCACACTGGTCACAGGTGTAGGGCTTCTCTCCTGTATGAATTCGCTGGTGAATTTTGAGATGACTGCTCCTTCTGAACCTGGTCCCACACTGGTCACAGGCGTAGGGCTTCTCTCCTGTGTGAATTCTCTGGTGAAGTTTGAGAGTACTATTTTCACTGAACCGTTTCCCACACTGGTCACAGGCGTAGGGCTTCTCTCCTGTATGAATTCGCTGGTGAATTTTGAGATGACTGCTCGTTCTGCACCTGGTCCCACACTGGTCACATTGGTATGGTTTCTGTCCTCTATGAATTATCTGGTGATTTCTTAGATGACTGCTCTGGCTGAACCTAGTCCCACACTGGTGACAGGTGTAGGGCTTCTCTCCTGTGTGAATTATCTGGTGTTGTTTGAGCGCCATGCTCTGCCTGAAACTTATCCCACATTGGTAACAGGTGTAGGGCTTCTCTCCAGCATGAATTATCTGGTGTCGTTTGAGAGTACTGCCCCGGCTGAACCTGGTCCCACACTGGTGACAGGCGTAGGGCTTCTCTCCTGTGTGAATTCTCTGGTGTAGTTTGAGATTTCCTTTCGTGCTGAACCTAGCTCCACACTGGTCACAGGTGTAGGGCTTCTCTCCTGTATGAATTATCTGGCGTTGGTTGAGATGTCTACTTCTGCTGTAGATATGTTTGAGTTGGGCAGGAAACATTTGGGAAACATCTGGAATGGAGAATGAGGAGAGGAAAACACATGAACATGAATAAAATCTCTCTCTCTCTCTCTCGCCAAAGGAATGCATTCTTTACTTAAAAATGGACAATTCACCCTTTTTTGCAAAAACAAAAAATATGTTAATGATGTCTAGACGATTTATGTCGTTTTAGATATTTTAGATTTTAGCAGTGTCCATGGTGTCACAGACACTGGTCTCACTTCCTTTCTTGACTACATGTTGTCTCAGTAAGAGGAGCTTAGACTTTAGGACACTGCTGAAGTCTAAAGTATCTAAAACCACGCATTACACTCATAAAGACCCCCAGGTAAGTGTTCTAAATCTTCTAAACGTCATTAACATATTGCCTCTGTCGGGAGGATACCTCTTAACTCCAATTCTACTTCCACCTGTCGGTAGAAGCACTCAACTTCATCCTCTCTCCGCTCTGCTCTCTGGCTGGCACTGCAGCTGAGCTCAGAGCCATGGGGAAGATAAACAAAAAAGACGACAGTTTTGTTCACCCTCGTCTGAATTCGTCTAACTCCGAGGTAAGCTTTAGCCTACAGTATGTTAACAAATGAGTCATTCCCGAAACCGGTACGATGTGGCCTTTTTTGTTTTCTGAATACCCCACAATATTAAGGACATCTTTAGCTATCAGAAAAACATAATTTCCCATCTCAGGCATTCAATTAACATTTTTATGTATTTCATATAGAACAATATAATAACGGGGTTGTGTCAACCCTGTTATAACAGAGTTGAGATGTTTTACTCAAAATGGCTACTACTCCACCTGTGGTGATTAAGAGGAGACCACATGGCATGCATGAGATTAGGAAATCAGATATATTGTTGAAATATCAAACATAATTTTCACAAATAATTGTATTCCATGTAACGGAGTTGAGCTGTTATGCTTTACGACCACATGTGAGTATAAATTACTCTAAAACATTGTAAAATAAGGTGTGCCGGTTTCTGTATTAAGTTAGTTTAGTTTATTTGCACATATGTACATAACAACAATATGGTAAAATAAAATAAATTCAGAAAGCAAATATTTCAATAAGAAACAAGATTAGTTACATACATGATGTGCTGGAAGTGCCAAAAAACCCCAAAAGGGCTTATAACAGGAAGTGGCATAGTGGAATGTTACTTCCTGTTGGTGATGTCACTAAAGGGCCAGTTCATTATTGTTATGGAGGGGAGAATGACTTCTGTAACGGGCTTGAGTGCGATTGGGGGACAGAGCTATATAATGCTATTTTAATGATTAATCATCTATTTATTCAAATAAATAACAGGACCTACGCGTTTCGACCAAAAGGTCAATCAGCGGCAGCTAGAGGCGGGATCAAGGCATACACAGTGCTGCCTTGATCCCGCCTCTAGCTGCCGCTGATTGGCCAGGCCGTTTTGTGGCCGGAGCATCTAGTCTGCCTGAGAGTTCCCAGATGGGAGCAGGAGGGGGGAACCCAGTGTACTCTCTGCTGCCCCATCTGGCGGAGTCAGGTTAGGTCTATCTACCTTCTTGGCTAATTAGTCAAAATACAGCCAGGTGGTGGGTGTGATCCAATCATGTCATTACATCATTATTATTTCATTGGCATATAAATTATTTAATTTTAGTTATATTATTTCGTTGGCAAATACATTTAATTTTGATTACACATCATAGGATGTTCAATAAAAACATATATATAATATATATAAAAATAACAAAACACCCAAAGTGACCAGCACCAAGTGAAAAGTAAAAAACAATTATTGGGAAAAACAAATGCAAAAAGAATAAAGTAAATATTTATATCGACACATTTAAACAGTAACGCAAATCACAGAGAAAACGCAGGACCATCAGAGAAAAGGCAGGAAATCGACTTCATCATTCAGGCCAGGAAACATTGTGGCTTTTAAAGTTACTATTTTAAAGTTTCTCTTTGGAGAAGTTTGTTAAGTCTATCACTACCTCTGACGCCGCGATGTTGGGATAGCTTCAATTGCTGTAGCTTTCAGAGAGGAGGGGCTCCCGTGCCCTTTTTCATGATAATGGACAGCCATCGAGTAGTTGGGATTGTTTGTGCGAATAGCCGTTTTGTGTTCTCCCAGTCCGTCCTTAAATCTACGCTTGGTTCTGCCAACATAGAAACACCCACAGGGACATTCGAGGCGATAAACAATGAAATATTGTTGCAATTTCTCAATTTGCAAAGTGGTTGATTTTGTATACATGATTGGTGAACACATCAATAAATGTATTTGTTTTGGGAATATTGGCACAGTGGGTACCGTCCGTGACCGCATGGAAAATTGCCGACAGGTTTCTGGAGCCAACTAGTTTTTTAGATGTGAATGGCATAATTTATTGACTTTTGTAAAACAAAATGATAATTCTATGTAGTGTAACTGTTCAGACTTGTTGCCTATCATTCAGTTGTTCATCAGCAGTTTGTTATTATTTCTTTTTTTACAGTAGGCTTTTTAGGTTGTTATTAGAGAAAGTAAAAGATGAGTGTTATTTTTTTTTTCATTTGCTGCTTTCTTTCGTTTTATGGATTTTTTATATCGATTGTTTTTTTTAAAATTTACTATAGTCCTACTAGACCTCAATAAATTACATCTGGCCACAGAAGATCACAGGATCTACTGAATGTGAAGGTAGCCTACTGGGGGAAGCCACCCTGTGTGTCAAAGGCTCAATATCTCAGTTTGACACGTTCAATAGATCCTGTGATCTTTTGTGGCAGGATTTATTGGGGTCTAGTAGGACTATAGTAAATAATAAAAAAATAAATCGCTATAAAATTGTGAAAAAATACATATTTAGCCCCATGCTCGAATGCCCCCGCCACTGTCAAAAACAGCTAAAATCCCACGAGTGAGTGGGACAAAAGCCATCTGGAGAGAAGAGCAAGTTTTTCCATCTGCTCCATGTTGCTCATGCTCTGCCTCTGACACGCACACACACAGGGCACATAGAGATCTTTGTCCAAAAAAGCCAAGGGCATGCTTAACTAATGGCACGCACACACACACACACACACACACACACACACACACACACACACACACACACACACACACACACACACACACACACACACACACACACACACACACACACACACACACACACACACACACACACACACACACACACACACACTTCGGTTGAAGATTAAATCAAAGTGACATGAAAACATGCACATACTGTACCTATTCTGTGTAACTTTATCACAGGCTGCTTCAGCATGGCTGCCTGGTAGATCTGTCCCTTCTCTATTCTGTGTAACTTTATCACAGGCCGCTTCAGTATGACTCTCTGGTAGATCTGTTCCTTCTCTGACGCAGCTGCTGAAAAGCTGTCGGACGACATCGCTCTTTTAAAAAGCCCAAATTGCTCATCTCCTTCTTCGGTCCACTCTGACGGTCCACATTTGAGGCCCGCTTTTACCGTCTGGGATGTGACTTTACTCGCTGACATGTTGTGGTCGTGAGGTCAATATGGCCATGACTTGACTGTCTTCTGCTCCGCTTTCTGACTGAACTCTCCCACACTGGACAGAACAGTGCAAATGTTACACACTTTTCCAGTGTGCAGGAATATAAAGGGGTTTATTTATCTGTAAAAAACACAGACAAAGGCACATTAGCAACTCGTTGCACTCTCTGGTCCTATCTGAACAGTAATATCAATAAGGTGCATTCAGTTGGTAGCCTATATATGCAATAGCAGTAATACTCATTTACTTGTAAACAGTGTACAGAAACCACAACATGACTTAAACGTTTTCACCTCACAGTATTACAAAATAACACTCTCAAAAACGAAATATATCAGCTGCATTACATTACTCTGGCTACTAACCATAATTAAATCACGTTACACAACCCACATTCACATCTCTCATTCATCCCAAGCTACCTTAACCTAGCCCCTCTCGGAACCCTCGTAAAAGGTTTCTGACATTTGGATGTTTACCTTTTACGGAGTGTTCCTTCTCAGTTGTCGCCCGCAACATGGCGATTCTGGGATACACACGGACTTGGCCTCGCATATGTTCTTGCTGCGCTATTTGAGTGGTGGTTATATGTCTCTAAAGAAGCATATAAGAGCTATAGTAGACAACGGAGACAACCAAACCCCCAGGGAATGGTGCAGAAGCTGTTACGTATTTTTAATCTTTGTCAGACCGTTTTGGCAGCTCTGAAATTCTCCCTTCCTCACTTCCCATGTCCCGCCTCCCGAGCGGTGGCTGGCTAGCTGTTACTGCCTCTGATTGGCCGACCGCATACATGCAGGATGTTTTTCAGAGCTGCCAAAACGGTCTGACAAAGATTAAAAATACTTAACGGCTTCTGCACCGTTCGCGGGGGGTTCGGTTGTCTCCGTTGTCTCCTATAGCTCTTATATGCTTCTTTAGAGACATATAACTAGCCCCTCTCGGAACCCTCGTAAAAGGTTTCTGACATTTGGATGTTTACCTTTTACGGAGGGTCCCTTTTCAGCTGTCGCCCGCAACATGGCGATTCTGGGATACACACGGACTTGGCCTCGCATATGTCCTTGCTGCGCTATTTGAGTGATGGTTATATGTCTCTAAAGAAGCATATATCTGCAATAGGAGACAACGGAGACAACTGAACCCCCCGCGAACGGTGCAGAAGCCGTTACGTATTTTTAATCTTTGTCAGACCGTTTTGGCAGCTCTGAAAAACATCCTGCATGTATGCGGTCGGCCAATCAGAGGCAGTAACAGCTAGCCAGCCACCGCTCGGGAGGCGGGACATGGGAAGTGAGGCAGGGAGAATTTCAGAGCTGCCAAAACGGTCTGACAAAGATTAAAAATACGTAACGGCTTCTGCACCATTCGCGGGGGGTTCGGTTGTCTCCGTTGTCTCCTATTGCAGATATATGCTTCTTTAGAGACATATAACCATCACTCAAATAGCGCAGCAAGGACATATGCGAGGCCAAGTCCGTGTGTATACCAGAATCGCCATGTTGCGGGCGACAACTGAGAAGGGACCCTCCGTAAAAGGTAAACATCCAAATGTCAGAAACCTTTTACGAGGGTTCCAAGAGGGGCTAACATATAACCACCACTCAAATAGCGCAGCAAGAACATATGCGAGGCCAAGTCCGTGTGTATCCCAGAATCGCCATGTTGCGGGCGACAACTGAGAAGGGACCCTCCGTAAAAGGTAAACATCCAAATGTCAGAAACCTTTTACGAGGGTTCCAAGAGGGGCTAGTCTTAACCCAACCCAGAACGTCATTGTCAGTATATTGGCAGGTAAGCATTTCTAATGACCATGCACTCATGTGCGTTCAGAATAAAATAGAACAGCGCACATCCTCCGATCCTGGTGCTGAGCCAAACTGTTAAACCAACAGATATCATGAAGAAAAGCAAAGGCTCGCAACTCACTTTTGTAATGCTCCAAGTATTTATTCACAATCACAGCAGGCAGGACATACAACGTTCCGACCGGTGTTGGTCTTTTTCAAGTTTCATACTTGTATGTCCTGCCTGCCGAATACATTACAAAATCGAGTTGCGAGCCTTTGCATTTCACACACACACATTTGCTTCTCTTCTCCGTTTACACATTCATCTTATTTACACACTTTATCTCACCGTCCATTTCTCACCTGAAAACACACAGACAAAGGCACATTAGCAACTCGTTGTAAACAATCTCTGGTCCTATCTGAACAAACAGGACCCCTGCTGTCCAAGTAGTGCCTGCACAGAAAGTGTTTAGCTGCCCAAACGATTGCCAGTCCCAAAATAAGCATCACTCATTCATTGTAGTGCAAACCAAGAATGATAAACTGTTTCACAGCTTCAGTAAATGTATAATCATGCAAAACAACTCAACCAGTTCACAGAATAATGTAACTTGTAACCAACTAAACATGTATTGGAATAATACAATGAAATAATATGATGGGGGTATTCCTGTTTCCTGTATTACTAATATAATCATGTACTTCAGAAGCCCAATATAATCATGCATCTCACACAAACATAACCAGACCAACCCACTCTCTATTTTGTGAAAATAATAATAATAACTTTATTTATATAGCACCTTTCCAAAAACAAGTTTACAAAGTGCTTCACAGACTACAGGTAACAATAAAATAAAATAGCAGTAAAAATACAATAACTATCAAAAACATGCAAACACAGTACAACATTTCATAAAAAGGCTGTGCAATAAAGGTGCATATTATTTTTTTAAATATAAAAACAAATGGAGCTGAGAACTTTGGTCCACCCATTCCATGTGAGAATGGTCCAGTGAAAGAAAAAAGAAAAGGACCATTGTGGGTGTATGGGATTTTTCTCTATCACACTAGCCACACTAGCCTCGGTTTTTCAGGGAGAAAAAAAAAACACTATCACTAAACCCGGGTGGAATTCACCGGACACCTGCCTGTAGAAAAACACCAGGGATGTGGGCATCATGAAGGCCTACTGAAAGACCCACCCACCTCAAACATCAACAGCATTATGAAAATTACATAAACATAGTTGTCCGGATTAAAGGACAACTTTAGATGGGGGTTTTTTCAACCAAGGTTCATGTTTTAGGTTGTTATTAGAGTGTGATTTTTATTTTTCATTTGATTGTTTTAGGGGTTTTAGCTATTTTTGACAGGGGGCTTTTGAACAAGTTGCTAAATATTTTCTTTTTTTGTTTACCAAATTTTACGGCAATTTCTTTATTACCAGTAAGACCGCGTGCACACATCCGCCTGGGTTTGATGGAAGACTCCTGGTTGAACATGGAATGAATTCTGTACTGGCTATATATGGAAAGTACGTGTCTTGAGTGTACAGGGTTTGATGAGGACAGATCAACATATGGAATGTCAGAACAGGAAGGACAGGTGGGGATGGACCTGTTCTGACATGTCCGAACAGGTCAGCTCCATATATGGAGATCTAAAGGTTTAGGGTTTGAGGTCAGATGTAGAGTTGCTGGCCGGCTCCATACATGCAGATCTAGGTGATGATCCACTCCTCTCCAGGGTTAGATAGGTCAGTGTTGTGATCTTCATATATGGATATGGCCATATATGGTGGCGTGACGTGGCACGAGGCGTGATATATTGGAGCTCTAAGTCTTTCCATGATGTCACGTGATGTCACGAGGCGTGACCATATATGGAGACGTGATGTCACGAGGCGTGACCATATATGGAGGCGTGGGTGACTAACGGTATGGTGTAGGCTACCAATGAAAACCTGCATCTCCCTTCCGTCCGTCTGTCCATCCGTTAGTCACCCCATGCCTCCATATATGGTCACGCCTCGTGACACATCACACCACCATATATGACCATCTCCATATATGAAGATCAACAGCGCACATCCGGGGATGAAGCATTAATTATACTTGATGGGCTGCAGCCGTGCGTGCACCCATGCACAAACAGGCTCTGCTGCCGTGATCATGAGTGCACCTCCCGTTCTTATGACAGCGAATGTAGGTGTGGTTTTGAGGACAACTGCTTTGAATTGCTATTATTGTTCACACACAACAGAAACCAATGGATTATTTCAAGAGTGAGATCACAATAAAAATCCTAATCATTCTTCCTCCACACTGGGAGAAAACAGCATCTGGAAGTATGATGGTGCATTTTTACATGTGAGTGCAGTTAGAACTTTTCCATTGCATCTTATGAGAGTTTGTCACCTCCCCCTTCACATTCAATCGATGATCTTTTGTGGCCAGATGTAATTGACTGGGGTCAGTAGGACTATAGTAAATAATAATAAAGAAATTGCCGTAAAATTGTGTAAAAAAGACGTATAGTTTCTGACCGAGGCTAAGTCATTGATTTTTGAGGGGAGCTAGCCCCTCCTATATCCAGTTTTTTGGTGTTTGTCCACACTGTGTCCTACACAAACATTAAATTCCCATTGACAATGAATGGAGAATGTTACGTCTGAGCAAATAGACAGTCAATTTTACGTCATGATGATGTACGATGATAAGAGCGCCCCTTTTTTAAATTTTCGTTTTTTCATGCAGGGAATCATAGCTTCAAATGGACATATTGTTTGTTCAGTTTGACCCACCAGTTTTGGAGATATGGCTTATAGTAGAGTAATCTCTTGCAGAAAACAGCAAGTTGAGAAAACAGGCATGAAAGATTCACTTCTGTGGACTCTAACATTACATCTAGCTACATGTTTAAGCATTTATTTTATATTTACAGCTCTGATATTTATTTCGGACATGCTCTAGTAGTAGGCTATGTGAAGAGTCTGCCTGTGCTATTAACTCATTTTGGATACAAAATGTATGAATTCAGTTTTTCTCCTCTGAAAAGCTGGAGGCTGCACGATAGCAGCCCCTCAGTCAAATATGGTCACATATTTAGCCACTTCAAATGCCCCCGCTATCAAAAATAGCTAAAAATCGCAAAAACGAAAGAAAGCAGCAAATGAAAAATAAATAAATAGGCCTAATAATAATAAAAATAACACTCATCTTTTACTTTCTCTAATAACAACCTAAAACATGAACCTTGGTTTAAAAAAACAAAACAAAGTTTTAGTTTTCCAGGGTTTAATTGGTTAAGTATGTTATTTACTTCATACAACAATAACAATAAGATGTGAGTGTTCTGGTTGCAACATGGGTTGTTTATTCACCTGGTCTGTCACATAACTGAGATGCCTTGGCTCGCATCGCCCTCTAGTGGTTATGCAGATTAGCACATGTTTAAGTGCTAATATTTTTACAATTTACAATTTAGGCATTTAGCAGACGCTCTTAATCCAGAGCGATTTACATTAAGCAATAACAAAAGCATGGCATACATCACATATATAAAAAAGTAGTTTATTATACATGTGTACTATAAAGTGCTATGACTACATAAAATGCAATTCTAGAGCTGTCTACGTAACAAGCTATAAGTCTGTTTAAAATACAATCTAAGTCTACATAATGTGCTATCTAAGGGGCTAGGCTAGGGCAAGTGCTACGGGCCATGGTGGAGTCTGAAGAGGTGGGTTTTCAGACTACGGCGGAAGATTGGGAGTGAGGCTGCAGTTCTGACTGTGATGGGAAGTGCATTCCATAGTTTTGGAGCCAGAAGGGAGAAGAGTTTGGGACGTGTGGAGCGTTGTCCCGGCGTTTTTAGTGAAGGTACCTCCAGCTTCCCTTTTTGTTTCGGTTAGTTTGAAAAACTCAACAAAACTCAACCAAAAGGACAGGACAATCCACCGGGAAATTGTCATAGCTCACAAGCGGTGTGTCTGGCATTGTTGCACGGCAGTCAAGCACGTCCGACAGGCCCCGAGACATCATATTCACAACTCGAAGTGGCCGCGGTCCCCTTCGTTATTCCAGCCTGACTTGACCGTTAAAAGCATCACATGTGACGCACAAAAGTTTGCACACACACACACACACACACACACACACACACACACACACACACACACACACACACACACACACACACACACACACACAGAGGGTTCCTGAGGGTAAAATACACAGAGCAGAATGTTTACAACCACCTGAAGCATGTACTGTCTGTACAGTAGATCATTGACTTGAATCTAACTATTTATACAATATGCGTTTTTTGACCCTCAGGAAGATCCTGAACATGCCACGTGAATCACCATGAATCATGTGAATCATGAAACCAGACGACCCCAATGACCTGAGTGATCTCACTTCCTGTCTCAATGACATTGGATGTGTAATAACTTGTTAAAACTCAATGACGGAAAAACTGAGATCCTTCTCACTGGTCCCCAGTCTGAGAGAGAAAAAAAAGTAGGCTACAGCTAATGCTTGGATCCCTGGCTAGACATGTCAAAACAGAGGTCACAGACCTGGGTGTGACTTTAGACTCAGACCTATTCATTCTCATTTTAGTAAGGTCACAAGAACAGCTTTTTTCCATTTAAGAAACATGGCTAAAGTAAGACCTTTTTTTAAATCAGAGAGATGCAGAAGTACTTCTACATGCTTTTATCACAAGCCGACTAGATTATTGCATCCCTTTTTACAGGACTACCCAAAGAAATCTATAAAAGAATTACAGATAATCCAGAATGCGGCAGCTAGAATATTAACAAATGCCAGAAGAAGAGATCACATTAGTCCAGTCCTGTCAACACTACATTGGTTACCAGTATCGTTTAGAATAGATTTCAAAGCGCTTTTATTTGTTTATAAAGCACTTAATAACTTGGCACCTTCATATATTAAGGATTCCATACATTTTTATGTTCCAACTAGAACACTCAGGTCTTCATCCGCTCTCCTACTAAAATTACCCAAAGCTCAACATAAGAACACCGGTGAGGCCGCCTTCTGGGTCTATGGCCCCAAGTTGTGGAACACACTACCACTGCACCTTAAAAGGGTGACCTCCCTTGCTGGTTTTAAGAGCGAGTTGAAAACTTATTTTTTCAACTTGGCATTTGTTTAGACTGATCTTGTGTTCACACTCAATGTTCTGTTACAATTTTCCTTACCATTTATTTTTTTCTTTTTGTATTGCTATTTTTATTTTCTAATTTGTATATATTTGTATATACTTTTTTTATCTATTGACCTGCTTTTGTCTTCTGGCATTCCGCTGCTTGTTATTTGTTATATGTGAAGCACTTTGGGTTGCATTTTATGTATGAAAGGTGCTATATAAATAAAGTGTATTATTATTATGTAATAAAACCTCGATTCACACATGCGTCTCCTGTTTCTTATGACACACACACACACACACACACACACACACACACACACACACACACACACACACATTGAAGAGATTGCAAATATTGTTCGTGTTGCAACACAAGGTTTATTCAGAGCAAGAGATGCCAACACCAGCATGATTAAAAATTGTACAAACTTCACAATGGAACTGAAATATCACTTACAGCAAAAATATTCATCAACAAAAACAAAAAAAAAACATGCCATGTATGTAACAAAACTTGAAAATCATTTTGCAAGAAAGAGAGAGAGAGAGAGAGAGAAAAAAACAAAACAGGTTTAGGCCTATAATGGGGAGAATAAAATGAATGTATAAAAAGAATCAACCCCTTTATCAATGCAGTACTCCAAAAGAAACCGATATAGTTGTTTTAACTTTTTTATGGTAACAAAAGGAAATTGCTTCACATATATTCATAGGTTTCTTTTCGCATTCTAGCATGTCACATGCTAGTGCTGAGAGCTTACGTAAATACATTACAGGTTTAGTTTTTAACATCGGTACAATATGGGAGTCTATGCTGACCATTGGAAGGTGGCAGATTTGTGCTTTTAATTCCCGTTTCCTTTCGTATATTTCAGTACAAGAACAAGTGAATAAAAAGTAGAGGGTCGGTCCCAAAGGATCCTCGGGGGTTCCTTGAGGGGGTTTCCAAGTGGACGGTTACAGGTCTGTAACTCTGGGAGTGTACAGATGGAACCAAATGGACCCTAGCTTACCCTAACCTCTCAGGGTTATGGGGGCCATTGAAATTAAAAAGGTTCTACAACCAATGCTTTATCTATATATGCAGAATTCTACAGGGCATAGCAGTGTCGGACATTTTCTGTTTCCGTTCCAGACCCCATTTATTTGTATAGATACAAATTAAATATATACATTTAAGGCTATATAGATTCAAGCCACCCTGGTGAATCATGACCGTAAAACGTTTGATTTTGTTAAAGAAAGAAAAAAGAAAAATAACTGAAAATTCACAGAATCAAATGGTCAATCAAAATGGTTTATGGCCGGATGGCTGGATTCTAGCCTTAGATTATATAGATTTTTTGGAAAAAAAATGTATGGGGTCTGCAACAAGCCCCCAGTAAGGCTGTCCAATGTTGAAGCTGCCACTACCTACTGGCGAAATGTGGAATTGCAGCACTTGCATGGAGGTGGACGGACGTTCATGACGTCACGTGCGTATTGAGGTCCGCTCGCTCGAGCCATTGAGTTATAATTATACTTCCGGAAGTCTTCCGCGTGCTTCAAAACGCCACGGAGCAACTTCTACTGAAATGAATAGTGGGGGGGGGGGGGGAGGCGAGGCTAACGCTCCGGTTCGGTCTCTATCCTTTTATTACTCTATGGTCTGGAACGATGGACCCAGAAAATGGCCGCCGCTGCTACGTCATATTGGCAGAAGCTACACTCTAGACAAAGTCTAGACATGAAGTCATGGAACGTGTGCCTTGAATAGATCCCACTGGACTCATTCAACACTTAATACACCATGTGTAGGCCTACTGTGCACGCGCTGACCGGGGTCTTCCAAGGGTGTGTCTCTGGCACCCTCATTGTCTCCCTCTGTACAATCAAAATCTCTTTGTCGCAAAATAGCCGACCTACATGCCTGCTTGATTTTCGCCAAATCTTAGCCTATTTTCTGCAAATGTTTGCATCTTCCAGAATATGTACACTAAAGGGTTAATGCGTTTGCTTAGTAAATCAATTTAGGATGAACTTATAATTGATATTATACGATGCCAACATTTTTGTGTTTTCACTTTGTATTTTCTGTACAGATCCCTAGTGTCCCTATCATAGAAAGCGAACATTAAAACGGAAATAGGCAAACATTCGATGAAAAGGGCTGTTCTACAAGCTGTGGCGTGTTTTAAATTTGTAGATTGGGTATTTTTGGCCAAGAAATGTGTTAAAGGTGGAGAAAAGGAGGGGGCCGTGTACTGTATAGGTTCCTGGGGACCCCGGCCAAATAAGAATATATATAGGCCTTAAGTGATGACATTAAAATCACCAGCATACTGGGGTTGTTTGTGTGCAAAATCAGTTTCCACTCTGTACAAATCTTATATTGTTCATTGGATCGTATATATTAACTGTCTACTATGACATAATCAGCCAGATTTTTTAAATCCCTTTATTAAAAAAAAAGTTTATTATTGAAGAGGAATTGTCAACATTATATATTATTTATATAAGTTCTGAAATCACAGTTTCAATAAGTTGTAACAAGTGAAACAACAAGTGACACTTTTTCCAATGAAGCACGTGCATGTTAATGATGATTTTACACCACAAGATTCTACCTGCACCGTGATTTCAGACAACCTTGTAACACATGAAAGTTGGGCCAATTTGGATCAAACCTTGCAAAAGCACGTTTAATTAATTAACGATTGTTGTGTGTGTTACGTCGAGTGGAATACATCACACTTCATTGTTAATATTCTACTCGGTGGAAGTACACTCTTTATATTTCCCCACAGTCTACAAAAAAGGCAGTCAAATATATATATATATATATATATATATATATATATATATAAATCATCTCATGTCATTTCATGGTCATATTGTGGCTCAGATAATTATGCCTGCTTAATTAACACATTCTTACAGCCAGGTCGCACCACTACGATGGCGAGTTAGGCAACATCTGACCAAACGTATACGTCGGCATCAGACGTGTGACAAGAACAAACATGATTTAGGATTCTAACATTGGGTGGCGACATCGCACCGTTCGGCATGGGCGCCTGTTTTTAGTTATATATTTAATTACCCCCCCCCCCCCCCCCCCCCCCCCCCCCGCCACAACAAGAGTCAACCTATTAGGAGTTGGGAGGGAGGATGTCTGTATTTCGTTCTCACTAAGTATACGGCGCTGACTCTGCAGAAGTGAGTCGCGTGAATCGGGACTATACCAGGAATGTTGAAAAGGTGAAGCCCGTCGTGTGTCACACGATAGTATAGATTTCCCCCAACTCGTCATCAGCATATTACGATCTGGGTAGTGAGAATGTGTTGGATTGAAACTATGTATACTGTATGACTGCAGGCTTTATTATATAGATGCATGGTTGTGGAAAGACAATTGTACTGAACAGGTTGCAATATACACGTACTACTGTTGTTGTTGTTGTGATGTAAACCCTGTATGTCCTGTGGATTCAGCAGCTGTCAAAAAGAAAGCATTTATCTACAAAAGGTCGTCTGCCCCTCTGCTCAGAGCTTTTTCCGGTGTCGCTTACCGCAATAGTTCACAACAAACATCATCAGAGCACGGAACCGAGTTGTTCCGATGTGCAAGATCGTCCAACACAAGAAAGACCCCCCCCCCCAAAAAACAAAAACAAAAAAACAATAAACGAGTCATTCGCCCCTCTTTCATTTTGGGAACCAATCACCCACATTGGATTCCTTGAAACATGATTGTATTAAAAGGTTTATACAAAAACGCAATACATTTATATTTAGTAAAAAGATCTATCAGCTCTTTGCTAGATCTAATTCATAAGAAATTGCATATACCCAAACATTTTTTTTATATAGATTGCATCCCATATCTAAACAAGTGATTTAATATTACCGTACCAATATTGCTGATAAGTCATCCTAGTAGCTAGTAGTGATACATTAATTCATAATGACAGATTGTCTACCTACATTTTTAATAGTCGATCTGAGCTTCATTCTCTGAATGAAAAGCAGAAATATTCTCTCGAAAGTGCAGAATAGTATGTTTTAAACTACAGGAGTCTAGATCTATTTGGGGATAAGGGGAATTTTCACCAGTTGAGTTTCCTATATGTTTGAGATTCTTTGTGTTTGTAGTAAAACATCTTGTCTCGTCATTTTTTTTAACTCAATCATAGACAGTAGTATTTAATGTCTACACTGAAGACAGAGCTGTCAAACATCGTTTCCGAAAACAAAAAAACAAAACTTTAACTTTACAATCCAATCTTTATAGTCTCTCAAGCCAGACATTCTGTTCCACAATATGCAAATTCTACCGAGACTCTGCCAGGCACAATGTAAAATCATGAAATTATAGTTACGGTAAGAATGGGAAAAATATATATTACATTTTTCTTTTCTGCTAAGCAGCTACCTAGCAATTGGCTTCGACTGAAGCCTGCAGCTCACTTCAAACAAAGTCGGATGTTTTGGGCTTCGGGCCGAAGTTCAGACCGAAACAGCTACACCAGAGTTCTGAACTTAACTCTGCTGTTTGTTTAACTCAAACTCCAACACGCTTTAACATTTTGTGTCAGATATTTCACCATTTCTGGCGACAGAGGCCGTGTGCTATCTCTGTCCATTGTTTAATTGTCATCAGGTTTGTAGTATACACTGGGAGAGGGGTTCTAGAGGTTTGACAACCTTTCTACTAATCTAAACTATGGTACGTTTTGCTGGAAGATTGTGGTTGTGGAAATAAAAGATCTCAGGACGGAGATTAATCACAGGACGGAACATTAATGATATCATAACCGAGCGCACCGCTCTACAGGCTGGGAGCGCCTGTTGGGCAACATTCGATGTCATTTCCGGTTGGGACGTCATCCAAAGTTGTCCCCCTCCATTTTAGTGGATGAGAGGAAAAGTCTTCAAACGTGAATAACTCTTGATCTAAATCAATCCGTCCAATTCTAACCAAAGATTAGGTTTTGCGGTCCCGTCGCTTGTCGCGTTAGAAGTAATCATACTTCCCGTTGTTGTCGATCGCCTCGGGGGTGTTTTGGCTACATCTAGCTACTTCAGCTACATCCAAGATGGCGCCTTGTGCACCTTGAAATGGGCCCTGAAGAAACAAATCGCTGGGCGTCCTGATTTTATGGTTACAAATACCTCCGGGCATTCTAGGTGATTCACCCGTGCTGCGGGTTAAAAATCACCCGTGGCTTCCTGTGAGGTTATAGGTTAGGGTTTGGGATAAAGTTAGTTTGGAATTATGAGAGGTCGGAATATTGTCAGAATAAGTCAGAATAATGACATGGCACCGCCATTTTGGTCCCATTGACCTTTGTTTATTTGCGTAACATTATTTTGTTGGCGCAAGGAGTTATTCATGCGCATCTATTGCGAAAGCAAACAAATAGGGAGGCCAGTTCCAAATGCATGTATATGGTTGCAGAAAGAGTGTCTAATAGGTGTCGATCTAAAATCCAAATAACATGCATAAACAATTATGAAAAAACAGTGGAGGACTTTTGAGGTTAAAAATGTGAAAGCTGGCCCAGACGGTTAGCTCAACCGTCTGGGCACCTAGGCTGCCGAGCCAGCCGGACTGTGTGCCGCGGGTTCGACTCCCGAGCCCGACGGCCTTTGCCGTGTGTCACTCCCCAATCTCTCTCTCCTCCTTCCCTGTCTGTCTACTGTTCACTATCAATAAAGGCACAAAAAAGTGACAAAACGACAGCCTTGTTTGGAAACTGGGGCCAGCCGACGGTCTGTCTTGACTTGAGAGACTACGTGTTCTGTTCTGAATCCACGGAGAACAAAGCTGAACTCTCGGACGCATGATTGCTCTTCACATCGCCGTCCACCTCTCTGACACCCCCACCACCGCGCACCCGTTTGCCTGGAAGTGTATTTTTTTTGTTGTTTTTGTTTTTTAAACTAAACGAATGATTCAAGCTTTACACTTCGTAAATATTACATGGTACACCAGAATGTGCTACATTAGCAGCTATATAAACAGTACGTCACATTATATTAGGTCGTTATGAAAATGTACAAAAAAATGCCGTCGAGTGTTCATTTTTAAAACCCTTTGCCCCGTTGTTGGCGATTCTTTTCTTTTTTTTCAAGGCAAGGCAAATATGTCAGCAGAGAGAGAGAGAGAGAGAGAGAGAGAGAGAGAGAGAGAGAGAGAGAGAGAGAGAGAGAGCTACACATGGAGTTGAGTGTTCAGCATTGATAGACTTGATAAATAAATAAATAATTAAATCAATAAATTACAGCAGCAAAAAAGTAATAATTAAATCCACTCCCTCTATTAGACCCCCCCCCCCCCCCCTCCTTATAAAGGAGCATGAAGCCCTATATAGGCTGAGTTTGGAGTTTAAACCACAACAGATTAAAAACATGGCCGGCTGATTTAAATGGAGTCCCCCAGAATAATCACATTGTAACTAGGGGCCCCCCAGAATAATCAAATTTGAACTGGGGGCCCCCATAATAATCAACTTTGAACTGGGACCCCTCAGAATAATCAACTTTGAACTGGGGACCCCTATAATAATCAAATTTGAACTGGGAACCCCCAGAATAATCAAATTTGAACTGGGGAACCTAATCAAATTTGAACTGGGACCCCCCAGAACAATCATATTTGAACTGGGAACCCCCATCATGACAAGCACTTGGAATTGCAGGAGGCATTACATTTTTTGGTTCCATAAATATTGTGAAAGTAGCAGATCTACAGTTGTATAGAGCTTCTATATATTTTCACAAATTTTGCCTTTTCCTTGACCTTAGCCTATATGTTTTGCCTATTTGGCCAATGTTTGACCAGCTTTTATAGTTTAGTTTGTTCATTACTTTTATACCGTAAATTGAGGTATTTAAAAGCTCTGAAAAAAATCCTTAAATTGTCGCTTCGCTGGTCCATGCCTCATTGCCTGCACCTGGGGAGCACCCATGGTTCTGGAGACATTCCAAAATCTAAACACACCCATCATTAATTTCATTAGCTGCAGGTGTGTTGCTTAGCCTGCCATTGTTATTTTACCTGCTGGGGGTGGGAAAAAAACAAAGAAACTATAAAATCAACCTATAGGGTATCACTCCCTTTCAAGCATATGGCATCCCCTATTTAAAAATAAAGAAGAAATAGCGAACTTTCGGATGCCATTTCCACCGCTTAACACCGTCGTGCGACAAAGTATAAAAAAGAGGGCTTACGTTGGTTAATGCAAATGTGATTGATTCTGGTTTTTTTTCCTTTTTTCTTTTCTTTGCATCATCTACACCTGGATGCCCTGAACCGCCTGCTTGATGTTCTCCAGCAGAGCCTTGTTCTCCGGGCTCTGGTAGTGGTCCTGGTGGGTGTACATGTCCGTCAACGTGCTCACGTACGAGTCAAAGTTCTGCTCATTCATTGGTTCCTGAGGAGGAGGGGGAGGGGGAAAATCAAAGTTCTGCTCATTCATTGGTTCCTGAGGAGGAGGGGGAGGGGGGAAATCAAAGTTCTGCTCATTCATTGGTTCCTGAGGAGGAGGGGGAGGGGGGAAATCAAAGTTCTGCTCATTCATTGGTTCCTGAGGAGGAGGGGGAAAATCAAAGTTCTGCTCATTCATTGGTTCCTGAGGAGGAGGAGGAGGGGGGGGGGGGGGCATGGCCACCAATTAGACCAGTGGTTTTCAAACCTTTTCATAAGAACACGGACCATTTTTGCATTCAGCATTTGAGACACGGAACCATCGTTTGATGACATTTAGCCTCTCACACCCAAAACGAACGAATATTCTTTTTATCGTTGGATAAGATTTTGTCTACAATTCCATGCGGCGTCAATGCGGCGCCATATGAGATAACAGGCAAACGCAGATCAAAAATAACAATTCTTCCACATTCTCTAATTGTGTAGAACGATTTAACTCTTGAGAGCGTAAAATTAAACCATTTGGACCCGTAATTGCAAAGAAGAAAAACACCAAAGAAAAAGTGCCTGTTTTCTTGATTTGTTCGGCCCGAAAAATTGTGTTGTCATGATTTGTCACAACTCTAGTTGGCTTTGTATGAGGCTTAAAAGGTCTTTAAATAAATACTTTTTGAAATGTCTATGAGGAAAATGAACGGGGAATCATTTCCTGGGCCCTGGTAGGAGGCGGGACTGCGGCGCTCTATAAGGGTCCATTTGGTTAACAACTCTCCATCATTTAGCTGATGGGGACCACCTGGAATCCCTTCAAGGGCCACTGGTGGTCCCCGGACCACTGGCTGAAAACCTCTGAATTAAACGACCAAACGCCAAAGCGACCTATCCATTGTTGATTGGTTGTTCACATGCACAGCACACCAATCACGCCGACAGTCACATCGCATGAACTGATTGATTAATTAAAGGAGAATTTCGGACTATAGTCGTGTTCTAATTGCCTTTAATCTAGTCTCACGTTACCAGACTGTTGCCTCCGTGATTTCCAAACGCTTCATCATACAGTCTGGATCATACAACGGAAGAGCTATCATGCGTAAGCGATAAAGCGGAAGTGGAGCCTCGACCTCGCCACTTCTGTTTCGTCTTTACAGTCGCGCACATTTATCCTAATATAAATAGAAAACAGCTAAGCATATATAGCTTGTTGCTTAGCAGAAAAGGAAATTAAAAAAATAAGCCCTAAAGATATTTTAAAATATATTTCCGTGAACGGAAATGGCAGCTTCCTTACTCAGCTCATGTGGGGGCTATAGTTCCAGACTCTATATAGCATTCCGTTACTCAGCTCATGGGGCTATAGTTCCAGACTCTATATAGCATTCCGTTACTCAGCTCATGGGGCTATAGTTCCAGACTCTATATAGCATTCCTTACTCAGCTCATGGGGCTATAGTTCCAGACTCTATAGCATTCCGTTACTCAGCTCATGGGGCTATAGTTCCAGACTCTATATAGCATTCCTTACTCAGCTCATGGGGGCTATAGTTCCAGACTCTATATAGCATTCCGTTACTCAGCTCATGGGGCTATAATTCCAGACTCTATATAGCATTCCGTTACTCAGCTCATGGGGCTATAGTTCCAGACTCTATAGCATTCCGTTACTCAGCTCATGCGGGGGCTATAGTTCCAGACTCTATATAGCATTTGGAGATTGTGGAATAGTTGTCTGAATACCTTTTAATCTGATATTGTTATTATGACCTATAGAATGAGAACAAGAGAATGTTCATAGTAGGGCTGGGACTTTAACTGATTTAGAATAGATGAATAAAGTACAGATAACAATAACGCGATTAAAAAATGTAACATATTTGAATAATCGCTATAGCTTAGTTTTTGCACCACAGAACCTTTCTCACTGGCCGAAGTTCAGGCGTACGGATCATACCGGTGCACGCAACAGGATAAGAAGCCGATCAGTGGATGGAAGCCCAGTGGATGGAAATAAAACAACTCACTTATTAACTCGTATACCAAAATCCGTTGTAATAGAAACAAATAATCCTTCTCAGGTCAAATATTAAAATGCTATTAATTTTAATTACTTCATTACAATGCCTCAAATGAATTAGATCAATGTTTTTATTAATCAAGTCCCAGCCCTATAGTCTAGTAGCCAGAATGTGAACCCGGACATGGTGAGTACACCAACGTTTTATGTTAGAAATGTTTAGTATGGGTCCCCAGCATGTAGAAACTGCTGGATGCTAACTTGCATATGTTGAGCAATTTTCATATTGGCATAATATCTGACCATACCATTAACAACCTATGAGGAAAAAAATAAATAAAAAAAATACATAAAGCATGATGAAATTTGGATTATTTTTTTGCCTTCTATAGGTTGTTAATGGTATGGTCACATATTATGCCAATTATGAAAATTGCTCAACATATGCAAGTTAGCATCAGGCAGTTTCTACATGCTGGGGACCCATACTCAACATTTCTAACATAAAACTTTGGTGTACTCAACATGTCTGGGTTCACAATGGGGCTCTATGGGCTGGCTACTAGACTACTAGTTCATATAGCTCCATCCCGAGCCCCCCGCAGCTCCGAGTGTGCAGGCAGGGTGGGGTTTTGCGGTAAATCTCTTATTCTAATCGCTGGGAAATTCATTTGTATTTATTTATTTTCTTAGATAGCCGTAGTGGGTTAGGACAGCCCAAAGGAGACTTTGGATGACATCACAGGAGAAATCTTGTTTTCCAAGACTCGCGGAGGTACAAACTCTGTGGACAGAATCTATATAGTCATAAAATAAAGGGTGTTCAATAGCACTGATTTATGCAAAGAAAAATCACACCCGTGTGAACTGAGTCGTGTAAAGTATTATATAGCCTGATCAGCTGTGGTCTGACGTAATGTCTGATGTAATGAAATCAGCATCAACCGTGCTCATTTTTTGAGCACAGACAGACAGACTAACAAAGCCAGTTGTAGGAGTGGTTTACACCACTCAAAAAATAATAATAATCAAAAACCTCAAAAAATGGAGTTAGGAGGTTTCCTCCCGACATCAACGAGATAATATACCATCTGATTATGGTAAGAATTAAAGGAATTCTCCTTTAACCCATTTAGGCCTGACTTTGAAAAAAAGAAATGTCTTCTAAATCCTGACAGTTTTCTGAAATACCTACAGTATGTTTCTATATTAGTGGTGCTCAATATTTCATGTCAAGGACCCAAAAATGATATGTAATTGGGCCACCGACCCCCATCTGAAAATGTGCTGTTCCAGGAACCCCACAGAAGCAAAGATTTGAGTTAAAAACGTTCGCTCTGAAAGAATATATATTCAAAGATATGTGCCGCATTTTAAATAGCAGACCTACATATATAACCTGACTCCGCCAGATGGGGCAGCAGAGAGTACACTGGGTTCCCCCCTCCTGCTCCCATCTGGGAACTCTCAGGCAGACTTGATGGCAGACTTGATGGCCAATCAGCTGCAGCTAGAGGTGGGATCAAGGCATACACAGTGCTGCCTTGATCCCGCCTCTAGCTGCCGCTGATTGGCCAGGCCGTTTTGTGGCCGGGCATCAAGTCTGCCTGAGAGTTCCCAGATGGGAGCAGGAGGGGGGAACCCAGTGTACTCTCTGCTGCCCCATCTGGCGGAGTCAGGTTACTACATATAAGCAGACCTATATACTCGTATAAGCGAGCTTATACGAGCTTGTAGATCTGTTATTTTTCAATAGCTAAAGTAGAACATAAAGGTTTGTAAAAGAGAGGAGGGTCGGAGGAAGGACACAGACAGTAAACAGACATAGGTCATAATGGGGTGAATGGATTAGCCAATGGAGACAGAGGCAGAGCATGGATGAACCAATGGAAAGGAGAAGGAACAATTAAATAAAAAATACTATATGAATAAAACAAAAAAAATAAATAGCATGATGTGTTGTGAGCTGGTACATTAGCTTTTCTTCTTAAAAAAATAAAATAAAATAAGAAACTATCCGTGGCTATTTGGTCGACCTTTTCCATCGATATGTGAACGTGGCTGTTATATGATTTGCTGATTGAATTTCAATTTCATTTGAGCTTTTGAATTATTCTTCTCTAATTACACTATTGTGTTTTATAAATGGTCCCTGTTATGATTGGTGTCTGCTTGGTGTCTGCTGAACAATACAAACTTAACATTATTGATTTCAGTGTTTTGCATCGTATTCTTTTTTCATCTTGTGAGGTTCTGCCGCTATTCATTTCAACGGTGTGACATGACACCACGTTACCTTTCTGGATAGAATAATCGTCAATTGAATGTGAAAGTCGGAAGTGGCTTGTAGTCGGTATCAGCCTGTAACACGCGGGAGTCTAGACGGATGCCACGCCTAGTATCAGCTCCCAGAACTTTCCGCACAACTTGCCGCACCCAAGCCGCGCTATACTCATACGCTGAGTTGGCGGTGGCCCGGGATCGAACCCATGACCTTGTGGTCCAAAGGCGAGAGCTCTACCGACTAAGCTACCCCGGATACAATGTATCGCTCCGTGATTTAACGTGTATAGTTGTGATGTCATGACAGCATATAGTGGGAGGAGGGAAAGGAGGAGGGGGGGGTGCAGAAAAGAAGGGTAATTGAGATAAAAGGACAAAAGGGATAATAAAGGATTGAGGCTTGTTTCTTACTCTGTGGGTCATCTGTACACCACGGCCGATATATGCTTTACAGGGGGCGCGTTTCTGAGCCGGGGGTCTCTATACAGAGAGAGAGGGGTGTACAGAGGATCTATTAGTCTGATATACTACACACACACACACTGACACAGGAGTCTAGTGTTAGTGCGTGCGTGCGTGCGTGCGTGCGTGCGTGCGTGCGTGCGTGCGTGCGTGCATGCATGCGTGCGTGCGTGCGTGCGTGGCAAACTAATTATACATTCTCTCCAGTGTCACTAGACCACTGGGCCCTTTTTTAACCTATAGCTCCTCGCCACTCGCCCTACACACTTCCACTTGGTTTGAGCATAGATATATAAATAATAGAGACAGCCCCGGGATTCCCCTCCCATCCAGTGCCGTCTCTATTGTTCATATATATATATATCTATGCTCAAAACAAGTGGAAGTGTGTGTAGGGCGAGTGGCGAGGAGCTATAGGTTCAAAAAGGGGTCTGGAGAATCTATTAAGTCTGTTACACACACACCCACACACACACATAAGGCCTCATTCACACATAAAGAACATATGTTCTGCATGTGCTCTGCCTGTGTTTGATGGCCGCCTCAATGCTTTTCCAAATGGGAGTCACATGGGTTTGACCAAACATTTGTGTTTGATGGAGGGGAGGCGGGGGACCAGAACACAGCCCTCAAACACAAATGTTTGGTCGAGCCATGTGACTCCCATTGGAAAAGCATTGAGGTGGCCATTAAACACAGGCAGAGCACAGAACATATGTTCTTTATGTGTGAATGAGGCCTAGATTGGGCCTGTGTTACCATGCAGGTAACAGGGCTGTTCTCACAGGCCGGGGTCACCAACATGTCCATACAAGACTTGTCTTTGTCTGTGGGCATTTATGTATTTTTTTACCATAATATTGTTGGGTTTTTATTTTGATTACGAGTCCCGAGTGCAGGTTCTCAAATGTTTTATTTTCAAGGACCCCCTATAACCCTGAGATTGTACACATGGAAGCAAATGGACCCATAGTAGCCCTGGAAACCCAGACGTTTTTTTATTTCCAGGGAGAGAAAAAAAAAAGTCTGGGACCGAGTCCACTTCAATTCGGCATAGAGTAGCGCAAACGTCGCTCACTCTCGGCTGATTTCTGATCGTCTGCACCTTTGTTAAATTGAGGCACACACGTACACACACGCGCACACACTCCTCTCTCTCTCCGTCGCTCTAATTAATTAGCCTCATGTCGTGCAGCTGCGTCTAGATTCTCCCGGCGGATCCTGCCGGGAGCTGCTTATGCCATAGAAAGTAGAGGTGGACCCCAGGCTAGACCCATAGGGACCCGTAGGGTCCATTTGGTTCCATTTGTACACACTCAGAGTTACAGAAGCTGTAATGGTTCATTTGGACCACCTTCAAAGGAACCTCGAAGGTCCCTCAACCCACTTTGAGCACACATTAATTAATGGAAAGACTGGATATTTGTAACTTATCAATGTATTGGCTAATAGATCAATGATTTATTATCCAATTTAGGCCCAGCTGTCTTCTCTCTACACAACGGAACCATATGGACACAGTCACACACACATGTAGCAGCAGCATGTTTGTCAAACTGAAAAAAAAAGCCAAAGCAGTTGGTTGAGGCGTTGATGTGCATGGTTCGTGGTCAATGTGTGTGAGGCGTCAAAACACGCACGCACGCACGCACGCACACTCACACGCACACACACAGCCAACGGAGGAAACAAACAGATGAGCGTTACATTTATTACATTCACTACAATTCACTCAAAACGAGCTTGTAGCTTGAGCTTGTAGATCAGCAATTTTTGCTATTATTTTAAGTGAAATCCTGAATAATGTTTTGCTATTTTTGAATTGGAATCCATTTTTATTTCATTTCAAATGCCTTAGTCATGTTAACTTTATGAACTAAGTTGGACATTGGGCGTAAAAAAAGACAATAACTACTCGTTAAGCTACTAATTTAGACTGAAGTAATTAAAGCGGGGTCATGTTTGACCATGAACCTGAGGGCCACATTAACCCATTTAGACCTGAGGACGATTCTACAAATGTCTTCTAAACCCTGACAGTTTTCTGAAAAACCTACGTTTCTATGTCAGTGGTGCTCAAACTATTTCATGTCAAGGACCCCCAAACATTATATGTATTTGGCCTCCGACTCCCATCTCAAAATATGTTGTTCCAGGGACCCCCACCAGAAGCAAAGATTTGAGTTCAAAAAACGTTCGCTCTGAGAGAATTATATATTCAAAGATTTGCGCTACATTTTCACGTTTTTTTTCAAAAATAGCAGACCTACCAGCTCGTAGCGCGCCACTCGGTGGCGCGCTATGAGCTTGTAGATCTGCTGTTTTTCAATAGCTAAACTATAACATAATGCTTAAAGCACCAAAAGGGGTCCCCGCCCCAAATGGGTTAAGTGAAGGTGGCGGCGCCCACGTGTCCTGCAATGCCCTACCGTACCATGTGCGGGAGCTGGATGTTGGCCAGGCTGTTGATGAGCGTCTGGCTCAGGTTGGCGAGCTCGTGGAGCAGCGAGTCGTTCTGCTGCTCCATGGCCTTGTTCTCCTCCTCGATGGACTTCAGGCTGCTCTCCAATGGTGGTGATCTGACGCACACAACGCAACGCACGCACGCACGCACGCAAACACACACACAAACAGGAGGACACGGACGTAGACAGACAGACAGTCAGACAGACAGAGAGTCGTGTGACAGTTCTCCATAGCGGAGTGACACCCCCCAGGGCCACAGCAGAGTGATCGAGCACCCATGATCTGGTACCATCAAACCTCAGATCAGTGGTCCCCAAACTTTCTCACGTCAAGGACCCCCAAATTGACACTAATTAGCCCCGCGGACCCCCCATTTGAAAAAGATATGCCAGGGACTGAGTGATTCTCAACCCGTTTAATTTCAAGGACCCCCCAGTTTGACATGCATATTAGTCTACGGACCCTCATTTGATGGCATTTCTATCTCCCGGACCCCCAATTTATATTGTAAAATCAATGTTAATTTAACTCACAAACAAAGAGATCAAGGCAGGGGGGAAAAAAAGAAAGTTTGAGCGCTTTTACCACAAAAAAAGGACAGGTAAAGTGTTTCTCCTGCGTGCTAGATAATTACAAGCTTTTGCTACAAAACTGTACTAAACTAATGAATGCCACACCACAGACGAAAAACAGTCTAAGTCCACACTATTTATCCATAATGTATAAATGATAGATAAGGGGTCAGGACAACGAGGCCTTTTCGTGGAGGGGTCAGTCTGAAATTTGGACTTAGACTGTTTTTCGTCTGTGGTACTCAGTGATGTGTAAAAACTGGTTTCTTTCAAACCTGACCTGAAAAAGAAAGTATAGGAAAGGTTGAGAGACAGATCGACAGTATAGGAGTGATAGACGGTAGATAAGCTGAGAGAGAGAGAGACAGCGTATAGGAGAGACAGGAAGGACAGTTGAGACGGAGACAGCGTAGGAGAGACCAGAGCCATCTAATAGAAAAGTTACGATATTGAGGGGGCAGAAACCGAGCGCTCGAGCGCTGTTCATGGAGCCTGGAGAGGGACAAGTTGGAGTTTGAAATACATTGTTTTCGACGAGGGCGGCGCAAATAAGAGCAATTTTAGGCATGTGTGCCAACATGCCAACTGTTTTAAAGTATTGTACAGTAACAACTAAAGTCTCTGTAATGTTTATGTTGTACGATTACTACAAAACAATCTAAAATAAAGGGATTTAAGATCATTAAAGCTGGGCTGTTGCCCTGAGTCCAATGCATTTCTGCCTTCTTCCGGTCCAGGACTTGTCCCAGTTGGTTGTCCCCATTCTCAATAGAAATCTATGTACGTAGGAGAGCCGCCATTGGACTGAAGCCCCATGAAGTGAACGGAGTTTGCGTAACTCTGTCTCACTCTATGGCTCTGGGAGAGACTTACTTGAGTCCTAAGCTTGATCATGTCCGATTCCACTTGATTGTTCGACTCGTTTAAATCTTTGATTTCTTCATCCAGCTGTTTGATTTCCTCGTCGTTTTCTATGCCTGGAAGGAGAGTTTAATTGAACAGTGCATGAACAGTGCATGTCGTTTTATAATACTACGAGAGGGACAGATTGGAACACGTCCGTCCATTGAGGTCAGAGTGTTGATTTCGTCGACTAAAACTAAGACGAAAAATGTTCGTCGACTACCTTTTTCCACTGACGAAATGGAAACTAAATTGAAACTAAGCTACAGTTGGAGGCCATCGATATTGTCCTTTTCTTTTTGCTGACCGAGTGGTCACCGAGTGGCGCGCTACGAGTGGCGCGCTACGAGCTTGTAGGTCTGCTATTTTTGAAAAATCGTGAAAATATTTATTTCAGAAAACTGGAGGATTTTTTTAAATGTTGAGGTCAGGCCTAAATGGGTCAAATGATAAGGGACAATATCGGTGGCACCCAACTGTATGATGACTAAAACTAAGACTAAACAATTTCGTCAATAAATTAAAACTAGACTAGTTAGGAAGGGACTAGTGGACAAGAGATCCAGTATAAGTCATTTTACAATTAGTTGCATGCTGAAAATAGCAGATCTACAAGCTCACAAGCTTGTAGATCTGCTACTTAAAACCTTTGCTTCTGTAGAACGCCACAACGGTAAGGCCTTCCGGTCTGATTTAGGGATATGTTATAGAGCTCCACGAGACGCACGCGTGGAACTGTAGTACGTCCTCGGGCGACCTTTCTAGTCGACATGGCGCGCGCGAACGTTCCACTACACCGAGTGGCGCGCTACGAGCTTGTAGATCTGCTACTTAAAACCTTTGCTTCTGTAGAACGCCACAACGGTAAGGCCTTCCGGTCTGATTTAGGGATATGTTATAGAGCTCCACGAGACGCACGCGTGGAACTGTAGTACGTCCTCGGGCGACCTTTCTAGTCGACATGGCGCGCGCGAACGTTCCACTACACCGAGTGGCGCGCTACGAGCTTGTAGATCTGCTACTTAAAACCTTTGCTTCTGTAGAACGCCACAACGGTAAGGCCTTCCGGTCTGATTTAGGGATATGTTATAGAGCTCCACGAGACGCACGCGTGGAACTGTAGTACGTCCTCGGGCGACCTTTCTAGTCGACATGGCGCGCGCGAACGTTCCACTACACCGAGTGGCGCGCTACGAGCTTGTAGATCTGCTACTTAAAACCTTTGCTTCTGTAGAACGCCACAACGGTAAGGCCTTCCGGTCTGATTTAGGGATATGTTATAGAGCTCCACGAGACGCACGCGTGGAACTGTAGTACGTCCTCGGGCGACCTTTCTAGTCGACATGGCGCGCGCGAACGTTCCACTACACCGAGTGGCGCGCTACGAGCTTGTAGATCTGCTACTTAAAACCTTTGCTTCTGTAGAACGCCACAACGGTAAGGCCTTCCGGTCTGATTTACGGATATGTTATAGAGCTCCACGAGACGAACGCGTGGAACTGTAGTACGTCCTCGGGCGACCTTTCTAGTCGACATGGCGCGCGCGAACGTTCCACTACACCGAGTGGCGCGCTACGAGCTTGTAGATCTGCTACTTAAAACCTTTGCTTCTGTAGAACGCCACAACGGTAAGGCCTTCCGGTCTGATTTAGGGATATGTTATAGAGCTCCACGAGACGCACGCGTGGAACTGTAGTACGTCCTCGGGCGACCTTTCTAGTCGACATGGCGCGCGCGAACGTTCCACTACACCGAGTGGCGCGCTACGAGCTTGTAGATCTGCTACTTAAAACCTTTGCTTCTGTAGAACGCCACAACGGTAAGGCCTTCCGGTCTGATTTAGGGATATGTTATAGAGCTCCACGAGACGCACGCGTGGAACTGTAGTACGTCCTCGGGCGACCTTTCTAGTCGACATGGCGCGCGCGAACGTTCCACTACACCGAGTGGCGCGTTACGAGCTTGTAGATCTGCTACTTAAAACCTTTGCTTCTGTAGAACGCCACAACGGTAAGGCCTTCCGGTCTGATTTACGGATATGTTATAGAGCTCCACGAGACGCACGCGTGGAACTGTAGTACGTCCTCGGGCGACCTTTCTAGTCGACATGGCGCGCGCGAACGTTCCACTACACCGAGTGGCGCGCTACGAGCTTGTAGATCTGCTACTTAAAACCTTTGCTTCTGTAGAACGCCACAACGGTAAGGCCTTCCGGTCTGATTTAGGGATATGTTATAGAGCTCCACGAGACGCACGCGTGGAACTGTAGTACGTCCTCGGGCGACCTTTCTAGTCGACATGGCGCGCGCGAACGTTCCACTACACCGAGTGGCGCGCTACGAGCTTGTAGATCTGCTACTTAAAACCTTTGCTTCTGTAGAACGCCACAACGGTAAGGCCTTCCGGTCTGATTTAGGGATATGTTATAGAGCTCCACGAGACGCACGCGTGGAACTGTAGTACGTCCTCGGGCGACCTTTCTAGTCGACATGGCGCGCGCGAACGTTCCACTACACCGAGTGGCGCGCTACGAGCTTGTAGATCTGCTACTTAAAACCTTTGCTTCTGTAGAACGCCACAACGGTAAGGCCTTCCGGTCTGATTTACGGATATGTTATGGAGCTCCACGAGACGAACGCGTGGAACTGTAGTACGTCCTCGGGCGACCTTTCTAGTCGACATGGCGCGCGCGAACGTTCCACTACACCGAGTGGCGCGCTACGAGCTTGTAGATCTGCTACTTAAAACCTTTGCTTCTGTAGAACGCCACAACGGTAAGGCCTTCCGGTCTGATTTAGGGATATGTTATAGAGCTCCACGAGACGCACGCGTGGAACTGTAGTACGTCCTCGGGCGACCTTTCTAGTCGACATGGCGCGCGCGAACGTTCCACTACACCGAGTGGCGCGCTACGAGCTTGTAGATCTGCTACTTAAAACCTTTGCTTCTGTAGAACGCCACAACGGTAAGGCCTTCCGGTCTGATTTAGGGATATGTTATAGAGCTCCATGAGACGCACGCGTGGAACTGTAGTACGTCCTCGGGCGACCTTTCTAGTCGACATGGCGCGCGCGAACGTTCCACTACACCGAGTGGCGCGCTACGAGCTTGTAGATCTGCTACTTAAAACCTTTGCTTCTGTAGAACGCCACAACGGTAAGGCCTTCCGGTCTGATTTACGGATATGTTATAGAGCTCCACGAGACGCACGCGTGGAACTGTAGTACGTCCTCGGGCGACCTTTCTAGTCGACATGGCGCGCGCGAACGTTCCACTACACCGAGTGGCGCGCTACGAGCTTGTAGATCTGCTACTTAAAACCTTTGCTTCTGTAGAACGCCACAACGGTAAGGCCTTCCGGTCTGATTTAGGGATATGTTATAGAGCTCCACGAGACGCACGCGTGGAACTGTAGTACGTCCTCGGGCGACCTTTCTAGTCGACATGGCGCGCGCGAACGTAAAAACCTTTGCTTCTTTAGAACGCCACAACGGTAAGGCCCTCCGGTCTGCTTTTCGGATAGGTTATAGAGCTCCCAGATACGCACGCGTAGAACTGTAGTACGTCCTCGGGCGACCTTTCTAGTCGACATGGCGCGCGCGAACGTTCCACTACACCGAGTGGCGCGCTACGAGCTTGTAGATCTGCTATTTAAAACCTTTGCTTCTGTAGAACGCCACAACGGTAAGGCCTTCCGGTCTGATTTTCATATGTTATAGAGCCCAGCAACACCGGCCGACACCTCCAAGGCTTCCTGGGTGATGGCGAGGAGGAGGAGGAGGGCTGCCACGTCACCTCACAGTCCAACTGTCTGTGTACGCCTCTTCTGTGCCTGAGGGAGGCACGCGCGCACACACACACGCACGCGCACACACTCACCTGCCCAGGCCATTGATGCCAGACGACCCTCGGGCCAGGCACTGCAGCCTCAGCCTCTCCACGGGATCTGAACTCACACACAGACGTCTCTTGGCGTCCAGCGCCATCTCTCGGTCGTGCCTCGACGTCCTGGCCATGGCTGAACACACAGAGCACATTAATATAATGTGTAACATTATAGTGGATGCAGTTAGCTTAATGCTAATTCCGATTAGCATAGTTAGCTTCTTATCCATGCTACTGGTGACTGGTTTAGCACAATACAAACTCGGACTCATTACATAACATGCAAATCACACCACCACTCAATATAAAAATAAAACGTTGTCTTATAAAGCAGCATATACTTTGTTTACATTCAGACCCATGGCTTTGTACAACTACTGGCCAAAGTTGAAGTTCATATAGTTGTAAAACATTCACCATAAAAGCCACAATCGCGACAGAGTCAGCTATTCATTCATTACTAACTATTTCACAGACCTTGATGTGACTGTTAGCTGTGATAAAGTAAAGTAAACAAAGTGATGATGAATGACACGACACGAAACACACACACACGTAGGATGTAGCTCTTCTCACAACATTGACGACACAGGTCGGTTCTTTATAAACGGGCATTTATTGGGCATTCTTCTCATCCCTCTGCTGTTCCATGCCGTGAGAACTATGTTCACACAAAATAATAAACACATAAACAATCAACAAATTACGTCGCAATACATAATATTGATCAAACAAAGAAATACAAAACATGTAGAAATGCGCGATGCGCAGGTGAACGTGTCCGTCAAAACACCACAATACAACACAACAAAGATAACTCTCAAATAATAATACCTCGTTGGCCGCTTGTTGTGTAAAGAGGTTCTTGATGCTTCTTGAGTTTCATACAGTCCTTTGAATGTCCTTTTGACCGTGTTTAATAACTTTAAACAGTTCAAACACACTACTCTGCTGCGAGTGTGCTTCCTTGTGCAGACCAGAGTCTGAATGAGTGAGAGAAATGTGTGTACCACCTGTGTGCAATGCCAGGCAATCATGCATCAATCAGTCAATCAATCATGGTCCAGTGTTGCTACTGACAGACAGGGAACTTGGTTCTGCCTCAGAAAGTTATCATCACATCATGTTTACATTTTTAACCTCATATGAAATCAATTATGAACCACATATTTATTATTGTATCATGACATTATTATGAATTATGCTTTATGAACTTATGACCATGAATTGTTGTATTTTAGCTATTTTAGTCTTTTTAAAGTAAGCATTTTAATAGCAGCACTTACATAGGAAGTCAGAGAAACGAATCAAAGAAAAGACCGTTATCTGCCAGTGGAATTCAGAACAGCGCCACAGCCCATCCACATGTATGTGGCAGCGGTGGCCGAACGGATAGCGGCGCGGTCTAGATACCGGAAGGTTCCCAGTTCGAATCAGCCGTCCGACACGTTAAAATTACCACCGCTGAAATGCCCTTGAACAAGGCATCAACCACTACGATGAAATGTGTTCTATGAGCAGGGCCTGGCTGGAAACAAGTTCTTGAGCTTAGCCCAGATACCCTGGGTAAATATAGATTTCATTTCATGAAGCCATATGCCTCTCCCCTCCTCTCCTCTCCTCTCTTTTTGAATGAACAGACAAAACACAAAACACAACATGTTCATTAATGTTATTCTTCACAAACTAGACATTTTATTCATATTTAGAAAATGCAGAATCCAATGGCGTCGGTCTGGGCTCTCCACGCCGTTTGCAAAGGTCAATGGTCAGCAAAAAGACTGCCTCCTCTCTCCCCTCTCTCCACAGAAGTGAAAACAGACAAAACACACCTTTAAAATATGTTCCCTAACCCTATTCTTCGCAAACGAGACATTTTATTCATATTTAGAGCGTCCCAAATTCAATGGGGCCGGTCTCGACTTTCCAGGACGTTTGCAAAGGTCAATGGTCAGCAAAAAGACTGCAACGGTGACCCTTTGGGCCAAATTCTTAAAAAAACGGGGTGATATATATTTTTAAAAATATGTAAGAACCTCCAATATCCATATTCAGGACATGTCGAATCCAATGGAACCGGTCTCGAATTTCCACGACGTTTGCAAAGGTCAAAGGTCAGCCGAAAGACTGCCACGGTGACCTTTGGGCCAAATGCCTTAACAAATAAGTGATAGATATTTTTTTAAATATGTAACACCCCCGAATATCCATATTCAGGCCATGGCGAAAAAAATGGCGTTGGTCTCGATTTTGTGGGACTCTTACAAGCGTCCGATAAAGGGAACTACACTGCAATGCTAGGCCTCGGGTCAGATTTGAGGTTCCCGAGGTCGCAGAAAAAAACTCAGACCATCACGAAGATCGGCTCGTCGCCGCGATCGCAGAGGTGTTCGGCCCATCCCGAACAGACTTACGATCGTCGTCATAGGCGCGCGTGAACGTCAAACTTTGCTTCACTGGAACGCCACGACGGTGAGGCCTTCCGGGATGATTTTCGGATATGTTATAGAGCTCCCGGAGACGCACGCATGGATCTATAGAACGTCCTCGGGCGACCTTTCTAAGAGGCACGGTCTCGTTTCACTTTTTCAGCCAGGACGCTGTTAGAGTCTATGGGTCTATGACGTGTCTGCATGCACAGAGCCAAAGTGAAGGACGTTTTGTACGACTGTCGGAGGCGTACGTCCGAGACACCTAACCGTTCGTCTCGGCTGGCTCTCCGACATATCCGAACGTCGGATCGTGATGTTTTATCGTTGGCGCGTTGTCGCGCGTCAAAGTCGGCAATTTGTAGGCGTTCGTTCAAGGCTACCGCCGCGGCCGTATGTCCGTTTGGCCCGAAACCTATACGGCTGCGATCGGGGCCGCGACCCGGCCGCGGTGATGGTCTCGGATTTGTTCTGCGACTTTCGCGTCAAAGTCGCAAATTTCGAGGCTTTCGTGCAGGGCTACTGTCGCGACCGTATGTCCGTTTGGCCCAAACCCTATACGGCTGCGATCGGGGCCGCGACCCGGTTGCAGTAATGGTCTCGGATTTGTTCTGTCGAATTTCCCGACTTTTCTCGCTAACTTACTTTGTGGGAGCAGTTTATGCTAATGAAGGGCGTGGTTCCGGCTACTTTGTGGGTGTGGGTTATGCAAATTTGATGGCCGTGGTTTCGGCTACTTTGTGGGTGTGGTATATGCAAATTAGTGGGTGTCGCTTATGTAAATTAGTGGGTGTCACCCCGCCTACTTTGTGGGAGTGGTTTATGCAAATGAAGGGGCGTGGCATGCAAATGAAGGTGCGTGGTATGCAAATGAAGGGCATGTTTCGGCTACTTTGTGGGATTTGCTTATGCAAATTAAGGTGCGTGGTATGCAAATGAAGGGGAGTGGTATGCAAATGAAGGGCATGTTTCGGCTACTTTGCGGGATTGGTTTATGCAAATGAAGGGGCGTGACATGCAAATGAAGGGGATTGGTTTATGCAAATGAAGGGACGTGGCATGCAAATGAAGGTGCGTGGTATGCAAATGAAGGGGAGTGGTATGCAAATGAAGGGGAGTGGTATGCAAATGAAGGGCATGTTTCCGCTACTTTGCGGGATTGGTTTATGCAAATGAAGGGGCGTGGCATGCAAATGAAGGGGAGTGGTATGCAAATGAGGTGCGTGGTATGCAAATGAAGGGGCGTGGCATGCAAATGAAGGGGATTGGTTTATGCAAATGAAGGGGCGTGGCATGCAAATTAAGGTGTGTGGTATGCAAATGAAGGGGAGTGGTATGCAAATGAAGGGGAGTGGTATGCAAATGAAGGGCATGTTTCCGCTACTTTGCGGGATTGGTTTATGCAAATGAAGGGACGTGGTATGCAA
This sequence comes from Electrona antarctica, assembly GCF_951216825.1. Classification (NCBI taxonomy): domain Eukaryota; kingdom Metazoa; phylum Chordata; class Actinopteri; order Myctophiformes; family Myctophidae; genus Electrona; species Electrona antarctica. The sequence continues at coordinate 43,832,247 of NC_136798.1, read as the reverse complement.
ATGAAGGGGAGTGGTATGCAAATGAGGTGCGTGGTATGCAAATGAAGGGGAGTGGCATGCAAATGAAGGTGCGTGGTATGCAAATGAAGGGGCATGGCTCCGGCTACTTTGTGGGATTAGTTTATGCAAATTGAAGGTGCGTGGTATGCAAATGAAGGGGAGTGGTATGCAAATGAAGGGGAGTGGTATGCAAATGAAGGGCATGTTTCCGCTACTTTGCGGGATTGGTTTATGCAAATGAAGGGGCATGGCTCCGGCTACTTTGTGGGATTAGTTTATGCAAATGAAGGTGCGTGGTATGCAAATGAAGGGGAGTGGTATGCAAATGAGGTGCGTGGTATGCAAATGAAGGGGCGTGGCATGCAAATGAAGGGGATTGGTTTATGCAAATGAAGGGGCGTGGCATGCAAATGAAGGTGCGTGGTATGCAAATGAAGGGGAGTGGTATGCAAATGAAGGGCATGTTTCGGCTACTTTGTGGGATTGGTTTATGCAAATGAAGGGGCGTGGCATGCAAATGAATGGGAGTGGTATGCAAATGAAGGTGCGTGGTATGAAAATGAAGGGGAGTGGTATGCAAATGAAGGGGCGTGAATTGAACATGTACGCCATCGTGTAGGGAACATGTACGTCATCGTGGAGGGAACATGTACGTCATCGTGGAGGGAACATGCGCGTCGTCGTGAATTGAACATGTACGCCATCGTGTAGGGAACATGTACGTCATCGTGGAGGAAACATGTACGTCATCGTGGAGGGAACATGTACGTCATCGTGGAGGGAACATGTACGTCATCGTGGAGGGAACATGTACGTCATCGTGGAGGGAACATGAACGTCATCGTGGAGGGAACATGAACGTCATCGTGGAGGGAACATGTACGTCATCGTGGAGGGAACATGTACGTCATCGTGGAGGGAACATGTACGTCATCGTGGAGGGAACATGTACGTCATCGTGGAGGGAACATGTACGTCATCGTGGAGGGAACATGTACGTCATCGTGGAGGGAACATGTACGTCATCGTGGAGGGAACATGTACGCCATCGTGTAGGGAACATGTACGTCATCGTGGAGGGAACATGTACGTCATCGTGGAGGGAACATGTACGCCATCGTGTAGGGAACATGTACGTCATTGTGGAGGGAACATGTATGTCATCGTGGAGGGAACATGTACGTCATCGTGTAGGGAACATGTACGCCATCGTGTAGGGAACATGTACGTCATTGTGGAGGGAACATGTATGTCATCGTGGAGGGAACATGTACGTCATCGTGAAGGGAACATGTACGTCATCGTGGAGGGAACATGTACGTCATCGTGAAGGGAACATGTACGTCATCGTGGAGGGACCATGTACGTCATCGTGGAGGGAACATGCACGTCATCGTGAAGGGAACATGCACGTCGTCGTGAAGGGAACATGCACGTCATCGTGGGGGGAACATGTACGTCATTGTGGAGGGAACATGTACGTCATCGTGGAAGGAACATGTACGTCATCGTGGAGGGAACATGTACGTCATCGTGAAGGGAACATGCACGTCATCGTGAAGGGAACATGCACGTCATCGTGAAGGGGACATGTACATCATCGTGAAGGGGACATGTACGTCATCGTGGAGGAAACATGTACGTCATCGTGGAGGGAACATGTACGTCATCGTGGAGGAAACATGTACGTCATCGTGGAGGGAACATGCACGTCGTCGTAAATTGAACATGTACGCCATCATGTAGGGAACATGTACGTCATCGTGGAGGGAACATGCGCGTCGTCGTAAATTGAACATGTACGCCATCATGTAGGGAACATGTACGTCATCGTGACGTGGACATTTACGTCATCGTGGCGTGGACATGTACGTCATCGTGAAGGGGACATGTACGTCACCGTGGAGGGAACATGTACGTCATCGTGGAGGGAACATGTACGTCATCGTGGAGGGAACATGCACGTCATCGTGGAGGGAACATGCGCGTCGTCGTAAATTGAACATGTACGCCATCATGTAGGGAACATGTACGTCATCGTGACGTAGACATGTACGTCATCGTGACGTGGACATGTACGTCGTCGTGAAGGGGACATGTACGTCATCGTGGAGGGAACATGTACGTCATCGTGGAGGGAACATGTACGTCATCGTGGAGGGAACATGCACGTCATCGTGGAGGGAACATGCACGTCATCGTGGAGGGAACATGCACGTCGTCGTAGATGGAGCATTTACGTCATCATGTAGGGAACATGTACGTCATCGTGACGGGAACATGTACGTCATCGTGGAGGGAACATGCACGTCGTCGTGAAGGGAACATGCGCGTCGTCGTGTATTGAACATGCACGCCATCGTGTAGGGAACATGTACGTCATTGTGGAGGGAACATGTATGTCATCGTGGAGGGAACATGTACGTCATCGTGTAGGGAACATGTACGCCATCGTGTAGGGAACATGTACGTCGTCGTGAAGGGAACATGCACGTCATCGTGTAGGGAACATGCACGTCATCGTGAAGGGAACATGTACGTCATCGTGGAGGGAACATGCACGTCATCGTGAAGGGAACATGCACGTCATCGTGGAGGGAACATGCACGTCATCGTGGAGGGAACATGTACGTCATCGTGGAGGAAACATGTACGTCATCGTGGAGGAAACATGTACGTCATCGTGGAGGGAACATGTACGTCATCGTGGAGGGAATATGCACGTCGTCGTAAATTGAACATGTACGCCATCATGTAGGGAACATGTACGTCATCGTGACGTGGACATGTACGTCATCGTGAAGGGGACATGTACGTCATCGTGGAGGAAACATGCACGTCATCGTTAAGGGGACATGTACGTCATCGTGAAGGGGACATGTACATCATCGTGAAGGGGACATGTACGTCATCGTGGAGGAAACATGTACGTCATCGTGGAGGGAACATGTACGTCATCGTGGAGGGAACATGTACGTCATCGTGGAGGAAACATGTACGTCATCGTGGAGGGAACATGCACGTCGTCGTAAATTGAACATGTACGCCATCATGTAGGGAACATGTACGTCATCGTGACGTGGACATGTGCGTCATCGTGAAGGGGACATGTACGTCATCGTGGAGGAAACATGTACGTCATTGTGGAGGGAACATGTACGTCATCGTGGAGGGAACATGTACGTCATCGTGGAGGGAACATGCACGTCATCGTGGAGGGAACATGCACGTCGTCGTAGATGGAGCCTTTACGTCATCATGTAGGGAACATGTACGTCATCGTGACGGGAACATGTACGTCATCGTGAAGGGGACATGTACGCCATCGTGGCGGGAACATGTACGTCATCGTGGAGGGAACATGTACGTCATCGTGGAGGGACCATGTACGTCGTCGCGAATGGAACATGTACGTCATCATGTGGGGGACATGTACGTATGTTCCCGCTACTTTGTGGGAGTGGGTTATGAAAATGTGAAGGGCGTTGTTTCGGCTACTTTGTGGGTGAGGGCTATGCAAATTAGTGGGTGTCGCGTATGCAAATTAGTGGGTGTCGCCACGCCCTTCGTTTGCATACCACTTCCCTTCATTTGCATACCACACCCCTTCATTTGCATACCACACCCCTTCATTTGCATATCCCCTTCATTTGCATACCAAGACCCTTCATTTGCATAAGCCAATCCCACAAAGTAGCAGAAACATGCCCCTTCATTTGCATACCATACCCCTTCATTTGCATATCCCCTTCATTTGCATACCAAGACCCTTCATTTGCATAAGCCAATCCCACAAAGTAGCAGAAACATGCCCCTTAATTTGCATACCACTCCCCTTCATTTGCATACCACTCCCCTTCATTTGCATACCAAGACCCTTCATTTGCATATCCCCTTCATTTGCATACCACACCCTTTCATTTGCATAAGCCAATCCCACAAAGTAGCCGAAACACGCCCTTCATTTGCATACTACTCCCCTTCATTTGCATACCACACACACCTTCATTTGCATATCCCCTTCATTTGCATACCACACCCTTTCATTTGCATAAACTAATCCCACAAAGTAGCCGAAACACGCCCTTCATTTGCATACTCCTCCCCTTCATTTGCATACCACACCTTCATTTGCATATCCCCTTAATTTGCATACCAAGACCCTTCATTTGCATATCCCCTTCATTTGCATACCACGCCCTTTCATTTGCATAAGCCAATCCCACAAAGTAGCCGAAACACGCCCTTCATTTGCATACCACGCCCTTTCATTTACATAAGATAATCCCACAAAGTAGCCGAAACACGCCCTTCATTTGCATACTACTCCCCTTAATTTGCATACCACACCCCTTCATTTGCATATCCCCTTGCATACCAAGACCCTTCATTTGCATATCCCCTTCATTTGCATACCACGCCCTTTCATTTGCATAAGCCAATCCCACAAAGTAGCCGAAACACGCCCTTCATTTGCATACTCCTCCCCTTCATTTGCATACCACACCCCTTCATTTGCATATCCCCTTCATTTGCATACCAATACCCTTCATTTGCATAAGCCAATCCCACAAAGTAGCAGAAACATGCCCCTTCATTTGCATACCATACCCCTTCATTTGCATATCCCCTTCATTTGCATACCAAGACCCTTCATTTGCATAAGCCAATCCCACAAAGTAGCAGAAACATGCCCCTTAATTTGCATACCACTCCCCTTCATTTGCATACCATGCCCCTTCATTTGCATACCATGCCCCTTCCTTTGCATACCATGCCCCTTCATTTGCATACCACGCACCTTCATTTGCATACCACGCACCTTCATTTGCATACCACTCCCCTTCATTTGCATACCACTGCCCTTCATTTGCATACCACGCACCTTCATTTGCATACCACTCCCCTTCATTTGCATACCAAGACCCTTCATTTGCATATCCCCTTCATTTGCATACCACACCCTTTCATTTGCATAAGCCAATCCCACAAAGTAGCCGAAACACGCCCTTCATTTGCATACTACTCCCCTTCATTTGCATACCACACACCTTCATTTGCATATCCCCTTCATTTGCATACCACGCCCTTTCATTTGCATAAGCTAATCCCACAAAGTAGCCGAAACACGCCCTTCATTTGCATACTCCTCCCCTTCATTTGCATACCACACCTTCATTTGCATATCCCCTTCATTTGCATACCAATACCCTTCATTTGCATATCCCCTTCATTTGCATACCACGCCCTTTCATTTGCATAAGCCAATCCCACAAAGTAGCCGAAACACGCCCTTCATTTGCATACTACTCCCCTTCATTTGCATACTACACCCCTTCATTTGCATATCCCCTTCATTTGCATACCACGCCCTTTCATTTGCATAAGCTAATCCCACAAAGTAGCCAAAACACGCCCTTCATTTGCACACTACTCCCCTTAATTTGCATACCATACCCCTTCATTTGCATATCCCCTTCATTTGCATACCAAGACCCTTCATTTGCATATCCCCTTCATTTGCATACCTTGCCCTTTCATTTGCATAAACTAATCCCACAAAGTAGCCGAAACACGCCCTTCATTTGCATACTACTCCCCTTCATTTGCATACCACACACCTTCATTTGCATATCCCCTTCATTTGCATACCACGCCCTTTCATTTGCATAAGATAATCCCACAAAGTAGCCGAAACACGCCCTTCATTTGCATACTACTCCCCTTCATTTGCATACCACACCCCTTCATTTGCATATCCCCTTCATTTGCATACCAAGACCCTTCATTTGCATATCCCCTTCATTTGCATACCACGCCCTTTCATTTGCATAAGCCAATCCCACAAAGTAGCCGAAACTACGGCCACAAAGGAGGCGGGACGACGGCCATCAATAAGGATAAACGACGCCCATGCAATTTGCATAGACCACGCCCACAAAGCAGGCGGAGTTACATAGCGAGTAGGCGTGGCCTAAGACAATGAGAGGTGTGGCCTAACATTACGAGAGGCAGAGTCATTAACGAGAGGGGGTGGAGTTTGTAAGGTGGAGTTTGTAACCAATGTGAGGTGTGTGTGTAGTAGTAGTAGTAGAAGTAGAAGTAATACATACGAGATGATGCCTGATCTTCTGACATCCATATTTGGTTGACTGGATGGCGTTGTCCTCACCTGGAGAGAAATGCCCCCGGAAATATGATTATTTATTAATGAATGAATGAATGAATGTATGTATGTATGTATGTATGTATGTATGTATGTATGTATGTATGTATGTATGTATGTATGTATGTATGTATGTATGTATGTATGTATGTATGTATGTATGTATGTATTCATTCATTCATTCATTCATTCATTCATTCATTCATTCATTCATTCATTCCCTCCCCCGGGAAATAAATAAATAAACAATGCTAATCATCCATCCATGTGTGACAATTGTTTGACACACATCATGTCATGTCATGTCATGTCATGTCATGTCTGTCTATAGACAAGAGGAGAGGTGGAGGGGGGGGGGGGGGGGGGGGGGGGGCGCCAAAGCATATTTTAGACTGATTCAGTATTGACCATATTAAGCCAGGTCTCACGGCAGACAGCACTAATATAATAAACAAACGTGAACGGAGCACTGCTGCCAACATAATACACGCATAATGTGGCCATACTGGCATACTCACCATAGCCTGGTCAAGGTTTCCCCCAGGTGGACGTGTCATTTCCAACTATTGCCAGCACATGGAAACTAGGGGCTACTGATATATACTATTCTCTGCCTATCGGGACGTAACTCGGACGGCGCTGAGTCGGGTCTTAAATACATTTCAATTGTACATTTAGGTAATGTGTGATTTATTTGGATTTATCCTTATTATTGTGAAAGATGTCCCCCAAATGTAAATTATTAATGTATTATTATTATTTTAATAATTATTATAAATGTGCAAAAAATATATATATAATTTATTTTACATGATTTCCTCTGATAAGTCCTAGTAGTAAAAAGTAGTAGTAAGGTTGAAATCGTTTTTTTTGCAAGTAGAAATTAATCCGGGTTTTACAGGGTTAGTCATTCATTCATTCCCCCCGGAAATAAATAAATAAACACGGCTAATCATCCATCCATGTGTGACAATTGTTTGACACACATCATGTCATGTCATGTCTATCTATAGCAAGAGGTGGAATTGCGTCAGATCTTCTACACAAAGCAAAACAAAAGGGAGCAGTGCACCACCCTGTGGCAACAACTGGCACTGCTGACTGTTACAAGTTGACAGAGTGGATTATCTTGGATTACGTCCGCCAACATACATTCCAATAGTACATTTACTTGACCAAAAGGTAAAGACTGATTTATTTTGATTTATTCATTCTGGATCCTTAGTCCTTGGTCCGAGGTCACGAATCTTGACTGCAGACTTGTTGACTGTCTCGAACCAGCGTCCTCTCACACCATCAGCAACTGCCAGAACCACTGAGCCATCGTGGAATACTCTTAACCATGGATTTGGGGTAATTTTTTCTTTTTTTGGAAGGGAAGACAAAAAAAGAAAAAGTCTATTTTACCAATGCAAAGGGTGAAATATTGTCATAATGTACGTTGTGTTTGTTTTGGAAAGGAAAAAGTGTTTTAATGTACTTTTTACTGACGTTAGGGTAGAGTTTGTTTTAACAGTACAGGACTCTCTCTCACACACACACCAGAGACTGGCAGCTGACTGGCTCATTCAGGGTTGCCAGGTTGGTGGCTGTCAGGTTGTCTAATGCCTGCTGCATTGTGTGTGTGTGTGTGTGTGTGTGTGTGTGTGTGTGTGTGTGTGTGTGTGTGTGTGTGTGTGTGTGTGTGTGTGTGTGTGTGTGTGTGTGTGTGTGTGTGTGTGTGAACCAGCTACACTGGCATTTAAACACATTCATATTGTAACTGTTGCCACTATAGGTGATATAGTTTGCTTTATTCCTAAAAGGTACAAGTTCATAATGAAGAAGTTCATAATTAAGTCACATTTAAAACATTATTTCATGTATTTGTCTCAAGTTGTTGTTGTAACTGTTGCCACTATAGGGGATATAGTTTGCTTTATTTCTCTAAGACAAAGTTCATAATAAGGTTAAAATAAGTTCATAATTGTTTATTATCTTTCTAAGTGTACAAGTGCATAATTAAGAAGTTCATAGTTAATAGTTACATTCATGTTAAAACATTATTTCATGTCAAGTTGTTTTAATGCTTTTATTTTGAAGAGTCAACGTCATATTCTGTGTCTCGTTTGGTCTGCTCTCACGTCAATTGGTACACAGGAGTTTTGTGTATGCAATCAAGCCGCAGCTAGAAGCAGCTAGAAGCAGCAGCTCTGCCAGCTCCGTTTACACTGGTCATGGTCACACAAAGACTTTAAAGTTACAAGAAGTAAAGGTCATAAGAGACTGTCTAAGAAAAGGTTATAAGAAGACTGGAGAGTATTCCCCCTTTGTTATGCACGCAGCCAACGAGGTATTTGTTGTTTGTTTTGTCTGTATTTTACTCATGTGAAATGTTTGCATCTACATGCTGTGCATGTCATTTATGTTAATTGTACGTGCTTGTTTTATTGTTTGTTTAGTTTTCACGGTGGATTGGGAGGGCAAGAAGGCACCTTCCAATAAATCAGTTTCAAGGAAACCACATTGTGTCTGTTTGTGCTCGGAGGGAGTTACAGTTGTAATGGATGGACTTTGAACATATGAAACTGTTTTGGCCAGCTGTCCCAAATGCCAAGAAACGCATGACGGAACGACGAGAACCAAAAAGTGGCTGGCGTCAGTTTCGCCTCATAAAAGAGAAGATGCGCTCAGGTTGGTAGTTGCATCTATTATGTGCACTTTGTCTTCATTAACGTGCCAACTTGTGCATATGTTATGCATTGACAACCATTGCCTTGCCTCTGTTTGATTGATAGATGACTTCCAAGCATGTGAAGATTACGATCTCACCAGTGCTGCAGAAGCTGGTGGTGAAGAACCTTCTGGAAAAAGACAGAAGAAAAAAAGGCTTTATCCAGAATATGGTATGTTCTTTAACTTGGCAGTAGTCAATCTTCTCTGAATTGTAACGCTTACATGATTGATTGTCACTCGAATAACTGAATAACAAGGTCATTGTTTTTTGGCATTGAACATTTGGAATCTAAAAGCATAATTTGTTTGGCTTTTAGGTTTTGTAAAAAAAAAGCACATGACAAAATATTAAATGAAAAACGAAACATTGCTTTAAGTTTTATATACAAAATGGCTGATCTACAAGCTCTTGATGACTGTGGGCTTGTAGAGCTGTTTTGGCAACTCTTCCTCTTTTTATTTTTTGGGAACATTTTGAATATTTTTCTTACGTGGAAGCGAGTAAGGCGTTTCACCCACAACTGCAATCAGGCAATAATTGCGACAGGGCTACTATAACGTCTGTACGCCAACACAATAATAATTCAACAAAGCTATTTGCAACTGAAGTTTTTGCCAACATTTCTGTCTCAATTAGTTGAGGATGAAGAGGAACACGGTGGGCAATCTGAAGAAGAGGAAGATCAAGGTTTGTTCCCCCCACCGCTGGACGTTGGCAGTCCCATTTGATTATGATTGAGTGTGTAGGCTACAAATGCCAGTGACGGGAGCAATATTGACGTGGAATATAGTATCTTTTCTGTTTCATATACAATACAGCTGAAGGCAGGTAATGAGTCTATACAGTAAAAAAATCCGGTTTTAATCACAGTTTTCTTTAGGTCGCTTCAGTCCAGAGCTGCCACTTGTGCCACAGAAGGTGGTGCTGCAAAGTGTTCGACCAAAAGGTTAGTATGAAGTCTGCTTTTATTAGCATTTGCCCCATACTCATAGTGGTATGCTAGTCATACACAACAATGTAATAGAGACACACACTGAATCCCAAAACTATGTCTCATCAAACAGAAAAGTCGCAAGGGACGACCTCCACTCCATCCTCTGACCAAAATGCCCAGAAACACCAAGGAAGTAATTGTGACACACACACACACACACCCCAAAACTAGGTTGTGCTTCCTTAAACATTTTTCAACTTTAGATTGTTGGTTTGTTAAAGTCATCATTGTTTGCATTTATTTCATTTTGGAGCTGCCACTCTGTCATATATGGAGGATATATTAAATGCAATGGTAGTTCATATTGAATAAAAGTAAAGTAGATCACCTTCTCATGGATGCCTGTCTCATCAAACAGAAAAAACCAAGTCGCCTGGACCCAGCTCCACTCAATTGCCTGAGCCAATGCAACCAAGTAAGCGACGCACGCACACTTAAGTTGTTGTGGTATGGTTTTGCACTCTAATTAATTGTAGTCATTTGTTTCTATGCATTAGAATTTCAGAAGGTGTTAATCACTGTTTTCTTTAGGGCACTTCAGTTCAGAGCCAGAACTGCAAGAGCCAGAACTGCAAGATTATCAGACTGATGACAGCATGGGATCTGCACAGAGTTTCCCACCAGTTACCCCTACGAAAAGTTCGTATGAAGTCAGAATTTTTTAATAAACATTTGACCTATACCGGTATATGCTAGTCTTACAATACTTACAATTGATTAATTACTGTGTGGAGAGGGGGGGCTGCTGTTCTTCATTTCGGAAGAACACTAGCTGCCACTACTAGGTTACATTTGTAGGATTTGAACTTGTACTTAATGCAATGGTTTATACTAAAGAAAAGTGGCAAATAAATAACCTTATGGATGCCTGTCTCATCAAACAGGAAAAAAGTCACGCAACCCCACCTCCACCTCCACCCCCAGACTACAACGAGCATCACCGTACCCAATGCAGCAAGCAAGTAAGCGACACACACACACACACACACACACACACACACACACACACACAGACACACACACATTGTGCTGTTGGTATGGTTGTGCTCTTTCTATTTGTGGTGATCATTCGTTTCTATGCTTTAGAATTTCAGAGGAAGGTTCTGGAGCTGCTCGTTTCTATCCGGGACGGGTTGCAGGACTTGAAGCTGTCAAGCAGTCAAGATGAGAGTGCTCCCCTTCCGGCCAAGGCGACCACAGTAGAGGGACTAACCGTCCTTGACGAGTCCCTCACCTCGGCTACTGAAAGACAGCATCTGGTAGGTTTCACAACTGTAGCATAACTGTTTCAAAACTGTAGCAATTTGACACTGTATCAAAGCATGTGTCAAAATGTAATTTAATCATTTCAAAATGGGGAAGTATACAGTTGGAGGGGTACGGCATTGTGTAAACTGTTGTATCACATTGCGTCATTATACATGCTTTACAGTATAGCCTACAGTGTATTAAAGCTTATTGAAACAAATGGCAGCAATCTTTTGCAGTCACTTTTGGACAAATGGCAGCAATTGTCCTTAAAAATATTTAAATGGTATACAATAAAAGCATCCGATTTAAAATACATAAAGGTAGCAGCTGTTTATATGTGCAGTAGGTCGAGAGGTACACTCAATGGTTAGTAGACCTTAGTTTGGTTGTATTCCATTAGCTAACCTTCTTTTATCACAACAGGTCACACATCTTGCTGCTGTGGTATGGTAGTTTTCAAACTCACATAGGGTGTATGTAATCTGTGGGAAGTATGTCTGTCTTTGTATAGTGGGCAGGTGCTTAAAAAGTATTGCTCAGTTTCCACCACATTGTGTGTGCAGTGGGTGGGTGCAATGGTGCATAGTCATCCCTTGGGAGCGGGGTCTTTCTGTGGCGGCCTTTCTCTATTGAAGGCTGTGTCCACTGACTCTGTACCTAGTAAAGACTTAAGTTTTGGGTTGTTCACGATGCTCAGGTATTCTGACATATATATTATCTGTTTAGTGCTAGGTAGCAGTCCATTTTGCTTTGGTTTAGGGTTGTCTGTTTCCAGTATGTACTACACCCTCTGCGTTAAACCAATCCTGATACCATCCAAATATGAAAGACTTTGCAATGCAGGTTTTAATTCGCAAAAGACTTTCCACACAGTTGTAGCCCCTACATTGAATTTAGATATCCCCAAATGCACTCGTCTGAGACATGACTGGCTACTCAAGACTACTAGTAGTAAATATAGCTGTTTATATTTGTTGATGACATGTATTAAGGTGTAATATGTGATGCTCTGTTGACTTGAATACACAGGATCACAATGGGGAAAAAGTCCTCACGTGTAAATGGGTTGATGCTAAAAGGAAAAACAAACATCCTGAAAACAGATTCTACAAATGTCTTCTAAATCCTGACAGTTTTCTGAAAACCCCATGTTTCTATGCCAGTGGTTCTCAACCTTTTTCATGTCAAGGACCCCAGACATATCTGTATTTGGGACCCCCCCAGAAGCAAAGATTTGAGTTAAACGTTCGCTCTGAAAGAATCTGTATTCAAAGATGTGTGCCACATTTTCACGATATTTCAAAAATAGCAGCTCAAGCTACAAGCTCATAGTGTGACACTTGTGCCGCGCTATGAGCTTGAAAATGTGCTATTTTTTAATTAACTTCTACTGCATGTACCCTCAACAGGTACTCTTCTAGGGGTGCCCTCTACTAGTCTACAAGTTAATGGAATTGCATCACTTTTAAATACCTTTTGTATCCACAGGTTGATGTCAAATGACCTCATGGCAAAATTCAATATGAAGGGAAAGCTGGGAACCAAAGAAAGAAAGCTGTCTTTCATCAAGCTCCACCTCTACTCTGTGGTCATAGGTAAACGGCATATATCCAGTACCCATGTTTTGACACAGTGGCCACTTGTGAATAACCAGGCAACTACCCACAATGTTTTCAAGTGTATACATTCTGGATGGTTCTTATGTTCTTTGACACCTTTAAAACGGATATCTCTTTTTGCTTTCATTTTGTAATGATGTAGCCAGTGTCCAAACTTGAAATCCCTTTAACTTTGAGCATTAGATTAAATGTTTGACCCCTTCGAATTTCTGCCGCTTAATGGTTTTACTGCTTACTGTAGCCCATCTTGTCTGTCTTGCAGAGAGTGTCCAGAGGAGCACCAAAGAAACGGAGGCTAACATCTCTGACCAAATTGCTTACTGCTTGAAATATGCTCCAGACAGGCTGGGTGGAGGTGGCAGGACCAAGACGGACTAGGCTGGAGACAACAGTATTTTATTTTGCACAAGGTCTAGACTGGAGACAACAGTACTTTATTTTACTTTGCACAAGGAAGCTGTTTTGCACAAGGAAGCTGTTTTATGCACAAATACAAAGAAAACCTCATTGATGCACGTGTTTCGGGTCTCTGGGGCTTCGTACACACATAAAGAACTGTTCTGTGCTCTGCCTGTGTTTCATGGCCGCCTCAATGCTTTTCCAATGGAAGTCATGTGATTTGACCAAACACTTGTGTTTGATTGCCCCCCTCCCCCGCATCGAGGACACGAATCTTGACTTGTCTCGAACCAGCGTCCTCTCACACCATCGGCAACTGCCAGAACCACTGAGCCACCGTGGAATACTCTGAGCCAAGGATTGAGGGTATATTTATCGTCTTGTTTTTTTGCAGGCTAGTACATTTTTATTCGTAAGTAGTAACAAGTGTATTTTACCAATGCACACATTGAAATATTGTCATAATGTACGTCTGTATATTACTATGTGTTTGTTTTGCAAAGGTTCAAGTGTTTTAATGTACTTTTTAGTGACGTTGTGGTAGAGTTTTTTTAACAGTACTTGTGAGGACTCTGCACTCTCTCTCTCACACACACACACACACACACACACACACACACACACACACACACACACACACACACACACACACACACACACACACACACACACACCAGGACTGGCAGCTGATTGGCAATTTGCCACTTGTCCCTCATTCAGGGTTGCCAGGTTGTTGTGCTGTGTGTCTAATGTAGGCTTACCATACGTCCTCTTGTGGCTGTCCGGCTGGCTGTCCGGGGGGGGGTTTATAAATTCCTTCAAATGTCCGGGGTTTTACACGTATATGTACGCTCACAGACCATTCAGACCGACCAATGTGTATTACAATGCACGTTCAATGGTTCGTAGTGGAAAAACACTGTGGGAGGCGGACTTTCAGCCCGAACCCCGGAATGTGTATTATTCATAACTGCATGTGCGCTGACAGCACTGGTCCTCACAGCAGGTCAGAGAAAGGCTCGCTGCTGCTCCGCTGTCTGCAGATAGACTGTGTTGTCTGCTCTCCGTGAGGGAAAACTTGAATTGCAAAATAACTATCCTAATCCTATCAATGACATGCAGAAAAAGTAGGCTACTGTTTTCTTAGCTTTGTGACTGACCAATGAGATGCAGATTGTATTGTCTGCAAAGGAACTATGTGTCTGTCACAAATAAAAGTTCTGTCCTGCAAGTCCATGTCAACAACACAGACAAGGCAGCTGTGCGCGAGGTGAGTCCTTCTGCAAATTAAATTGACCGAATATTATTTTGTACAACCAAGCAAAGCATAGGATATGATGGTTTGGGCTGGTCTCTCTCTTTTTACAAGAGATAAGCCATTGCATACAGGTTCTCAAACGTTTTAATTTCAAGGACCCCCATAACTCTGAGAGTAAAACCAAATGGACCCATTTGGAGTCCCATTTGATTCCATCTGTACAGTATCAGAGTTAAAAGTTATAAAACGGTCCATTTGGTTCCATTTGTACACTCAGAGTTACAGACCTGTAAGGGTCCATTTGGGTCCATGTGTTACACTCTCATATAATATGACAGCATACACACCACACACACAGGCAGGCATTGCCTAAAACACATTAAAACACTCAAACATTCCAGGTGACTAAAATGTGACTAAATTAAAACTATTCAAGGGACTGAAATGAGTTTGCTGCCAAAAACACAACACTGCATGATGTCACCTCCGTTCTTTATTTCCCCAGAGAGCAGACACGGTCCCCACAGGACAGGTCAGGTCAAAGGTCATTCGGTGCCGACTGACAGACAGACAGACAGACAGACAGTCGGTCAGACACTCAGCGAGTCACTTGATTGATTCATTTACAAACACACAAGTTGTGTGTTTGTAAAAAATCAGACCCACCGTTTCATTAGAGGATGTTCAGGTGGGGGTGAAGAGGCCGGAGGTCAACACAATTATACTGTCAGTCTTTTGGGTTTTATTAACCCATTCTGGACGGGAACCCTTTTTGGTGCATTATGTTATACTTTAGAAAAATAGCAGACCCGCAAGCGGTGGCGCGCTACGAGCTTGTAGGTCTGCTATTTTTGAAAAATCGTGAAAATGCGGTGTGTGTGTGTGTGTGTGTGTGTGTGTGTGTGTGTGTGTGTGTGTGTGTGTGTGTGTGTGTGTGTGTGTGTGTGTGTGTGTGTGTGTGTGTGTGTGTGTGTGTGTGTGTGTGTGTGTGTGTGTGTGTGTGTGTGTGTGTGTGTGTGTGTGTGTGTGAGAGAGAGAGAGTGAGAGTGAGAGTGAGAGTGAGAGAGAGATCATATGTTTTTCAAAAACCTTGAACAATTTATAAACAGTGGTTCTCAAACACAAATCTTCTCTTCTGAGGATGGGTGGGGCTGCCCTGGCACACAAGGGCGGGGGGGTCAAATACAGATAGAAATTGGGTTAAAATGTGATTGTTCTTGTCACTAGGTGCTGGCGCAAGGTGTGACTGCGGTGTTGATCATTGTGTCAGTCCTGCAGCTGTGTGTCAATGTCACCTCTTCTGTGTTGGATGAGGTCAGTGTTGTGATCTTCATATATGGATATGGCCATATATGGTGGCGTGACGTGGCACGAGGCGTGATATATTGGAGATCTAAGTCTTTCCATGATGTCACGTGATGTCACGAGGCGTGACCATATATGGAGACGTGATGTCACGAGGCGTGACCATATATGGAGGCGTGGGTGACTAACGGTATGGTGTAGGCTACCAATGAAAACCTGCATCTCCCTTCCGTCCGTCTGTCCATCCGTTAGTCACCCCATGCCTCCATATATGGTCACGCCTCGTGACATCCCGCCTCCATATATGGTCACGCCTCGTGACACATCACACCATATGACCATCTCCATATATGAAGATCAAGACACTGTTCTGACATTCCAACTGTTGATCCCTCCCCACCCGTCCTTCCTGTTCTGACATTCCATATGTTGATCTGACCTCATCAAACCCTGTACACTCAAGACACGCTCCAGTACAGAATTAATTCCATATGTTGATCTGACCCTAACCTCGCGTCACCAGGCTTCCCACCTCTTAGGAAAGCCTGGTCTGTGTTACAAAAATGCCCTGTAAACCAAAAGCCAAAGCTGCTCTCCCAGCAGTCTGCCGTCAGCCAGGCGGATGCGTGCACGCGACCTCGCCCTAAAGGGCTTCTCGCCCTCAGGGCGTCTTGCTGGTAGTAAATACGGTCGCAATTATTTACTATAGTCCTACTAGACCCCAGGGAGATACATCTGGCCACAACAAATCAATCAATTCCCAACAGATATCCAAACCTGTTGTTTTGGGGAGTGCTGGTTTCAGTTCATTCAACCTCCTCTTGTGTGTTGGCTAGTGAGGGGCACCTATAGGAGCCATTTATACTTCAAAGCGCAACAGTATTGCATGCAGAGAACAGCTGATATACAAGCTCACATCGCATCGCGGATGCGACTGTTGTGAGCGTAGAGGTCTGCGTGCGCTCGCGGGATGAAGCAAAGCAAAGCAAAGTTCTTTGTTTACCCAGGGTGAATGGACTAAGCTCGAGACTTGTTTACAGCCAGACCCTGCTCATAGAACATTTCATGGTAGGGGTTCAATGCCTTGCTCAAGGGCACTTCAGCGGTGGTAATTTTAACGTGCCGGTCCGGGGATTCGAACTGGCGACCTTCCGATAACAAGACCGCTCCGCAAACCGTTCGGCCACCGCTGCCTCAAAGCATTAATTATACTTGATGGGCTGCAGCCGTGCGTGCACCCATGCACAAACAGGCTCTGCTGCCGTGATCATGAGTGCACCTCCCGTTCTTATGACAGCGAATGTAGGTGTGGTTTTGAGGACAACTGCTTTGAATTGCTATTATTGTTCACACACAACAGAAACCAATGGATTATTTCACAATAAAAATCCTAATCATTCTTCCTCCACACTGGGAGAAAACAGCATCTGGAAGTATGATGGTGCATTTTTACATGTGAGTGCAGTTAGAACTTTTCCATTGCATCTTATGAGAGTTTGTCACCTCCCCCTTCACATTCAATTGATGATCTTTTGTGGCCAGATGTAATTGACTGGGGTCAGTAGGACTATAGTAAATAATAATAAAGAAATTGCCGTAAAATTGTGTAAAAAAGACGTATAGTTTCTGACCGAGGCTAAGTCATTGATTTTTGAGGGGAGCTAGCCCCTCCTATATCCAGCTTTTGGTGTTTGTCCACACTGTGTCCTACACAAACATTAAATTCCCATTGACAATGAATGGAGAATGTTACGTCTGAGCAAATAGACAGTCAATTTTACGTCATGATGATGTACGATGATAAGAGCGCCCCTTTTTTAAATTTTCGTTTTTTCATGTCGTATGAGAGCAGGGAATCATAGCTTCAAATGGACATATTGTTTGTTCAGTTTGACCCACCAGTTTTGGAGATATGGCTTATAGTAGAGTAATGTCTTGCAGAAAACAGCAAGTTGAGAAAACAGGCATGAAAGATTCACTTCTGTGGACTCTAACATTACATCTAGCTACATGTTTAAGCATTTATTTTATATTTACAGCTCTGATATTTATTTCGGACATGCTCTAGTAGTAGGCTATGTGAAGAGTCTGCCTGTGCTATTAACTCATTTTGGATACAAAATGTATGAATTCAGTTTTCCTCCTCTGAAAAGCTGGAGGCTGCACGATAGCAGCCCCTCAGTCAAATATGGTCACATATTTAGCCACTTCAAATGCCCCCGCTATCAAAAATAGCTAAAAATCGCAAAAACGAAAGAAAGCAGCAAATTAAAAATAAATAAATAGGCCTAATAATAATAAAAAATAACACTCATCTTTTACTTTCTCTAATAACAACCTAAAACATGAACCTTGGTTTTAAAAAAACCAAACAAAGTTTTAGTTTTCCAGGGTTTAATTTGTTAAGTATGTTATTTACTTCATACAACAATAACAATAAGACGTGAGCGTTCTGGTTGCAACATGGGTTGTTTATTCACCTGGTCTGTCACATAACTGAGATGCCTTGGCTCGCATCGCCCTCTAGTGGTTATGCAGATTAGCACATGTTTAAGTGCTACCGATTTGGTAGTAATATTTTTACAATTTACAATTTACAATTTAGGCATTTAGCAGACGCTCTTAATCCAGAGCGATTTACATTAAGCAATAACAAAAGCATGGCATACATCACATAAAAAAGTAATTTATTATACATGTGTACTATAAAGTGCTATGACTACATAAAATGCAATTCTAGAGCTGTCTACGTAACAAGCTATAAGTCTGTTTAAAATACAATCTAAGTCTACATACATACAGACATCATATTCACAACTCGAAGTGGCCGCGGTCCCCTTCGTTATTCCAGCCTGACTTGACCGTTAAAAGCATCACATGTGACGCACAAAAGTTTGCACACACACACACACACACACACACACACACACACACACACACACACACACACACACACACACACACACACACACACACACACACAGGGTTCCTGAGGGTAAAATACACAGAGCAGAATGTTTACAACCACCTGAAGCATGTACTGTCTGTACAGTAGATCATTGACTTGAATCTAACTATTTATACAATATGTGTTTTTTGACCCTCAGGAAGATCCTGAACATGCCACGTGAATCACCATGAATCATGTGAATCATGAAACCAGACGACCCCAATGACCTGAGTGATCTCACTTCCTGTCTCAATGACATTGGATGTGTAATAACTTGTTAAAACTCAATGAAGGAAAAACTGAGATCCTTCTCACTGGTCCCCAGTCTGAGAGAGAAAAAAAAGTAGGCTACAGCTAATGCTTGGATCCCTGGCTAGACATGTCAAAACAGAGGTCACAGACCTGGGTGTGACTTTAGACTCAGACCTATTCATTCTCATTTTAGTAAGGTCACAAGAACAGCTTTTTTCCATTTAAGAAACATGGTAAATGGTGCATTTATATATATAGCGCCTTTTATCCAAGGCACTTTACATAGATTGTGCATTACATTCACCCATTCACACACACATTCATACACCGATTGCGGCGGAAGCCATGCAAGGTACCAACCAGCACATCGGGAGCAATTTGGGGTTCAGTGTCTTGCCCAAGGACACTTCGACATGTAGACAGGAGGAGCCGGGATTCGAACCGCCGACCCATGGATCATTGGACGACCTGCTCTACCTCTTGAGCCACAGT
The DNA here is from genome assembly GCF_951216825.1 of Electrona antarctica. Taxonomy (NCBI): domain Eukaryota; kingdom Metazoa; phylum Chordata; class Actinopteri; order Myctophiformes; family Myctophidae; genus Electrona; species Electrona antarctica. The sequence goes on along the minus strand of NC_136798.1, from coordinate 43,812,845 downwards.
CGCCCACATGGCTAAAGTAAGACCTTTTTTTAAATCAGAGAGATGCAGAAGTACTTCTACATGCTTTTATCACAAGCCGACTAGATTATTGCAAATCTTTTTACAGGACTACCCAAAGAAATCTATAAAAGAATTACAGATAATCCAGAATGCGGCAGCTAGAATATTAACAAATACCAGAAGAAGAGATCACATTAGTCCAGTCCTGTCAACACTACATTGGTTACCAGTATTGTTTAGAATAGATTTCAAAGCGCTTTTATTTGTTTATAAAGCACTAAATAACTTGGCACCTTCATATATTAAGGATTCCATAAATTTTTATGTTCCAACTAGAACACTCAGGTCTTCATCCGCTCTCCTACTAAAATTACCCAAAGCTCAACATAAGAACACCGGTGAGGCCGCCTTCTGGGTCTATGGCCCCAAGTTGTGGAACACACTACCACTGCACCTTAAAAGGGTGACCTCCCTTGCTGGTTTTAAGAGCGAGTTGAAAACTTATTTTTTCAACTTGGCATTTGTTTAGACTGATCTTGTGTTCACACTCAATGTTCTGTTACAATTTTCCTTACCATTTATTTTTTTCTTTTTGTATTGCTATTTTTATTTTCTAATTTGTATATATTTGTATATACTTTTTTTTATCTATTGACCTGCTTTTGTCTTCTGGCATTCCGCTGCTTGTTATTTGTTATATGTGAAGCACTTTGGGTTGCATTTTATGTATGAAAGGTGCTATATAAATAAAGTGTATTATTATTATGTAATAAAACCTCGATTCACACATGCGTCTCCTGTTTCTTATGACACACACACACACACACACACACACACACACACACACACACACACACACACACACACACACACACACACACACACACACACACACACACACACACACACACACACACACACACACACACACACACACACATTGAAGAGATTGCAAATATTGTTCGTGTTGCAACACAAGGTTTATTCAGAGCAAGAGATGCCAACACCAGCATGATTAAAAATTGTACAAACTTCACAATGGAACTGAAATATCACTTACAGCAAAAATATTCATCAACAAAAAAAAAACAAAACATGCCATGTATGTAACAAAACATGAAAATCATTTTGCAAGAAAGAGAGAGAGAGAGAGAGAGAAAAAAACAAAACAGGTTTAGGCCTATAATGGGGAGAATAAAATGAATGTATAAAAAGAATCAACCCCTTTATCAATGCAGTACTCCAAAATAAACCGATATAGTTGTTTTAACTTTTTTATGGTAACAAAAGGAAATTGCTTCACATATATTCATAGGTTTCTTTTCGCATTCTAGCATGTCACATGCTAGTGCTGAGAGCTTACGTAAATACATTACAGGTTTAGTTTTTAACATCGGTACAATATGGGAGTCTATGCTGACCATTGGAAGGTGGCAGATTTGTGCTTTTAATTCCCGTTTCCTTTCGTATATTTCAGTACAAGAACAAGTGAATAAAAAGTAGAGGGTCGGTCCCAAAGGATCCTCGGGGGTTCCTTGAGGGGGTTTCCAAGTGGACGGTTACAGGTCTGTAACTCTGGGAGTGTACAGATGGAACCAAATGGACCCTAGCTTACCCTAACCTCTCAGGGTTATGGGGCCATTGAAATTAAAAAGGTTCTACAACCAATGCTTTATCTATATATGCAGAATTCTACAGGGCATAGCAGTGTCGGACATTTTCTGTTTCCGTTCCAGACCCCATTTATTTGTATAGATAAAAATTAAATATATACATTTAAGGCTATATAGATTCAAGCCACCCTGGTGAATCATGACCGTAAAACGTTTGATTTTGTTAAAGAAAGAAAAAAGAAAAATAACTGAAAATTCACAGAATCAAATGGTCAATCAAAATGGATTATGGCCGGATGGCTGGATTCTAGCCTTAGATTATATAGATTTTTTGGGAAAAAAATGTATGGGGTCTGCAACAAGCCCCCAGTAAGGCTGTCCAATGTTGAAGCTGCCACTACCTACTGGCGAAATGTGGAATTGCAGCACTTGCATGGAGGTGGACGGACGTTCATGACGTCACGTGCGTATTGAGGTCCGCTCGCTCGAGCCATTGAGTTATAATTATACTTCCGGAAGTCTTCCGCGTGCTTCAAAACGCCACGGAGCAACTTCTACTGAAATGAATAGTGGGGGGGGGGGGGGAGGCGGGGCTAACGCTCCGGTTCGGTCTCTATCCTTTTATTACTCTATGGTCTGGAACGATGGACCCAGAAAATGGCCGCCGCTGCTACGTCATATTGGCAGAAGCTACACTCTAGACAAAGTCTAGACATGAAGTCATGGAACGTGTGCCTTGAATAGATCCCGCTGGACTCATTCAACACTTAATACACCATGTGTAGGCCTACTGTGCACGCGCTGACCGGGGTCTTCCAAGGGTGTGTCTCTGGCACCCTCATTGTCTCCCTCTGTACAATCAAAATCTCTTTGTCGCAAAATAGCCGACCTACATGCCTGCTTGATTTTCGCCAAATCTTAGCCTATTTTCTGCAAATGTTTGCATCTTCCAGAATATGTACACTAAAGGGTTAATGCGTTTGCTTAGTAAATCAATTTAGGATGAACTTATAATTGATATTATACGATGCCAACATTTTTGTGTTTTCACTTTGTATTTTCTGTACAGATCCCTAGTGTCCCTATCATAGAAAGCGAACATTAAAACGGAAATAGGCAAACATTCGATGAAAAGGGCTGTTCTACAAGCTGTGGCGTGTTTTAAATTTGTAGATTGGGTATTTTTGGCCAAGAAATGTGTTAAAGGTGGAGAAAAGGAGGGGGCCGTGTACTGTATAGGTTCCTGGGGACCCCGGCCAAATAAGAATATATATAGGCCTTAAGTGATGACATTAAAATCACCAGCATACTGGGGTTGTTTGTGTGCAAAATCAGTTTCCACTCTGTACAAATCTTATATTGTTCATTGGATCGTATATATTAACTGTCTACTATGACATAATCAGCCAGATTTTTTAAATCCCTTTATTAAAAAAAAAGTTTATTATTGAAGAGGAATTGTCAACATTATATATTATTTATATAAGTTCTGAAATCACAGTTTCAATAAGTTGTAACAAGTGAAACAACAAGTGACACTTTTTCCAATGAAGCACGTGCATGTTAATGATGATTTTACACCACAAGATTCTACCTGCACCGTGATTTCAGACAACCTTGTAACACATGAAAGTTGGGCCAATTTGGATCAAACCTTGCAAAAGCACGTTTAATTAATTAACGATTGTTGTGTGTGTTACGTCGAGTGGAATACATCACACTTCATTGTTAATATTCTACTCGGTGGAAGTACACTCTTTATATTTCCCCACAGTCTACAAAAAAGGCAGTCAAATATATATATATATATATATATATATATATATATATATATATATATATATATATATATATATATATAAATCATCTCATGTCATTTCATGGTCATATTGTGGCTCAGATAATTATGCCTGCTTAATTAACACATTCTTACAGCCAGGTCGCACCACTACGATGGCGAGTTAGGCAACATCTGACCAAACGTATACGTCGGCATCAGACGTGTGACGTTGGACAAGAACAAACATGATTTAGGATTCTAACATTGGGTGGCGACATCGCACCGTTCGGCACGGGCGCCTGTTTTTAGTTATATATTTAATTTCCCCCCCCCCCCCCGCCACAACAAGAGTCAACCTATTAGGAGTTGGGAGGGAGGATGTCTGTATTTCGTTCTCACTAAGTATACGGCGCTGACTCTGCAGAAGTGAGTCGCGTGAATCGGGACTATACCAGGAATGTTGAAAAGGTGAAGCCCGTCGTGTGTCACACGATAGTATAGATTTCCCCCAACTCGTCATCAGCATATTACGATCTGGGTAGTGAGAATGTGTTGGATTGAAACTATGTATACTGTATGACTGCAGGCTTTATTATATAGATGCATGGTTGTGGAAAGACAATTGTACTGAACAGGTTGCAATATACACGTACTACTGTTGTTGTTGTTGTGATGTAAACCCTGTATGTCCTGTGGATTCAGCAGCTGTCAAAAAGAAAGCATTTATCTACAAAAGGTCGTCTGCCCCTCTGCTCAGAGCTTTTTCCGGTGTCGCTTACCGCAATAGTTCACAACAAACATCATCAGAGCACGGAACCGAGTTGTTCCGATGTGCAAGATCGTCCAACACAAGAAAGACCCCCCCCCCCAAAAAACAAAAACAAAAAAACAATAAACGAGTCATTCGCCCCTCTTTCATTTTGGGAACCAATCACCCACATTGGATTCCTTGAAACATGATTGTATTAAAAGGTTTATACAAAAACGCAATACATTTATATTTAGTAAAAAGATCTATCAGCTCTTTGCTAGATCTAATTCATAAGAAATTGCATATACCCAAACATTTTTTTTATATAGATTGCATCCCATATCTAAACAAGTGATTTAATATTACCGTACCAATATTGCTGATAAGTCATCCTAGTAGCTAGTAGTGATACATTAATTCATAATGACAGATTGTCTACCTACATTTTTAATAGTCGATCTGAGCTTCATTCTCTGAATGAAAAGCAGAAATATTCTCTCGAAAGTGCAGAATAGTATGTTTTAAACTACAGGAGTCTAGATCTATTTGGGGATAAGGGGAATTTTCACCAGTTGAGTTTCCTATATGTTTGAGATTCTTTGTGTTTGTAGTAAAACATCTTGTCTCGTCATTTTTTTTAACTCAATCATAGACAGTAGTATTTAATGTCTACACTGAAGACAGAGCTGTCAAACATCGTTTCCGAAAACAAAAAAACAAAACTTTAACTTTACAATCCAATCTTTATAGTCTCTCAAGCCAGACATTCTGTTCCACAATATGCAAATTCTACCGAGACTCTGCCAGGCACAATGTAAAATCATGAAATTATAGTTACGGTAAGAATGGGAAAAATATATATTACATTTTTCTTTTCTGCTAAGCAGCTACCTAGCAATTGGCTTCGACTGAAGCCTGCAGCTCACTTCAAACAAAGTCGGATGTTTTGGGCTTCGGGCCGAAGTTCAGACCGAAACAGCTACACCAGAGTTCTGAACTTAACTCTGCTGTTTGTTTAACTCAAACTCCAACACGCTTTAACATTTTGTGTCAGATATTTCACCATTTCTGGCGACAGAGGCCGTGTGCTATCTCTGTCCATTGTTTAATTGTCATCAGGTTTGTAGACACTGGGAGAGGGGTTCTAGAGGTTTGACAACCTTTCTACTAATCTAAACTATGGTACGTTTTGCTGGAAGATTGTGGTTGTGGAAATAAAAGATCTCAGGACGGAGATTAATCACAGGACGGAACATTAATGAGGCTGGGAGCGCCTGTTGGGCAACATTCGATGTCATTTCCGGTTGGGACGTCATCCAAAGTTGTCCCCCTCCATTTTAGTGGATGAGAGGAAAAGTCTTCAAACGTGAATAACTCTTGATCTAAATCAATCCGTCCAATTCTAACCAAAGATTAGGTTTTGCGGTCCCGTCGCTTGTCGCGTTAGAAGTAATCATACTTCCCGTTGTTGTCGATCGCCTCGGGGGTGTTTTGGCTACATCTAGCTACTTCAGCTACATCCAAGATGGCGCCTTGTGCACCTTGAAATGGGCCCTGAAGAAACAAATCGCTGGGCGTCCTGATTTTATGGTTACAAATACCTCCGGGCATTCTAGGTGATTCACCCGTGCTGCGGGTTAAAAATCACCCGTGGCTTCCTGTGAGGTTATAGGTTAGGGTTTGGGATAAAGTTAGTTTGGAATTATGAGAGGTCGGAATATTGTCAGAATAAGTCAGAATAATGACATGGCACCGCCATTTTGGTCCCATTGACCTTTGTTTATTTGCGTAACATTATTTTGTTGGCGCAAGGAGTTATTCATGCGCATCTATTGCGAAAGCAAACAAATAGGGAGGCCAGTTCCAAATGCATGTATATGGTTGCAGAAAGAGTGTCTAATAGGTGTCGATCTAAAATCCAAATAACATGCATAAACAATTATGAAAAAACAGTGGAGGACTTTTGAGGTTAAAAATGTGAAAGCTGGCCCAGACGGTTAGCTCAACCGTCTGGGCACCTAGGCTGCCGAGCCAGCCGGACTGTGTGCCGCGGGTTCGACTCCCGAGCCCGACGGCCTTTGCCGTGTGTCACTCCCCAATCTCTCTCTCCTCCTTCCCTGTCTGTCTACTGTTCACTATCAATAAAGGCACAAAAAAGTGACAAAACGACAGCCTTGTTTGGAAACTGGGGCCAGCCGACGGTCTGTCTTGACTTGAGAGACTACGTGTTCTGTTCTGAATCCACGGAGAACAAAGCTGAACTCTCGGACGCATGATTGCTCTTCACATCGCCGTCCACCTCTCTGACACCCCCACCACCGCGCACCCGTTTGCCTGGAAGTGTATTTTTTTTGTTGTTTTTGTTTTTTAAACTAAACGAATGATTCAAGCTTTACACTTCGTAAATATTACATGGTACACCAGAATGTGCTACATTAGCAGCTATATAAACAGTACGTCACATTATATTAGGTCGTTATGAAAATGTACAAAAAAATGCCGTCGAGTGTTCATTTTTAAAACCCTTTGCCCCGTTGTTGGCGATTCTTTTCTTTTTTTTCAAGGCAAGGCAAATATGTCAGCAAAGAGAGAGAGAGAGAGAGAGAGAGAGAGAGAGAGAGAGAGAGAGAGAGAGAGAGAGAGAGCTACACATGGAGTTGAGTGTTCAGCATTGATAGACTTGATAAATAAATAAATAATTAAATCAATAAATTACAGCAGCAAAAAAGTAATAATTAAATCCACTCCCTCTATTAGACCCCCCCCCCCCCCCCTCCTTATAAAGGAGCATGAAGCCCTATATAGGCTGAGTTTGGAGTTTAAACCACAACAGATTAAAAACATGGCCGGCTGATTTAAATGGAGTCCCCCAGAATAATCACATTGTAACTAGGGGCCCCCCAGAATAATCAAATTTGAACTGGGGGCCCCCATAATAATCAACTTTGAACTGGGACCCCTCAGAATAATCAACTTTGAACTGGGGACCCCTATAATAATCAAATTTGAACTGGGAACCCCCAGAATAATCAAATTTGAACTGGGGAACCTAATCAAATTTGAACTGGGACCCCCCAGAACAATCATATTTGAACTGGGAACCCCCATCATGACAAGCACTTGGAATTGCAGGAGGCATTACATTTTTTGGTTCCATAAATATTGTGAAAGTAGCAGATCTACAGTTGTATAGAGCTTCTATATATTTTCACAAATTTTGCCTTTTCCTTGACCTTAGCCTATATGTTTTGCCTATTTGGCCAATGTTTGACCAGCTTTTATAGTTTAGTTTGTTCATTACTTTTATACCGTAAATTGAGGTATTTAAAAGCTCTGAAAAAAATCCTTAAATTGTCGCTTCGCTGGTCCATGCCTCATTGCCTGCACCTGGGGAGCACCCATGGTTCTGGAGACATTCCAAAATCTAAACACACCCATCATTAATTTCATTAGCTGCAGGTGTGTTGCTTAGCCTGCCATTGTTATTTTACCTGCTGGGGGTGGGAAAAAAACAAAGAAACTATAAAATCAACCTATAGGGTATCACTCCCTTTCAAGCATATGGCATCCCCTATTTAAAAATAAAGAAGAAATAGCGAACTTTCGGATGCCATTTCCACCGCTTAACACCGTCGTGCGACAAAGTATAAAAAAGAGGGCTTACGTTGGTTAATGCAAATGTGATTGATTCTGGTTTTTTTTCCTTTTTTCTTTTCTTTGCATCATCTACACCTGGATGCCCTGAACCGCCTGCTTGATGTTCTCCAGCAGAGCCTTGTTCTCCGGGCTCTGGTAGTGGTCCTGGTGGGTGTACATGTCCGTCAACGTGCTCACGTACGAGTCAAAGTTCTGCTCATTCATTGGTTCCTGAGGAGGAGGGGGAGGGGGAAAATCAAAGTTCTGCTCATTCATTGGTTCCTGAGGAGGAGGGGGAGGGGGGAAATCAAAGTTCTGCTCATTCATTGGTTCCTGAGGAGGAGGGGGAGGGGGGAAATCAAAGTTCTGCTCATTCATTGGTTCCTGAGGAGGAGGGGGAAAATCAAAGTTCTGCTCATTCATTGGTTCCTGAGGAGGAGGAGGAGGGGGGGGGGGGGGCATGGCCACCAATTAGACCAGTGGTTTTCAAACCTTTTCATAAGAACACGGACCATTTTTGCATTCAGCATTTGAGACACGGAACCATCGTTTGATGACATTTAGCCTCTCACACCCAAAACGAACGAATATTCTTTTTATCGTTGGATAAGATTTTGTCTACAATTCCATGCGGCGTCAATGCGGCGCCATATGAGATAACAGGCAAACGCAGATCAAAAATAACAATTCTTCCACATTCTCTAATTGTGTAGAACGATTTAACTCTTGAGAGCGTAAAATTAAACCATTTGGACCCGTAATTGCAAAGAAGAAAAACACCAAAGAAAAAGTGCCTGTTTTCTTGATTTGTTCGGCCCGAAAAATTGTGTTGTCATGATTTGTCACAACTCTAGTTGGCTTTGTATGAGGCTTAAAAGGTCTTTAAATAAATACTTTTTGAAATGTCTATGAGGAAAATGAACGGGGAATCATTTCCTGGGCCCTGGTAGGAGGCGGGACTGCGGCGCTCTATAAGGGTCCATTTGGTTAACAACTCTCCATCATTTAGCTGATGGGGACCACCTGGAATCCCTTCAAGGGCCACTGGTGGTCCCCGGACCACTGGCTGAAAACCTCTGAATTAAACGACCAAACGCCAAAGCGACCTATCCATTGTTGATTGGTTGTTCACATGCACAGCACACCAATCACGCCGACAGTCACATCGCATGAACTGATTGATTAATTAAAGGAGAATTTCGGACTATAGTCGTGTTCTAATTGCCTTTAATCTAGTCTCACGTTACCAGACTGTTGCCTCCGTGATTTCCAAACGCTTCATCATACAGTCTGGATCATACAACGGAAGAGCTATCATGCGTAAGCGATAAAGCGGAAGTGGAGCCTCGACCTCGCCACTTCTGTTTCGTCTTTACAGTCGCGCACATTTATCCTAATATAAATAGAAAACAGCTAAGCATATATAGCTTGTTGCTTAGCAGAAAAGGAAATTAAAAAAATAAGCCCTAAAGATATTTTAAAATATATTTCCGTGAACGGAAATGGCAGCTTCCTTACTCAGCTCATGTGGGGGCTATAGTTCCAGACTCTATATAGCATTCCGTTACTCAGCTCATGGGGCTATAGTTCCAGACTCTATATAGCATTCCTTACTCAGCTCATGGGGCTATAGTTCCAGACTCTATAGCATTCCGTTACTCAGCTCATGGGGCTATAGTTCCAGACTCTATATAGCATTCCTTACTCAGCTCATGGGGGCTATAGTTCCAGACTCTATATAGCATTCCGTTACTCAGCTCATGGGGCTATAATTCCAGACTCTATATAGCATTCCGTTACTCAGCTCATGGGGCTATAGTTCCAGACTCTATAGCATTCCGTTACTCAGCTCATGCGGGGGCTATAGTTCCAGACTCTATATAGCATTTGGAGATTGTGGAATAGTTGTCTGAATACCTTTTAATCTGATATTGTTATTATGACCTATAGAATGAGAACAAGAGAATGTTCATAGTAGGGCTGGGACTTTAACTGATTTAGAATAGATGAATAAAGTACAGATAACAATAACGCGATTAAAAAATGTAACATATTTGAATAATCGCTATAGCTTAGTTTTTGCACCACAGAACCTTTCTCACTGGCCGAAGTTCAGGCGTACGGATCATACCGGTGCACGCAACAGGATAAGAAGCCGATCAGTGGATGGAAGCCCAGTGGATGGAAATAAAACAACTCACTTATTAACTCGTATACCAAAATCCGTTGTAATAGAAACAAATAATCCTTCTCAGGTCAAATATTAAAATGCTATTAATTTTAATTACTTCATTACAATGCCTCAAATGAATTAGATCAATGTTTTTATTAATCAAGTCCCAGCCCTATAGTCTAGTAGCCAGAATGTGAACCCGGACATGGTGAGTACACCAACGTTTTATGTTAGAAATGTTTAGTATGGGTCCCCAGCATGTAGAAACTGCTGGATGCTAACTTGCATATGTTGAGCAATTTTCATATTGGCATAATATCTGACCATACCATTAACAACCTATGAGGAAAAAAATAAATAAAAAAAATACATAAAGCATGATGAAATTTGGATTATTTTTTTGCCTTCTATAGGTTGTTAATGGTATGGTCACATATTATGCCAATTATGAAAATTGCTCAACATATGCAAGTTAGCATCAGGCAGTTTCTACATGCTGGGGACCCATACTCAACATTTCTAACATAAAACTTTGGTGTACTCAACATGTCTGGGTTCACAATGGGGCTCTATGGGCTGGCTACTAGACTACTAGTTCATATAGCTCCATCCCGAGCCCCCCGCAGCTCCGAGTGTGCAGGCAGGGTGGGGTTTTGCGGTAAATCTCTTATTCTAATCGCTGGGAAATTCATTTGTATTTATTTATTTTCTTAGATAGCCGTAGTGGGTTAGGACAGCCCAAAGGAGACTTTGGATGACATCACAGGAGAAATCTTGTTTTCCAAGACTCGCGGAGGTACAAACTCTGTGGACAGAATCTATATAGTCATAAAATAAAGGGTGTTCAATAGCACTGATTTATGCAAAGAAAAATCACACCCGTGTGAACTGAGTCGTGTAAAGTATTATATAGCCTGATCAGCTGTGGTCTGACGTAATGTCTGATGTAATGAAATCAGCATCAACCGTGCTCATTTTTTGAGCACAGACAGACAGACTAACAAAGCCAGTTGTAGGAGTGGTTTACACCACTCAAAAAATAATAATAATCAAAAACCTCAAAAAATGGAGTTAGGAGGTTTCCTCCCGACATCAACGAGATAATATACCATCTGATTATGGTAAGAATTAAAGGAATTCTCCTTTAACCCATTTAGGCCTGACTTTGAAAAAAAGAAATGTCTTCTAAATCCTGACAGTTTTCTGAAATACCTACAGTATGTTTCTATATTAGTGGTGCTCAATATTTCATGTCAAGGACCCAAAAATGATATGTAATTGGGCCACCGACCCCCATCTGAAAATGTGCTGTTCCAGGAACCCCACAGAAGCAAAGATTTGAGTTAAAAACGTTCGCTCTGAAAGAATATATATTCAAAGATATGTGCCGCATTTTAAATAGCAGACCTACATATATAACCTGACTCCGCCAGATGGGGCAGCAGAGAGTACACTGGGTTCCCCCCTCCTGCTCCCATCTGGGAACTCTCAGGCAGACTTGATGGCAGACTTGATGGCCAATCAGCTGCAGCTAGAGGTGGGATCAAGGCATACACAGTGCTGCCTTGATCCCGCCTCTAGCTGCCGCTGATTGGCCAGGCCGTTTTGTGGCCGGGCATCAAGTCTGCCTGAGAGTTCCCAGATGGGAGCAGGAGGGGGGAACCCAGTGTACTCTCTGCTGCCCCATCTGGCGGAGTCAGGTTACTACATATAAGCAGACCTATATACTCGTATAAGCGAGCTTATACGAGCTTGTAGATCTGTTATTTTTCAATAGCTAAAGTAGAACATAAAGGTTTGTAAAAGAGAGGAGGGTCGGAGGAAGGACACAGACAGTAAACAGACATAGGTCATAATGGGGTGAATGGATTAGCCAATGGAGACAGAGGCAGAGCATGGATGAACCAATGGAAAGGAGAAGGAACAATTAAATAAAAAATACTATATGAATAAAACAAAAAAAAGAAATAGCATGATGTGTTGTGAGCTGGTACATTAGCTTTTCTTCTTAAAAAAATAAAATAAAATAAGAAACTATCCGTGGCTATTTGGTCGACCTTTTCCATCGATATGTGAACGTGGCTGTTATATGATTTGCTGATTGAATTTCAATTTCATTTGAGCTTTTGAATTATTCTTCTCTAATTACACTATTGTGTTTTATAAATGGTCCCTGTTATGATTGGTGTCTGCTTGGTGTCTGCTGAACAATACAAACTTAACATTATTGATTTCAGTGTTTTGCATCGTATTCTTTTTTCATCTTGTGAGGTTCTGCCGCTATTCATTTCAACGGTGTGACATGACACCACGTTACCTTTCTGGATAGAATAATCGTCAATTGAATGTGAAAGTCGGAAGTGGCTTGTAGTCGGTATCAGCCTGTAACACGCGGGAGTCTAGACGGATGCCACGCCTAGTATCAGCTCCCAGAACTTTCCGCACAACTTGCCGCACCCAAGCCGCGCTATACTCATACGCTGAGTTGGCGGTGGCCCGGGATCGAACCCATGACCTTGTGGTCCAAAGGCGAGAGCTCTACCGACTAAGCTACCCCGGATACAATGTATCGCTCCGTGATTTAACGTGTATAGTTGTGATGTCATGACAGCATATAGTGGGAGGAGGGAAAGGAGGAGGGGGGGGTGCAGAAAAGAAGGGTAATTGAGATAAAAGGACAAAAGGGATAATAAAGGATTGAGGCTTGTTTCTTACTCTGTGGGTCATCTGTACACCACGGCCGATATATGCTTTACAGGGGGCGCGTTTCTGAGCCGGGGGTCTCTATACAGAGAGAGAGGGGTGTACAGAGGATCTATTAGTCTGATATACTACACACACACACACTGACACAGGAGTCTAGTGTTAGTGCGTGCGTGCGTGCGTGCGTGCGTGCGTGCGTGCGTGCGTGCGTGCGTGCGTGCATGCATGCGTGCGTGCGTGGCAAACTAATTATACATTCTCTCCAGTGTCACTAGACCACTGGGCCCTTTTTTAACCTATAGCTCCTCGCCACTCGCCCTACACACTTCCACTTGGTTTGAGCATAGATATATAAATAATAGAGACAGCCCCGGGATTCCCCTCCCATCCAGTGCCGTCTCTATTGTTCATATATATATATATCTATGCTCAAAACAAGTGGAAGTGTGTGTAGGGCGAGTGGCGAGGAGCTATAGGTTCAAAAAGGGGTCTGGAGAATCTATTAAGTCTGTTACACACACACCCACACACACACATAAGGCCTCATTCACACATAAAGAACATATGTTCTGCATGTGCTCTGCCTGTGTTTGATGGCCGCCTCAATGCTTTTCCAAATGGGAGTCACATGGGTTTGACCAAACATTTGTGTTTGATGGAGGGGAGGCGGGGGACCAGAACACAGCCCTCAAACACAAATGTTTGGTCGAGCCATGTGACTCCCATTGGAAAAGCATTGAGGTGGCCATTAAACACAGGCAGAGCACAGAACATATGTTCTTTATGTGTGAATGAGGCCTAGATTGGGCCTGTGTTACCATGCAGGTAACAGGGCTGTTCTCACAGGCCGGGGTCACCAACATGTCCATACAAGACTTGTCTTTGTCTGTGGGCATTTATGTATTTTTTTACCATAATATTGTTGGGTTTTTATTTTGATTACGAGTCCCGAGTGCAGGTTCTCAAATGTTTTATTTTCAAGGACCCCCTATAACCCTGAGATTGTACACATGGAAGCAAATGGACCCATAGTAGCCCTGGAAACCCAGACGTTTTTTTATTTCCAGGGAGAGAAAAAAAAAAGTCTGGGACCGAGTCCACTTCAATTCGGCATAGAGTAGCGCAAACGTCGCTCACTCTCGGCTGATTTCTGATCGTCTGCACCTTTGTTAAATTGAGGCACACACGTACACACACGCGCACACACTCCTCTCTCTCTCCGTCGCTCTAATTAATTAGCCTCATGTCGTGCAGCTGCGTCTAGATTCTCCCGGCGGATCCTGCCGGGAGCTGCTTATGCCATAGAAAGTAGAGGTGGACCCCAGGCTAGACCCATAGGGACCCGTAGGGTCCATTTGGTTCCATTTGTACACACTCAGAGTTACAGAAGCTGTAATGGTTCATTTGGACCACCTTCAAAGGAACCTCGAAGGTCCCTCAACCCACTTTGAGCACACATTAATTAATGGAAAGACTGGATATTTGTAACTTATCAATGTATTGGCTAATAGATCAATGATTTATTATCCAATTTAGGCCCAGCTGTCTTCTCTCTACACAACGGAACCATATGGACACAGTCACACACACATGTAGCAGCAGCATGTTTGTCAAACTGAAAAAAAAAGCCAAAGCAGTTGGTTGAGGCGTTGATGTGCATGGTTCGTGGTCAATGTGTGTGAGGCGTCAAAACACGCACGCACGCACGCACGCACACTCACACGCACACACACAGCCAACGGAGGAAACAAACAGATGAGCGTTACATTTATTACATTCACTACAATTCACTCAAAACGAGCTTGTAGCTTGAGCTTGTAGATCAGCAATTTTTGCTATTATTTTAAGTGAAATCCTGAATAATGTTTTGCTATTTTTGAATTGGAATCCATTTTTATTTCATTTCAAATGCCTTAGTCATGTTAACTTTATGAACTAAGTTGGACATTGGGCGTAAAAAAAGACAATAACTACTCGTTAAGCTACTAATTTAGACTGAAGTAATTAAAGCGGGGTCATGTTTGACCATGAACCTGAGGGCCACATTAACCCATTTAGACCTGAGGACGATTCTACAAATGTCTTCTAAACCCTGACAGTTTTCTGAAAAACCTACGTTTCTATGTCAGTGGTGCTCAAACTATTTCATGTCAAGGACCCCCAAACATTATATGTATTTGGCCTCCGACTCCCATCTCAAAATATGTTGTTCCAGGGACCCCCACCAGAAGCAAAGATTTGAGTTCAAAAAACGTTCGCTCTGAGAGAATTATATATTCAAAGATTTGCGCTACATTTTCACGTTTTTTTTCAAAAATAGCAGACCTACCAGCTCGTAGCGCGCCACTCGGTGGCGCGCTATGAGCTTGTAGATCTGCTGTTTTTCAATAGCTAAACTATAACATAATGCTTAAAGCACCAAAAGGGGTCCCCGCCCCAAATGGGTTAAGTGAAGGTGGCGGCGCCCACGTGTCCTGCAATGCCCTACCGTACCATGTGCGGGAGCTGGATGTTGGCCAGGCTGTTGATGAGCGTCTGGCTCAGGTTGGCGAGCTCGTGGAGCAGCGAGTCGTTCTGCTGCTCCATGGCCTTGTTCTCCTCCTCGATGGACTTCAGGCTGCTCTCCAATGGTGGTGATCTGACGCACACAACGCAACGCACGCACGCACGCACGCAAACACACACACAAACAGGAGGACACGGACGTAGACAGACAGACAGTCAGACAGACAGAGAGTCGTGTGACAGTTCTCCATAGCGGAGTGACACCCCCCAGGGCCACAGCAGAGTGATCGAGCACCCATGATCTGGTACCATCAAACCTCAGATCAGTGGTCCCCAAACTTTCTCACGTCAAGGACCCCCAAATTGACACTAATTAGCCCCGCGGACCCCCCATTTGAAAAAGATATGCCAGGGACTGAGTGATTCTCAACCCGTTTAATTTCAAGGACCCCCCAGTTTGACATGCATATTAGTCTACGGACCCTCATTTGATGGCATTTCTATCTCCCGGACCCCCAATTTATATTGTAAAATCAATGTTAATTTAACTCACAAACAAAGAGATCAAGGCAGGGGGGAAAAAAAGAAAGTTTGAGCGCTTTTACCACAAAAAAAGGACAGGTAAAGTGTTTCTCCTGCGTGCTAGATAATTACAAGCTTTTGCTACAAAACTGTACTAAACTAATGAATGCCACACCACAGACGAAAAACAGTCTAAGTCCACACTATTTATCCATAATGTATAAATGATAGATAAGGGGTCAGGACAACGAGGCCTTTTCGTGGAGGGGTCAGTCTGAAATTTGGACTTAGACTGTTTTTCGTCTGTGGTACTCAGTGATGTGTAAAAACTGGTTTCTTTCAAACCTGACCTGAAAAAGAAAGTATAGGAAAGGTTGAGAGACAGATCGACAGTATAGGAGTGATAGACGGTAGATAAGCTGAGAGAGAGAGAGACAGCGTATAGGAGAGACAGGAAGGACAGTTGAGACGGAGACAGCGTAGGAGAGACCAGAGCCATCTAATAGAAAAGTTACGATATTGAGGGGGCAGAAACCGAGCGCTCGAGCGCTGTTCATGGAGCCTGGAGAGGGACAAGTTGGAGTTTGAAATACATTGTTTTCGACGAGGGCGGCGCAAATAAGAGCAATTTTAGGCATGTGTGCCAACATGCCAACTGTTTTAAAGTATTGTACAGTAACAACTAAAGTCTCTGTAATGTTTATGTTGTACGATTACTACAAAACAATCTAAAATAAAGGGATTTAAGATCATTAAAGCTGGGCTGTTGCCCTGAGTCCAATGCATTTCTGCCTTCTTCCGGTCCAGGACTTGTCCCAGTTGGTTGTCCCCATTCTCAATAGAAATCTATGTACGTAGGAGAGCCGCCATTGGACTGAAGCCCCATGAAGTGAACGGAGTTTGCGTAACTCTGTCTCACTCTATGGCTCTGGGAGAGACTTACTTGAGTCCTAAGCTTGATCATGTCCGATTCCACTTGATTGTTCGACTCGTTTAAATCTTTGATTTCTTCATCCAGCTGTTTGATTTCCTCGTCGTTTTCTATGCCTGGAAGGAGAGTTTAATTGAACAGTGCATGAACAGTGCATGTCGTTTTATAATACTACGAGAGGGACAGATTGGAACACGTCCGTCCATTGAGGTCAGAGTGTTGATTTCGTCGACTAAAACTAAGACGAAAAATGTTCGTCGACTACCTTTTTCCACTGACGAAATGGAAACTAAATTGAAACTAAGCTACAGTTGGAGGCCATCGATATTGTCCTTTTCTTTTTGCTGACCGAGTGGTCACCGAGTGGCGCGCTACGAGTGGCGCGCTACGAGCTTGTAGGTCTGCTATTTTTGAAAAATCGTGAAAATATTTATTTCAGAAAACTGGAGGATTTTTTTAAATGTTGAGGTCAGGCCTAAATGGGTCAAATGATAAGGGACAATATCGGTGGCACCCAACTGTATGATGACTAAAACTAAGACTAAACAATTTCGTCAATAAATTAAAACTAGACTAGTTAGGAAGGGACTAGTGGACAAGAGATCCAGTATAAGTCATTTTACAATTAGTTGCATGCTGAAAATAGCAGATCTACAAGCTCACAAGCTTGTAGATCTGCTACTTAAAACCTTTGCTTCTGTAGAACGCCACAACGGTAAGGCCTTCCGGTCTGATTTAGGGATATGTTATAGAGCTCCACGAGACGCACGCGTGGAACTGTAGTACGTCCTCGGGCGACCTTTCTAGTCGACATGGCGCGCGCGAACGTTCCACTACACCGAGTGGCGCGCTACGAGCTTGTAGATCTGCTACTTAAAACCTTTGCTTCTGTAGAACGCCACAACGGTAAGGCCTTCCGGTCTGATTTAGGGATATGTTATAGAGCTCCACGAGACGCACGCGTGGAACTGTAGTACGTCCTCGGGCGACCTTTCTAGTCGACATGGCGCGCGCGAACGTTCCACTACACCGAGTGGCGCGCTACGAGCTTGTAGATCTGCTACTTAAAACCTTTGCTTCTGTAGAACGCCACAACGGTAAGGCCTTCCGGTCTGATTTAGGGATATGTTATAGAGCTCCACGAGACGCACGCGTGGAACTGTAGTACGTCCTCGGGCGACCTTTCTAGTCGACATGGCGCGCGCGAACGTTCCACTACACCGAGTGGCGCGCTACGAGCTTGTAGATCTGCTACTTAAAACCTTTGCTTCTGTAGAACGCCACAACGGTAAGGCCTTCCGGTCTGATTTAGGGATATGTTATAGAGCTCCACGAGACGCACGCGTGGAACTGTAGTACGTCCTCGGGCGACCTTTCTAGTCGACATGGCGCGCGCGAACGTTCCACTACACCGAGTGGCGCGCTACGAGCTTGTAGATCTGCTACTTAAAACCTTTGCTTCTGTAGAACGCCACAACGGTAAGGCCTTCCGGTCTGATTTACGGATATGTTATAGAGCTCCACGAGACGAACGCGTGGAACTGTAGTACGTCCTCGGGCGACCTTTCTAGTCGACATGGCGCGCGCGAACGTTCCACTACACCGAGTGGCGCGCTACGAGCTTGTAGATCTGCTACTTAAAACCTTTGCTTCTGTAGAACGCCACAACGGTAAGGCCTTCCGGTCTGATTTAGGGATATGTTATAGAGCTCCACGAGACGCACGCGTGGAACTGTAGTACGTCCTCGGGCGACCTTTCTAGTCGACATGGCGCGCGCGAACGTTCCACTACACCGAGTGGCGCGCTACGAGCTTGTAGATCTGCTACTTAAAACCTTTGCTTCTGTAGAACGCCACAACGGTAAGGCCTTCCGGTCTGATTTAGGGATATGTTATAGAGCTCCACGAGACGCACGCGTGGAACTGTAGTACGTCCTCGGGCGACCTTTCTAGTCGACATGGCGCGCGCGAACGTTCCACTACACCGAGTGGCGCGTTACGAGCTTGTAGATCTGCTACTTAAAACCTTTGCTTCTGTAGAACGCCACAACGGTAAGGCCTTCCGGTCTGATTTACGGATATGTTATAGAGCTCCACGAGACGCACGCGTGGAACTGTAGTACGTCCTCGGGCGACCTTTCTAGTCGACATGGCGCGCGCGAACGTTCCACTACACCGAGTGGCGCGCTACGAGCTTGTAGATCTGCTACTTAAAACCTTTGCTTCTGTAGAACGCCACAACGGTAAGGCCTTCCGGTCTGATTTAGGGATATGTTATAGAGCTCCACGAGACGCACGCGTGGAACTGTAGTACGTCCTCGGGCGACCTTTCTAGTCGACATGGCGCGCGCGAACGTTCCACTACACCGAGTGGCGCGCTACGAGCTTGTAGATCTGCTACTTAAAACCTTTGCTTCTGTAGAACGCCACAACGGTAAGGCCTTCCGGTCTGATTTACGGATATGTTATAGAGCTCCACGAGACGAACGCGTGGAACTGTAGTACGTCCTCGGGCGACCTTTCTAGTCGACATGGCGCGCGCGAACGTTCCACTACACCGAGTGGCGCGCTACGAGCTTGTAGATCTGCTACTTAAAACCTTTGCTTCTGTAGAACGCCACAACGGTAAGGCCTTCCGGTCTGATTTAGGGATATGTTATAGAGCTCCACGAGACGCACGCGTGGAACTGTAGTACGTCCTCGGGCGACCTTTCTAGTCGACATGGCGCGCGCGAACGTTCCACTACACCGAGTGGCGCGCTACGAGCTTGTAGATCTGCTACTTAAAACCTTTGCTTCTGTAGAACGCCACAACGGTAAGGCCTTCCGGTCTGATTTAGGGATATGTTATAGAGCTCCATGAGACGCACGCGTGGAACTGTAGTACGTCCTCGGGCGACCTTTCTAGTCGACATGGCGCGCGCGAACGTTCCACTACACCGAGTGGCGCGCTACGAGCTTGTAGATCTGCTACTTAAAACCTTTGCTTCTGTAGAACGCCACAACGGTAAGGCCTTCCGGTCTGATTTACGGATATGTTATAGAGCTCCACGAGACGCACGCGTGGAACTGTAGTACGTCCTCGGGCGACCTTTCTAGTCGACATGGCGCGCGCGAACGTTCCACTACACCGAGTGGCGCGCTACGAGCTTGTAGATCTGCTACTTAAAACCTTTGCTTCTGTAGAACGCCACAACGGTAAGGCCTTCCGGTCTGATTTAGGGATATGTTATAGAGCTCCACGAGACGCACGCGTGGAACTGTAGTACGTCCTCGGGCGACCTTTCTAGTCGACATGGCGCGCGCGAACGTAAAAACCTTTGCTTCTTTAGAACGCCACAACGGTAAGGCCCTCCGGTCTGCTTTTCGGATAGGTTATAGAGCTCCCAGATACGCACGCGTAGAACTGTAGTACGTCCTCGGGCGACCTTTCTAGTCGACATGGCGCGCGCGAACGTTCCACTACACCGAGTGGCGCGCTACGAGCTTGTAGATCTGCTATTTAAAACCTTTGCTTCTGTAGAACGCCACAACGGTAAGGCCTTCCGGTCTGATTTTCATATGTTATAGAGCCCAGCAACACCGGCCGACACCTCCAAGGCTTCCTGGGTGATGGCGAGGAGGAGGAGGAGGGCTGCCACGTCACCTCACAGTCCAACTGTCTGTGTACGCCTCTTCTGTGCCTGAGGGAGGCACGCGCGCACACACACACGCACGCGCACACACTCACCTGCCCAGGCCATTGATGCCAGACGACCCTCGGGCCAGGCACTGCAGCCTCAGCCTCTCCACGGGATCTGAACTCACACACAGACGTCTCTTGGCGTCCAGCGCCATCTCTCGGTCGTGCCTCGACGTCCTGGCCATGGCTGAACACACAGAGCACATTAATATAATGTGTAACATTATAGTGGATGCAGTTAGCTTAATGCTAATTCCGATTAGCATAGTTAGCTTCTTATCCATGCTACTGGTGACTGGTTTAGCACAATACAAACTCGGACTCATTACATAACATGCAAATCACACCACCACTCAATATAAAAATAAAACGTTGTCTTATAAAGCAGCATATACTTTGTTTACATTCAGACCCATGGCTTTGTACAACTACTGGCCAAAGTTGAAGTTCATATAGTTGTAAAACATTCACCATAAAAGCCACAATCGCGACAGAGTCAGCTATTCATTCATTACTAACTATTTCACAGACCTTGATGTGACTGTTAGCTGTGATAAAGTAAAGTAAACAAAGTGATGATGAATGACACGACACGAAACACACACACACGTAGGATGTAGCTCTTCTCACAACATTGACGACACAGGTCGGTTCTTTATAAACGGGCATTTATTGGGCATTCTTCTCATCCCTCTGCTGTTCCATGCCGTGAGAACTATGTTCACACAAAATAATAAACACATAAACAATCAACAAATTACGTCGCAATACATAATATTGATCAAACAAAGAAATACAAAACATGTAGAAATGCGCGATGCGCAGGTGAACGTGTCCGTCAAAACACCACAATACAACACAACAAAGATAACTCTCAAATAATAATACCTCGTTGGCCGCTTGTTGTGTAAAGAGGTTCTTGATGCTTCTTGAGTTTCATACAGTCCTTTGAATGTCCTTTTGACCGTGTTTAATAACTTTAAACAGTTCAAACACACTACTCTGCTGCGAGTGTGCTTCCTTGTGCAGACCAGAGTCTGAATGAGTGAGAGAAATGTGTGTACCACCTGTGTGCAATGCCAGGCAATCATGCATCAATCAGTCAATCAATCATGGTCCAGTGTTGCTACTGACAGACAGGGAACTTGGTTCTGCCTCAGAAAGTTATCATCACATCATGTTTACATTTTTAACCTCATATGAAATCAATTATGAACCACATATTTATTATTGTATCATGACATTATTATGAATTATGCTTTATGAACTTATGACCATGAATTGTTGTATTTTAGCTATTTTAGTCTTTTTAAAGTAAGCATTTTAATAGCAGCACTTACATAGGAAGTCAGAGAAACGAATCAAAGAAAAGACCGTTATCTGCCAGTGGAATTCAGAACAGCGCCACAGCCCATCCACATGTATGTGGCAGCGGTGGCCGAACGGATAGCGGCGCGGTCTAGATACCGGAAGGTTCCCAGTTCGAATCAGCCGTCCGACACGTTAAAATTACCACCGCTGAAATGCCCTTGAACAAGGCATCAACCACTACGATGAAATGTGTTCTATGAGCAGGGCCTGGCTGGAAACAAGTTCTTGAGCTTAGCCCAGATACCCTGGGTAAATATAGATTTCATTTCATGAAGCCATATGCCTCTCCCCTCCTCTCCTCTCCTCTCTTTTTGAATGAACAGACAAAACACAAAACACAACATGTTCATTAATGTTATTCTTCACAAACTAGACATTTTATTCATATTTAGAAAATGCAGAATCCAATGGCGTCGGTCTGGGCTCTCCACGCCGTTTGCAAAGGTCAATGGTCAGCAAAAAGACTGCCTCCTCTCTCCCCTCTCTCCACAGAAGTGAAAACAGACAAAACACACCTTTAAAATATGTTCCCTAACCCTATTCTTCGCAAACGAGACATTTTATTCATATTTAGAGCGTCCCAAATTCAATGGGGCCGGTCTCGACTTTCCAGGACGTTTGCAAAGGTCAATGGTCAGCAAAAAGACTGCAACGGTGACCCTTTGGGCCAAATTCTTAAAAAAACGGGGTGATATATATTTTTAAAAATATGTAAGAACCTCCAATATCCATATTCAGGACATGTCGAATCCAATGGAACCGGTCTCGAATTTCCACGACGTTTGCAAAGGTCAAAGGTCAGCCGAAAGACTGCCACGGTGACCTTTGGGCCAAATGCCTTAACAAATAAGTGATAGATATTTTTTTAAATATGTAACACCCCCGAATATCCATATTCAGGCCATGGCGAAAAAAATGGCGTTGGTCTCGATTTTGTGGGAAAAAAACTCAGACCATCACGAAGATCGGCTCGTCGCCGCGATCGCAGAGGTGTTCGGCCCATCCCGAACAGACTTACGATCGTCGTCATAGGCGCGCGTGAACGTCAAACTTTGCTTCACTGGAACGCCACGACGGTGAGGCCTTCCGGGATGATTTTCGGATATGTTATAGAGCTCCCGGAGACGCACGCATGGATCTATAGAACGTCCTCGGGCGACCTTTCTAAGAGGCACGGTCTCGTTTCACTTTTTCAGCCAGGACGCTGTTAGAGTCTATGGGTCTATGACGTGTCTGCATGCACAGAGCCAAAGTGAAGGACGTTTTGTACGACTGTCGGAGGCGTACGTCCGAGACACCTAACCGTTCGTCTCGGCTGGCTCTCCGACATATCCGAACGTCGGATCGTGATGTTTTATCGTTGGCGCGTTGTCGCGCGTCAAAGTCGGCAATTTGTAGGCGTTCGTTCAAGGCTACCGCCGCGGCCGTATGTCCGTTTGGCCCGAAACCTATACGGCTGCGATCGGGGCCGCGACCCGGCCGCGGTGATGGTCTCGGATTTGTTCTGCGACTTTCGCGTCAAAGTCGCAAATTTCGAGGCTTTCGTGCAGGGCTACTGTCGCGACCGTATGTCCGTTTGGCCCAAACCCTATACGGCTGCGATCGGGGCCGCGACCCGGTTGCAGTAATGGTCTCGGATTTGTTCTGTCGAATTTCCCGACTTTTCTCGCTAACTTACTTTGTGGGAGCAGTTTATGCTAATGAAGGGCGTGGTTCCGGCTACTTTGTGGGTGTGGGTTATGCAAATTTGATGGCCGTGGTTTCGGCTACTTTGTGGGTGTGGTATATGCAAATTAGTGGGTGTCGCTTATGTAAATTAGTGGGTGTCACCCCGCCTACTTTGTGGGAGTGGTTTATGCAAATGAAGGGGCGTGGCATGCAAATGAAGGTGCGTGGTATGCAAATGAAGGGCATGTTTCGGCTACTTTGTGGGATTTGCTTATGCAAATTAAGGTGCGTGGTATGCAAATGAAGGGGAGTGGTATGCAAATGAAGGGCATGTTTCGGCTACTTTGCGGGATTGGTTTATGCAAATGAAGGGGCGTGACATGCAAATGAAGGGGATTGGTTTATGCAAATGAAGGGACGTGGCATGCAAATGAAGGTGCGTGGTATGCAAATGAAGGGGAGTGGTATGCAAATGAAGGGGAGTGGTATGCAAATGAAGGGCATGTTTCCGCTACTTTGCGGGATTGGTTTATGCAAATGAAGGGGCGTGGCATGCAAATGAAGGGGAGTGGTATGCAAATGAGGTGCGTGGTATGCAAATGAAGGGGCGTGGCATGCAAATGAAGGGGATTGGTTTATGCAAATGAAGGGGCGTGGCATGCAAATTAAGGTGTGTGGTATGCAAATGAAGGGGAGTGGTATGCAAATGAAGGGGAGTGGTATGCAAATGAAGGGCATGTTTCCGCTACTTTGCGGGATTGGTTTATGCAAATGAAGGGACGTGGTATGCAAATGAAGGGGAGTGGTATGCAAATGAGGTGCGTGGTATGCAAATGAAGGGGAGTGGCATGCAAATGAAGGTGCGTGGTATGCAAATGAAGGGGCATGGCTCCGGCTACTTTGTGGGATTAGTTTATGCAAATTGAAGGTGCGTGGTATGCAAATGAAGGGGAGTGGTATGCAAATGAAGGGGAGTGGTATGCAAATGAAGGGCATGTTTCCGCTACTTTGCGGGATTGGTTTATGCAAATGAAGGGGCATGGCTCCGGCTACTTTGTGGGATTAGTTTATGCAAATGAAGGTGCGTGGTATGCAAATGAAGGGGAGTGGTATGCAAATGAGGTGCGTGGTATGCAAATGAAGGGGCGTGGCATGCAAATGAAGGGGATTGGTTTATGCAAATGAAGGGGCGTGGCATGCAAATGAAGGTGCGTGGTATGCAAATGAAGGGGAGTGGTATGCAAATGAAGGGCATGTTTCGGCTACTTTGTGGGATTGGTTTATGCAAATGAAGGGGCGTGGCATGCAAATGAATGGGAGTGGTATGCAAATGAAGGTGCGTGGTATGAAAATGAAGGGGAGTGGTATGCAAATGAAGGGGCGTGAATTGAACATGTACGCCATCGTGTAGGGAACATGTACGTCATCGTGGAGGGAACATGTACGTCATCGTGGAGGGAACATGCGCGTCGTCGTGAATTGAACATGTACGCCATCGTGTAGGGAACATGTACGTCATCGTGGAGGAAACATGTACGTCATCGTGGAGGGAACATGTACGTCATCGTGGAGGGAACATGTACGTCATCGTGGAGGGAACATGTACGTCATCGTGGAGGGAACATGAACGTCATCGTGGAGGGAACATGAACGTCATCGTGGAGGGAACATGTACGTCATCGTGGAGGGAACATGTACGTCATCGTGGAGGGAACATGTACGTCATCGTGGAGGGAACATGTACGTCATCGTGGAGGGAACATGTACGTCATCGTGGAGGGAACATGTACGTCATCGTGGAGGGAACATGTACGTCATCGTGGAGGGAACATGCGCGTCGTCGTGAATTGAACGTGTACGCCATCGTGTAGGGAACATGTACGTCATCGTGGAGGAAACATGTACGTCATCGTGGAGGGAACATGTACGTCATCGTGGAGGGGCCATGTACGTCATCGTGGAGGGAGCATGTACGTCATCGTGGAGGGAACATGTGCGTCATCGTGGAGGGAACATGTACGTCATCGTGGAGGGAACATGTACGTCATCGTGGAGGGAACATGTACGCCATCGTGTAGGGAACATGTACGTCATCGTGGAGGGAACATGTACGTCATCGTGGAGGGAACATGTACGCCATCGTGTAGGGAACATGTACGTCATTGTGGAGGGAACATGTATGTCATCGTGGAGGGAACATGTACGTCATCGTGTAGGGAACATGTACGCCATCGTGTAGGGAACATGTACGTCATTGTGGAGGGAACATGTATGTCATCGTGGAGGGAACATGTACGTCATCGTGAAGGGAACATGTACGTCATCGTGGAGGGAACATGTACGTCATCGTGAAGGGAACATGTACGTCATCGTGGAGGGACCATGTACGTCATCGTGGAGGGAACATGCACGTCATCGTGAAGGGAACATGCACGTCGTCGTGAAGGGAACATGCACGTCATCGTGGGGGGAACATGTACGTCATTGTGGAGGGAACATGTACGTCATCGTGGAAGGAACATGTACGTCATCGTGGAGGGAACATGTACGTCATCGTGAAGGGAACATGCACGTCATCGTGAAGGGAACATGCACGTCATCGTGAAGGGGACATGTACATCACCGTGAAGGGGACATGTACGTCATCGTGGAGGAAACATGTACGTCATCGTGGAGGGAACATGTACGTCATCGTGGAGGAAACATGTACGTCATCGTGGAGGGAACATGCACGTCGTCGTAAATTGAACATGTACGCCATCATGTAGGGAACATGTACGTCATCGTGGAGGGAACATGCGCGTCGTCGTAAATTGAACATGTACGCCATCATGTAGGGAACATGTACGTCATCGTGACGTGGACATTTACGTCATCGTGGCGTGGACATGTACGTCATCGTGAAGGGGACATGTACGTCACCGTGGAGGGAACATGTACGTCATCGTGGAGGGAACATGTACGTCATCGTGGAGGGAACATGCACGTCATCGTGGAGGGAACATGCGCGTCGTCGTAAATTGAACATGTACGCCATCATGTAGGGAACATGTACGTCATCGTGACGTAGACATGTACGTCATCGTGACGTGGACATGTACGTCGTCGTGAAGGGGACATGTACGTCATCGTGGAGGGAACATGTACGTCATCGTGGAGGGAACATGTACGTCATCGTGGAGGGAACATGCACGTCATCGTGGAGGGAACATGCACGTCATCGTGGAGGGAACATGCACGTCGTCGTAGATGGAGCATTTACGTCATCATGTAGGGAACATGTACGTCATCGTGACGGGAACATGTACGTCATCGTGGAGGGAACATGCACGTCGTCGTGAAGGGAACATGCGCGTCGTCGTGTATTGAACATGCACGCCATCGTGTAGGGAACATGTACGTCATTGTGGAGGGAACATGTATGTCATCGTGGAGGGAACATGTACGTCATCGTGTAGGGAACATGTACGCCATCGTGTAGGGAACATGTACGTCGTCGTGAAGGGAACATGCACGTCATCGTGTAGGGAACATGCACGTCATCGTGAAGGGAACATGTACGTCATCGTGGAGGGAACATGCACGTCATCGTGAAGGGAACATGCACGTCATCGTGGAGGGAACATGCACGTCATCGTGGAGGGAACATGTACGTCATCGTGGAGGAAACATGTACGTCATCGTGGAGGAAACATGTACGTCATCGTGGAGGGAACATGTACGTCATCGTGGAGGGAATATGCACGTCGTCGTAAATTGAACATGTACGCCATCATGTAGGGAACATGTACGTCATCGTGACGTGGACATGTACGTCATCGTGAAGGGGACATGTACGTCATCGTGGAGGAAACATGCACGTCATCGTTAAGGGGACATGTACGTCATCGTGAAGGGGACATGTACATCATCGTGAAGGGGACATGTACGTCATCGTGGAGGAAACATGTACGTCATCGTGGAGGGAACATGTACGTCATCGTGGAGGGAACATGTACGTCATCGTGGAGGAAACATGTACGTCATCGTGGAGGGAACATGCACGTCGTCGTAAATTGAACATGTACGCCATCATGTAGGGAACATGTACGTCATCGTGACGTGGACATGTGCGTCATCGTGAAGGGGACATGTACGTCATCGTGGAGGAAACATGTACGTCATTGTGGAGGGAACATGTACGTCATCGTGGAGGGAACATGTACGTCATCGTGGAGGGAACATGCACGTCATCGTGGAGGGAACATGCACGTCGTCGTAGATGGAGCCTTTACGTCATCATGTAGGGAACATGTACGTCATCGTGACGGGAACATGTACGTCATCGTGAAGGGGACATGTACGCCATCGTGGCGGGAACATGTACGTCATCGTGGAGGGAACATGTACGTCATCGTGGAGGGACCATGTACGTCGTCGCGAATGGAACATGTACGTCATCATGTGGGGGACATGTACGTATGTTCCCGCTACTTTGTGGGAGTGGGTTATGAAAATGTGAAGGGCGTTGTTTCGGCTACTTTGTGGGTGAGGGCTATGCAAATTAGTGGGTGTCGCGTATGCAAATTAGTGGGTGTCGCCACGCCCTTCGTTTGCATACCACTTCCTTTCATTTGCATACCACACCCCTTCATTTGCATACCACACCCCTTCATTTGCATATCCCCTTCATTTGCATACCAAGACCCTTCATTTGCATAAGCCAATCCCACAAAGTAGCAGAAACATGCCCCTTCATTTGCATACCATACCCCTTCATTTGCATATCCCCTTCATTTGCATACCAAGACCCTTCATTTGCATAAGCCAATCCCACAAAGTAGCAGAAACATGCCCCTTAATTTGCATACCACTCCCCTTCATTTGCATACCACTCCCCTTCATTTGCATACCAAGACCCTTCATTTGCATATCCCCTTCATTTGCATACCACACCCTTTCATTTGCATAAGCCAATCCCACAAAGTAGCCGAAACACGCCCTTCATTTGCATACTACTCCCCTTCATTTGCATACCACACACACCTTCATTTGCATATCCCCTTCATTTGCATACCACACCCTTTCATTTGCATAAACTAATCCCACAAAGTAGCCGAAACACGCCCTTCATTTGCATACTCCTCCCCTTCATTTGCATACCACACCTTCATTTGCATATCCCCTTAATTTGCATACCAAGACCCTTCATTTGCATATCCCCTTCATTTGCATACCACGCCCTTTCATTTGCATAAGCCAATCCCACAAAGTAGCCGAAACACGCCCTTCATTTGCATACCACGCCCTTTCATTTACATAAGATAATCCCACAAAGTAGCCGAAACACGCCCTTCATTTGCATACTACTCCCCTTAATTTGCATACCACACCCCTTCATTTGCATATCCCCTTGCATACCAAGACCCTTCATTTGCATATCCCCTTCATTTGCATACCACGCCCTTTCATTTGCATAAGCCAATCCCACAAAGTAGCCGAAACACGCCCTTCATTTGCATACTCCTCCCCTTCATTTGCATACCACACCCCTTCATTTGCATATCCCCTTCATTTGCATACCAATACCCTTCATTTGCATAAGCCAATCCCACAAAGTAGCAGAAACATGCCCCTTCATTTGCATACCATACCCCTTCATTTGCATATCCCCTTCATTTGCATACCAAGACCCTTCATTTGCATAAGCCAATCCCACAAAGTAGCAGAAACATGCCCCTTAATTTGCATACCACTCCCCTTCATTTGCATACCATGCCCCTTCATTTGCATACCATGCCCCTTCCTTTGCATACCATGCCCCTTCATTTGCATACCACGCACCTTCATTTGCATACCACGCACCTTCATTTGCATACCACTCCCCTTCATTTGCATACCACTGCCCTTCATTTGCATACCACGCACCTTCATTTGCATACCACTCCCCTTCATTTGCATACCAAGACCCTTCATTTGCATATCCCCTTCATTTGCATACCACACCCTTTCATTTGCATAAGCCAATCCCACAAAGTAGCCGAAACACGCCCTTCATTTGCATACTACTCCCCTTCATTTGCATACCACACACCTTCATTTGCATATCCCCTTCATTTGCATACCACGCCCTTTCATTTGCATAAGCTAATCCCACAAAGTAGCCGAAACACGCCCTTCATTTGCATACTCCTCCCCTTCATTTGCATACCACACCTTCATTTGCATATCCCCTTCATTTGCATACCAATACCCTTCATTTGCATATCCCCTTCATTTGCATACCACGCCCTTTCATTTGCATAAGCCAATCCCACAAAGTAGCCGAAACACGCCCTTCATTTGCATACTACTCCCCTTCATTTGCATACTACACCCCTTCATTTGCATATCCCCTTCATTTGCATACCACGCCCTTTCATTTGCATAAGCTAATCCCACAAAGTAGCCAAAACACGCCCTTCATTTGCACACTACTCCCCTTAATTTGCATACCATACCCCTTCATTTGCATATCCCCTTCATTTGCATACCAAGACCCTTCATTTGCATATCCCCTTCATTTGCATACCTTGCCCTTTCATTTGCATAAACTAATCCCACAAAGTAGCCGAAACACGCCCTTCATTTGCATACTACTCCCCTTCATTTGCATACCACACACCTTCATTTGCATATCCCCTTCATTTGCATACCACGCCCTTTCATTTGCATAAGATAATCCCACAAAGTAGCCGAAACACGCCCTTCATTTGCATACTACTCCCCTTCATTTGCATACCACACCCCTTCATTTGCATATCCCCTTCATTTGCATACCAAGACCCTTCATTTGCATATCCCCTTCATTTGCATACCACGCCCTTTCATTTGCATAAGCCAATCCCACAAAGTAGCCGAAACTACGGCCACAAAGGAGGCGGGACGACGGCCATCAATAAGGATAAACGACGCCCATGCAATTTGCATAGACCACGCCCACAAAGCAGGCGGAGTTACATAGCGAGTAGGCGTGGCCTAAGACAATGAGAGGTGTGGCCTAACATTACGAGAGGCAGAGTCATTAACGAGAGGGGGTGGAGTTTGTAAGGTGGAGTTTGTAACCAATGTGAGGTGTGTGTGTAGTAGTAGTAGTAGAAGTAGAAGTAATACATACGAGATGATGCCTGATCTTCTGACATCCATATTTGGTTGACTGGATGGCGTTGTCCTCACCTGGAGAGAAATGCCCCCGGAAATATGATTATTTATTAATGAATGAATGAATGAATGTATGTATGTATGTATGTATGTATGTATGTATGTATGTATGTATGTATGTATGTATGTATGTATGTATGTATGTATGTATTCATTCATTCATTCATTCATTCATTCATTCATTCATTCATTCATTCCCTCCCCCGGGAAATAAATAAATAAACAATGCTAATCATCCATCCATGTGTGACAATTGTTTGACACACATCATGTCATGTCATGTCATGTCATGTCATGTCTGTCTATAGACAAGAGGAGAGGTGGAGGGGGGGGGGGGGGGGGGGGGGGGCGCCAAAGCATATTTTAGACTGATTCAGTATTGACCATATTAAGCCAGGTCTCACGGCAGACAGCACTAATATAATAAACAAACGTGAACGGAGCACTGCTGCCAACATAATACACGCATAATGTGGCCATACTGGCATACTCACCATAGCCTGGTCAAGGTTTCCCCCAGGTGGACGTGTCATTTCCAACTATTGCCAGCACATGGAAACTAGGGGCTACTGATATATACTATTCTCTGCCTATCGGGACGTAACTCGGACGGCGCTGAGTCGGGTCTTAAATACATTTCAATTGTACATTTAGGTAATGTGTGATTTATTTGGATTTATCCTTATTATTGTGAAAGATGTCCCCCAAATGTAAATTATTAATGTATTATTATTATTTTAATAATTATTATAAATGTGCAAAAAATATATATATAATTTATTTTACATGATTTCCTCTGATAAGTCCTAGTAGTAAAAAGTAGTAGTAAGGTTGAAATCGTTTTTTTGCAAGTAGAAATTAATCCGGGTTTTACAGGGTTAGTCATTCATTCATTCATTCATTCCCCCCGGAAATAAATAAATAAACACGGCTAATCATCCATCCATGTGTGACAATTGTTTGACACACATCATGTCATGTCATGTCTATCTATAGCAAGAGGTGGAATTGCGTCAGATCTTCTACACAAAGCAAAACAAAAGGGAGCAGTGCACCACCCTGTGGCAACAACTGGCACTGCTGACTGTTACAAGTTGACAGAGTGGATTATCTTGGATTACGTCCGCCAACATACATTCCAATAGTACATTTACTTGACCAAAAGGTAAAGACTGATTTATTTTGATTTATTCATTCTGGATCCTTAGTCCTTGGTCCGAGGTCACGAATCTTGACTGCAGACTTGTTGACTGTCTCGAACCAGCGTCCTCTCACACCATCAGCAACTGCCAGAACCACTGAGCCATCGTGGAATACTCTTAACCATGGATTTGGGGTAATTTTTTCTTTTTTTGGAAGGGAAGACAAAAAAAGAAAAAGTCTATTTTACCAATGCAAAGGGTGAAATATTGTCATAATGTACGTTGTGTTTGTTTTGGAAAGGAAAAAGTGTTTTAATGTACTTTTTACTGACGTTAGGGTAGAGTTTGTTTTAACAGTACAGGACTCTCTCTCACACACACACCAGAGACTGGCAGCTGACTGGCTCATTCAGGGTTGCCAGGTTGGTGGCTGTCAGGTTGTCTAATGCCTGCTGCATTGTGTGTGTGTGTGTGTGTGTGTGTGTGTGTGTGTGTGTGTGTGTGTGTGTGTGTGTGTGTGTGAACCAGCTACACTGGCATTTAAACACATTCATATTGTAACTGTTGCCACTATAGGTGATATAGTTTGCTTTATTCCTAAAAGGTACAAGTTCATAATGAAGAAGTTCATAATTAAGTCACATTTAAAACATTATTTCATGTATTTGTCTCAAGTTGTTGTTGTAACTGTTGCCACTATAGGGGATATAGTTTGCTTTATTTCTCTAAGACAAAGTTCATAATAAGGTTAAAATAAGTTCATAATTGTTTATTATCTTTCTAAGTGTACAAGTGCATAATTAAGAAGTTCATAGTTAATAGTTACATTCATGTTAAAACATTATTTCATGTCAAGTTGTTTTAATGCTTTTATTTTGAAGAGTCAACGTCATATTCTGTGTCTCGTTTGGTCTGCTCTCACGTCAATTGGTACACAGGAGTTTTGTGTATGCAATCAAGCCGCAGCTAGAAGCAGCTAGAAGCAGCAGCTCTGCCAGCTCCGTTTACACTGGTCATGGTCACACAAAGACTTTAAAGTTACAAGAAGTAAAGGTCATAAGAGACTGTCTAAGAAAAGGTTATAAGAAGACTGGAGAGTATTCCCCCTTTGTTATGCACGCAGCCAACGAGGTATTTGTTGTTTGTTTTGTCTGTATTTTACTCATGTGAAATGTTTGCATCTACATGCTGTGCATGTCATTTATGTTAATTGTACGTGCTTGTTTTATTGTTTGTTTAGTTTTCACGGTGGATTGGGAGGGCAAGAAGGCACCTTCCAATAAATCAGTTTCAAGGAAACCACATTGTGTCTGTTTGTGCTCGGAGGGAGTTACAGTTGTAATGGATGGACTTTGAACATATGAAACTGTTTTGGCCAGCTGTCCCAAATGCCAAGAAACGCATGACGGAACGACGAGAACCAAAAAGTGGCTGGCGTCAGTTTCGCCTCATAAAAGAGAAGATGCGCTCAGGTTGGTAGTTGCATCTATTATGTGCACTTTGTCTTCATTAACGTGCCAACTTGTGCATATGTTATGCATTGACAACCATTGCCTTGCCTCTGTTTGATTGATAGATGACTTCCAAGCATGTGAAGATTACGATCTCACCAGTGCTGCAGAAGCTGGTGGTGAAGAACCTTCTGGAAAAAGACAGAAGAAAAAAAGGCTTTATCCAGAATATGGTATGTTCTTTAACTTGGCAGTAGTCAATCTTCTCTGAATTGTAACGCTTACATGATTGATTGTCACTCGAATAACTGAATAACAAGGTCATTGTTTTTTGGCATTGAACATTTGGAATCTAAAAGCATAATTTGTTTGGCTTTTAGGTTTTGTAAAAAAAAAGCACATGACAAAATATTAAATGAAAAACGAAACATTGCTTTAAGTTTTATATACAAAATGGCTGATCTACAAGCTCTTGATGACTGTGGGCTTGTAGAGCTGTTTTGGCAACTCTTCCTCTTTTTATTTTTTGGGAACATTTTGAATATTTTTCTTACGTGGAAGCGAGTAAGGCGTTTCACCCACAACTGCAATCAGGCAATAATTGCGACAGGGCTACTATAACGTCTGTACGCCAACACAATAATAATTCAACAAAGCTATTTGCAACTGAAGTTTTTGCCAACATTTCTGTCTCAATTAGTTGAGGATGAAGAGGAACACGGTGGGCAATCTGAAGAAGAGGAAGATCAAGGTTTGTTCCCCCCACCGCTGGACGTTGGCAGTCCCATTTGATTATGATTGAGTGTGTAGGCTACAAATGCCAGTGACGGGAGCAATATTGACGTGGAATATAGTATCTTTTCTGTTTCATATACAATACAGCTGAAGGCAGGTAATGAGTCTATACAGTAAAAAAATCCGGTTTTAATCACAGTTTTCTTTAGGTCGCTTCAGTCCAGAGCTGCCACTTGTGCCACAGAAGGTGGTGCTGCAAAGTGTTCGACCAAAAGGTTAGTATGAAGTCTGCTTTTATTAGCATTTGCCCCATACTCATAGTGGTATGCTAGTCATACACAACAATGTAATAGAGACACACACTGAATCCCAAAACTATGTCTCATCAAACAGAAAAGTCGCAAGGGACGACCTCCACTCCATCCTCTGACCAAAATGCCCAGAAACACCAAGGAAGTAATTGTGACACACACACACACACACCCCAAAACTAGGTTGTGCTTCCTTAAACATTTTTCAACTTTAGATTGTTGGTTTGTTAAAGTCATCATTGTTTGCATTTATTTCATTTTGGAGCTGCCACTCTGTCATATATGGAGGATATATTAAATGCAATGGTAGTTCATATTGAATAAAAGTAAAGTAGATCACCTTCTCATGGATGCCTGTCTCATCAAACAGAAAAAACCAAGTCGCCTGGACCCAGCTCCACTCAATTGCCTGAGCCAATGCAACCAAGTAAGCGACGCACGCACACTTAAGTTGTTGTGGTATGGTTTTGCACTCTAATTAATTGTAGTCATTTGTTTCTATGCATTAGAATTTCAGAAGGTGTTAATCACTGTTTTCTTTAGGGCACTTCAGTTCAGAGCCAGAACTGCAAGAGCCAGAACTGCAAGATTATCAGACTGATGACAGCATGGGATCTGCACAGAGTTTCCCACCAGTTACCCCTACGAAAAGTTCGTATGAAGTCAGAATTTTTTAATAAACATTTGACCTATACCGGTATATGCTAGTCTTACAATACTTACAATTGATTAATTACTGTGTGGAGAGGGGGGGCTGCTGTTCTTCATTTCGGAAGAACACTAGCTGCCACTACTAGGTTACATTTGTAGGATTTGAACTTGTACTTAATGCAATGGTTTATACTAAAGAAAAGTGGCAAATAAATAACCTTATGGATGCCTGTCTCATCAAACAGGAAAAAAGTCACGCAACCCCACCTCCACCTCCACCCCCAGACTACAACGAGCATCACCGTACCCAATGCAGCAAGCAAGTAAGCGACACACACACACACACACACACACACACACACACACACACACACACACACACACACACACACACACACACACACACACACACACACACACAGACACACACACATTGTGCTGTTGGTATGGTTGTGCTCTTTCTATTTGTGGTGATCATTCGTTTCTATGCTTTAGAATTTCAGAGGAAGGTTCTGGAGCTGCTCGTTTCTATCCGGGACGGGTTGCAGGACTTGAAGCTGTCAAGCAGTCAAGATGAGAGTGCTCCCCTTCCGGCCAAGGCGACCACAGTAGAGGGACTAACCGTCCTTGACGAGTCCCTCACCTCGGCTACTGAAAGACAGCATCTGGTAGGTTTCACAACTGTAGCATAACTGTTTCAAAACTGTAGCAATTTGACACTGTATCAAAGCATGTGTCAAAATGTAATTTAATCATTTCAAAATGGGGAAGTATACAGTTGGAGGGGTACGGCATTGTGTAAACTGTTGTATCACATTGCGTCATTATACATGCTTTACAGTATAGCCTACAGTGTATTAAAGCTTATTGAAACAAATGGCAGCAATCTTTTGCAGTCACTTTTGGACAAATGGCAGCAATTGTCCTTAAAAATATTTAAATGGTATACAATAAAAGCATCCGATTTAAAATACATAAAGGTAGCAGCTGTTTATATGTGCAGTAGGTCGAGAGGTACACTCAATGGTTAGTAGACCTTAGTTTGGTTGTATTCCATTAGCTAACCTTCTTTTATCACAACAGGTCACACATCTTGCTGCTGTGGTATGGTAGTTTTCAAACTCACATAGGGTGTATGTAATCTGTGGGAAGTATGTCTGTCTTTGTATAGTGGGCAGGTGCTTAAAAAGTATTGCTCAGTTTCCACCACATTGTGTGTGCAGTGGGTGGGTGCAATGGTGCATAGTCATCCCTTGGGAGCGGGGTCTTTCTGTGGCGGCCTTTCTCTATTGAAGGCTGTGTCCACTGACTCTGTACCTAGTAAAGACTTAAGTTTTGGGTTGTTCACGATGCTCAGGTATTCTGACATATATATTATCTGTTTAGTGCTAGGTAGCATTCCATTTTGCTTTGGTTTAGGGTTGTCTGTTTCCAGTATGTACTACACCCTCTGCGTTAAACCAATCCTGATACCATCCAAATATGAAAGACTTTGCAATGCAGGTTTTAATTCGCAAAAGACTTTCCACACAGTTGTAGCCCCTACATTGAATTTAGATATCCCCAAATGCACTCGTCTGAGACATGACTGGCTACTCAAGACTACTAGTAGTAAATATAGCTGTTTATATTTGTTGATGACATGTATTAAGGTGTAATATGTGATGCTCTGTTGACTTGAATACACAGGATCACAATGGGGAAAAAGTCCTCACGTGTAAATGGGTTGATGCTAAAAGGAAAAACAAACATCCTGAAAACAGATTCTACAAATGTCTTCTAAATCCTGACAGTTTTCTGAAAACCCCATGTTTCTATGCCAGTGGTTCTCAACCTTTTTCATGTCAAGGACCCCAGACATATCTGTATTTGGGACCCCCCCAGAAGCAAAGATTTGAGTTAAACGTTCGCTCTGAAAGAATCTGTATTCAAAGATGTGTGCCACATTTTCACGATATTTCAAAAATAGCAGCTCAAGCTACAAGCTCATAGTGTGACACTTGTGCCGCGCTATGAGCTTGAAAATGTGCTATTTTTTAATTAACTTCTACTGCATGTACCCTCAACAGGTACTCTTCTAGGGGTGCCCTCTACTAGTCTACAAGTTAATGGAATTGCATCACTTTTAAATACCTTTTGTATCCACAGGTTGATGTCAAATGACCTCATGGCAAAATTCAATATGAAGGGAAAGCTGGGAACCAAAGAAAGAAAGCTGTCTTTCATCAAGCTCCACCTCTACTCTGTGGTCATAGGTAAACGGCATATATCCAGTACCCATGTTTTGACACAGTGGCCACTTGTGAATAACCAGGCAACTACCCACAATGTTTTCAAGTGTATACATTCTGGATGGTTCTTATGTTCTTTGACACCTTTAAAACGGATATCTCTTTTTGCTTTCATTTTGTAATGATGTAGCCAGTGTCCAAACTTGAAATCCCTTTAACTTTGAGCATTAGATTAAATGTTTGACCCCTTCGAATTTCTGCCGCTTAATGGTTTTACTGCTTACTGTAGCCCATCTTGTCTGTCTTGCAGAGAGTGTCCAGAGGAGCACCAAAGAAACGGAGGCTAACATCTCTGACCAAATTGCTTACTGCTTGAAATATGCTCCAGACAGGCTGGGTGGAGGTGGCAGGACCAAGACGGACTAGGCTGGAGACAACAGTATTTTATTTTGCACAAGGTCTAGACTGGAGACAACAGTACTTTATTTTACTTTGCACAAGGAAGCTGTTTTGCACAAGGAAGCTGTTTTATGCACAAATACAAAGAAAACCTCATTGATGCACGTGTTTCGGGTCTCTGGGGCTTCGTACACACATAAAGAACTGTTCTGTGCTCTGCCTGTGTTTCATGGCCGCCTCAATGCTTTTCCAATGGAAGTCATGTGATTTGACCAAACACTTGTGTTTGATTGCCCCCCTCCCCCGCATCGAGGACACGAATCTTGACTTGTCTCGAACCAGCGTCCTCTCACACCATCGGCAACTGCCAGAACCACTGAGCCACCGTGGAATACTCTGAGCCAAGGATTGAGGGTATATTTATCGTCTTGTTTTTTTGCAGGCTAGTACATTTGTATTCGTAAGTAGTAACAAGTGTATTTTACCAATGCACACATTGAAATATTGTCATAATGTACGTCTGTATATTACTATGTGTTTGTTTTGCAAAGGTTCAAGTGTTTTAATGTACTTTTTAGTGACGTTGTGGTAGAGTTTTTTTAACAGTACTTGTGAGGACTCTGCACTCTCTCTCACACACACACACACACACACACACACACACACACACACACACACACACACACACACACACACACACACACACACACACACACACACCAGGACTGGCAGCTGATTGGCAATTTGCCACTTGTCCCTCATTCAGGGTTGCCAGGTTGTTGTGCTGTGTGTCTAATGTAGGCTTACCATACGTCCTCTTGTGGCTGTCCGGCTGGCTGTCCGGGGGGGGGTTTATAAATTCCTTCAAATGTCCGGGGTTTTACACGTATATGTACGCTCACAGACCATTCAGACCGACCAATGTGTATTACAATGCACGTTCAATGGTTCGTAGTGGAAAAACACTGTGGGAGGCGGACTTTCAGCCCGAACCCCGGAATGTGTATTATTCATAACTGCATGTGCGCTGACAGCACTGGTCCTCACAGCAGGTCAGAGAAAGGCTCGCTGCTGCTCCGCTGTCTGCAGATAGACTGTGTTGTCTGCTCTCCGTGAGGGAAAACTTGAATTGCAAAATAACTATCCTAATCCTATCAATGACATGCAGAAAAAGTAGGCTACTGTTTTCTTAGCTTTGTGACTGACCAATGAGATGCAGATTGTATTGTCTGCAAAGGAACTATGTGTCTGTCACAAATAAAAGTTCTGTCCTGCAAGTCCATGTCAACAACACAGACAAGGCAGCTGTGCGCGAGGTGAGTCCTTCTGCAAATTAAATTGACCGAATATTATTTTGTACAACCAAGCAAAGCATAGGATATGATGGTTTGGGCTGGTCTCTCTCTTTTTACAAGAGATAAGCCATTGCATACAGGTTCTCAAACGTTTTAATTTCAAGGACCCCCATAACTCTGAGAGTAAAACCAAATGGACCCATTTGGAGTCCCATTTGATTCCATCTGTACAGTATCAGAGTTAAAAGTTATAAAACGGTCCATTTGGTTCCATTTGTACACTCAGAGTTACAGACCTGTAAGGGTCCATTTGGGTCCATGTGTTACACTCTCATATAATATGACAGCATACACACCACACACACAGGCAGGCATTGCCTAAAACACATTAAAACACTCAAACATTCCAGGTGACTAAAATGTGACTAAATTAAAACTATTCAAGGGACTGAAATGAGTTTGCTGCCAAAAACACAACACTGCATGATGTCACCTCCGTTCTTTATTTCCCCAGAGAGCAGACACGGTCCCCACAGGACAGGTCAGGTCAAAGGTCATTCGGTGCCGACTGACAGACAGACAGACAGACAGACAGTCGGTCAGACACTCAGCGAGTCACTTGATTGATTCATTTACAAACACACAAGTTGTGTGTTTGTAAAAAATCAGACCCACCGTTTCATTAGAGGATGTTCAGGTGGGGGTGAAGAGGCCGGAGGTCAACACAATTATACTGTCAGTCTTTTGGGTTTTATTAACCCATTCTGGACGGGAACCCTTTTTGGTGCATTATGTTATACTTTAGAAAAATAGCAGACCCGCAAGCGGTGGCGCGCTACGAGCTTGTAGGTCTGCTATTTTTGAAAAATCGTGAAAATGCGGCGTGTGTGTGTGTGTGTGTGTGTGTGTGTGTGTGTGTGTGTGTGTGTGTGTGTGTGTGTGTGTGTGTGTGTGTGTGTGTGTGTGTGTGTGTGTGTGTGTGTGTGTGTGTGTGTGTGTGTGTGTGTGTGTGTGTGTGTGTGTGTGTGTGTGTGTGTGAGAGAGTGAGAGTGAGAGTGAGAGAGAGATCATATGTTTTTCAAAAACCTTGAACAATTTATAAACAGTGGTTCTCAAACACAAATCTTCTCTTCTGAGGATGGGTGGGGCTGCCCTGGCACACAAGGGCGGGGGGGTCAAATACAGATAGAAATTGGGTTAAAATGTGATTGTTCTTGTCACTAGGTGCTGGCGCAAGGTGTGACTGCGGTGTTGATCATTGTGTCAGTCCTGCAGCTGTGTGTCAATGTCACCTCTTCTGTGTTGGATGAGGTCAGTGTTGTGATCTTCATATATGGATATGGCCATATATGGTGGCGTGACGTGGCACGAGGCGTGATATATTGGAGATCTAAGTCTTTCCATGATGTCACGTGATGTCACGAGGCGTGACCATATATGGAGACGTGATGTCACGAGGCGTGACCATATATGGAGGCGTGGGTGACTAACGGTATGGTGTAGGCTACCAATGAAAACCTGCATCTCCCTTCCGTCCGTCTGTCCATCCGTTAGTCACCCCATGCCTCCATATATGGTCACGCCTCGTGACATCCCGCCTCCATATATGGTCACGCCTCGTGACACATCACACCATATGACCATCTCCATATATGAAGATCAAGACACTGTTCTGACATTCCAACTGTTGATCCCTCCCCACCCGTCCTTCCTGTTCTGACATTCCATATGTTGATCTGACCTCATCAAACCCTGTACACTCAAGACACGCTCCAGTACAGAATTAATTCCATATGTTGATCTGACCCTAACCTCGCGTCACCAGGCTTCCCACCTCTTAGGAAAGCCTGGTCTGTGTTACAAAAATGCCCTGTAAACCAAAAGCCAAAGCTGCTCTCCCAGCAGTCTGCCGTCAGCCAGGCGGATGCGTGCACGCGACCTCGCCCTAAAGGGCTTCTCGCCCTCAGGGCGTCTTGCTGGTAGTAAATACGGTCGCAATTATTTACTATAGTCCTACTAGACCCCAGGGAGATACATCTGGCCACAACAAATCAATCAATTCCCAACAGATATCCAAACCTGTTGTTTTGGGGAGTGCTGGTTTCAGTTCATTCAACCTCCTCTTGTGTGTTGGCTAGTGAGGGGCACCTATAGGAGCCATTTATACTTCAAAGCGCAACAGTATTGCATGCAGAGAACAGCTGATATACAAGCTCACATCGCATCGCGGATGCGACTGTTGTGAGCGTAGAGGTCTGCGTGCGCTCGCGGGATGAAGCAAAGCAAAGCAAAGTTCTTTGTTTACCCAGGGTGAATGGACTAAGCTCGAGACTTGTTTACAGCCAGACCCTGCTCATAGAACATTTCATGGTAGGGGTTCAATGCCTTGCTCAAGGGCACTTCAGCGGTGGTAATTTTAACGTGCCGGTCCGGGGATTCGAACTGGCGACCTTCCGATAACAAGACCGCTCCGCAAACCGTTCGGCCACCGCTGCCTCAAAGCATTAATTATACTTGATGGGCTGCAGCCGTGCGTGCACCCATGCACAAACAGGCTCTGCTGCCGTGATCATGAGTGCACCTCCCGTTCTTATGACAGCGAATGTAGGTGTGGTTTTGAGGACAACTGCTTTGAATTGCTATTATTGTTCACACACAACAGAAACCAATGGATTATTTCACAATAAAAATCCTAATCATTCTTCCTCCACACTGGGAGAAAACAGCATCTGGAAGTATGATGGTGCATTTTTACATGTGAGTGCAGTTAGAACTTTTCCATTGCATCTTATGAGAGTTTGTCACCTCCCCCTTCACATTCAATTGATGATCTTTTGTGGCCAGATGTAATTGACTGGGGTCAGTAGGACTATAGTAAATAATAATAAAGAAATTGCCGTAAAATTGTGTAAAAAAGACGTATAGTTTCTGACCGAGGCTAAGTCATTGATTTTTGAGGGGAGCTAGCCCCTCCTATATCCAGCTTTTGGTGTTTGTCCACACTGTGTCCTACACAAACATTAAATTCCCATTGACAATGAATGGAGAATGTTACGTCTGAGCAAATAGACAGTCAATTTTACGTCATGATGATGTACGATGATAAGAGCGCCCCTTTTTTAAATTTTCGTTTTTTCATGTCGTATGAGAGCAGGGAATCATAGCTTCAAATGGACATATTGTTTGTTCAGTTTGACCCACCAGTTTTGGAGATATGGCTTATAGTAGAGTAATGTCTTGCAGAAAACAGCAAGTTGAGAAAACAGGCATGAAAGATTCACTTCTGTGGACTCTAACATTACATCTAGCTACATGTTTAAGCATTTATTTTATATTTACAGCTCTGATATTTATTTCGGACATGCTCTAGTAGTAGGCTATGTGAAGAGTCTGCCTGTGCTATTAACTCATTTTGGATACAAAATGTATGAATTCAGTTTTCCTCCTCTGAAAAGCTGGAGGCTGCACGATAGCAGCCCCTCAGTCAAATATGGTCACATATTTAGCCACTTCAAATGCCCCCGCTATCAAAAATAGCTAAAAATCGCAAAAACGAAAGAAAGCAGCAAATTAAAAATAAATAAATAGGCCTAATAATAATAAAAAATAACACTCATCTTTTACTTTCTCTAATAACAACCTAAAACATGAACCTTGGTTTTAAAAAAACCAAACAAAGTTTTAGTTTTCCAGGGTTTAATTTGTTAAGTATGTTATTTACTTCATACAACAATAACAATAAGACGTGAGCGTTCTGGTTGCAACATGGGTTGTTTATTCACCTGGTCTGTCACATAACTGAGATGCCTTGGCTCGCATCGCCCTCTAGTGGTTATGCAGATTAGCACATGTTTAAGTGCTACCGATTTGGTAGTAATATTTTTACAATTTACAATTTACAATTTAGGCATTTAGCAGACGCTCTTAATCCAGAGCGATTTACATTAAGCAATAACAAAAGCATGGCATACATCACATAAAAAAGTAATTTATTATACATGTGTACTATAAAGTGCTATGACTACATAAAATGCAATTCTAGAGCTGTCTACGTAACAAGCTATAAGTCTGTTTAAAATACAATCTAAGTCTACATACATACAGACATCATATTCACAACTCGAAGTGGCCGCGGTCCCCTTCGTTATTCCAGCCTGACTTGACCGTTAAAAGCATCACATGTGACGCACAAAAGTTTGCACACACACACACACACACACACACACACACACACACACACACACACACACACACACACACACACACACACACACACACACAGGGTTCCTGAGGGTAAAATACACAGAGCAGAATGTTTACAACCACCTGAAGCATGTACTGTCTGTACAGTAGATCATTGACTTGAATCTAACTATTTATACAATATGTGTTTTTTGACCCTCAGGAAGATCCTGAACATGCCACGTGAATCACCATGAATCATGTGAATCATGAAACCAGACGACCCCAATGACCTGAGTGATCTCACTTCCTGTCTCAATGACATTGGATGTGTAATAACTTGTTAAAACTCAATGAAGGAAAAACTGAGATCCTTCTCACTGGTCCCCAGTCTGAGAGAGAAAAAAAAGTAGGCTACAGCTAATGCTTGGATCCCTGGCTAGACATGTCAAAACAGAGGTCACAGACCTGGGTGTGACTTTAGACTCAGACCTATTCATTCTCATTTTAGTAAGGTCACAAGAACAGCTTTTTTCCATTTAAGAAACATGGTAAATGGTGCATTTATATATATAGCGCCTTTTATCCAAGGCACTTTACATAGATTGTGCATTACATTCACCCATTCACACACACATTCATACACCGATTGCGGCGGAAGCCATGCAAGGTACCAACCAGCACATCGGGAGCAATTTGGGGTTCAGTGTCTTGCCCAAGGACACTTCGACATGTAGACAGGAGGAGCCGGGATTCGAACCGCCGACCCATGGATCATTGGACGACCTGCTCTACCTCTTGAGCCACAGTCGCCCACATGGCTAAAGTAAGACCTTTTTTTAAATCAGAGAGATGCAGAAGTACTTCTACATGCTTTTATCACAAGCCGACTAGATTATTGCATCCCTTTTTACAGGACTACCCAAAGAAATCTATAAAAGAATTACAGATAATCCAGAATGCGGCAGCTAGAATATTAACAAATACCAGAAGAAGAGATCACATTAGTCCAGTCCTGTCAACACTACATTGGTTACCAGTATTGTTTAGAATAGATTTCAAAGCGCTTTTATTTGTTTATAAAGCACTAAATAACTTGGCACCTTCATATATTAAGGATTCCATAAATTTTTATGTTCCAACTAGAACACTCAGGTCTTCATCCGCTCTCCTACTAAAATTACCCAAAGCTCAACATAAGAACACCGGTGAGGCCGCCTTCTGGGTCTATGGCCCCAAGTTGTGGAACACACTACCACTGCACCTTAAAAGGGTGACCTCCCTTGCTGGTTTTAAGAGCGAGTTGAAAACTTATTTTTTCAACTTGGCATTTGTTTAGACTGATCTTGTGTTCACACTCAATGTTCTGTTACAATTTTCCTTACCATTTCTTTTTTTATTTTTGTATTGCTATTTTTATTTTCTAATTTGTATATATTTGTATATACTTTTTTTTATCTATTGACCTGCTTTTGTCTTCTGGCATTCCGCTGCTTGTTATTTGTTATATGTGAAGCACTTTGGGTTGCATTTTATGTATGAAAGGTGCTATATAAATAAAGTGTATTATTATTATGTAATAAAACCTCGATTCACACATGCGTCTCCTGTTTCTTATGACACACACACACACACACACACACCACACACACACACACACACACACACACACACACACACACACACACACACACACACACACATTGAAGAGATTGCAAATATTGTTCGTGTTGCAACACAAGGTTTATTCAGAGCAAGAGATGCCAACA
This sequence comes from Electrona antarctica, assembly GCF_951216825.1. Classification (NCBI taxonomy): domain Eukaryota; kingdom Metazoa; phylum Chordata; class Actinopteri; order Myctophiformes; family Myctophidae; genus Electrona; species Electrona antarctica. The sequence continues at coordinate 43,768,165 of NC_136798.1, read as the reverse complement.
CCAGCATGATTAAAAATTGTACAAACTTCACAATGGAACTGAAATATCACTTACAGCAAAAATATTCATCATCAACAAAAACAAAAAAAAAACATGCCATGTATGTAACAAAACTTGAAAATCATTTTGCAAGAAAGAGAGAGAGAGAGAGAGAGAAAAAAAGAAAAACAGGTTTAGGCCTATAATGGGGAGAATAAAATGAATGTATAAAAAGAATCAACCCCTTTATCAATGCAGTACTCCAAAAGAAACCGATATAGTTGTTTTAACTTTTTTATGGTAACAAAAGGAAATTGCTTCACATATATTCATAGGTTTCTTTTCGCATTCTAGCATGTCACATGCTAGTGCTGAGAGCTTACGTAAATACATTACAGGTTTAGTTTTTAACATCGGTACAATATGGGAGTCTATGCTGACCATTGGAAGGTGGCAGATTTGTGCTTTTAATTCCCGTTTCCTTTCGTATATTTCAGTACAAGAACAAGTGAATAAAAAGTAGAGGGTCGGTCCCAAAGGATCCTCGGGGGTTCCTTGAGGGGGTTTCCAAGTGGACGGTTACAGGTCTGTAACTCTGGGAGTGTACAGATGGAACCAAATGGACCCTAGCTTACCCTAACCTCTCAGGGTTATGGGGGCCATTGAAATTAAAAAGGTTCTACAACCAATGCTTTATCTATATATGCAGAATTCTACAGGGCATAGCAGTGTCGGACATTTTCTGTTTCCGTTCCAGACCCCATTTATTTGTATAGATACAAATTAAATATATACATTTAAGGCTATATAGATTCAAGCCACCCTGGTGAATCATGACCGTAAAACGTTTGATTTTGTTAAAGAAAGAAAAAAGAAAAATAACTGAAAATTCACAGAATCAAATGGTCAATCAAAATGGATTATGGCCGGATGGCTGGATTCTAGCCTTAGATTATATAGATTTTTTGGGAAAAAAATGTATGGGGTCTGCAACAAGCCCCCAGTAAGGCTGTCCAATGTTGAAGCTGCCACTACCTACTGGCGAAATGTGGAATTGCAGCACTTGCATGGAGGTGGACGGACGTTCATGACGTCACGTGCGTATTGAGGTCCGCTCGCTCGAGCCATTGAGTTATAATTATACTTCCGGAAGTCTTCCGCGTGCTTCAAAACGCCACGGAGCAACTTCTACTGAAATGAATAGCAGGGGGGGGGGGGGGGGGGGGGGGGGGGGGGGGGCTAACGCTCCGGTTCGGTCTCTATCCTTTTATTACTCTATGGTCTGGAACGATGGACCCAGAAAATGGCCGCCGCTGCTACGTCATATTGGCAGAAGCTACACTCTAGACAAAGTCTAGACATGAAGTCATGGAACGTGTGCCTTGAATAGATCCCGCTGGACTCATTCAACACTTAATACACCATGTGTAGGCCTACTGTGCACGCGCTGACCGGGGTCTTCCAAGGGTGTGTCTCTGGCACCCTCATTGTCTCCCTCTGTACAATCAAAATCTTTTTGTCGCAAAATAGCCGACCTACATGCCTGCTTGATTTTCGCCAAATCTTAGCCTATTTTCTGCAAATGTTTGCATCTTCCAGAATACCAGAATATGTACACTAAAGGGTTAATGCGTTTGCTTAGTAAATCAATTTAGGATGAACTTATAATTGATATTATACGATTTTTGTGTTTTCACTTTGTATTTTCTGTACAGATCCCTAGTGTCCCTATCATAGAAAGCGAACATTAAAACGGAAATAGGCAAACATTCGATGAAAAGGGCTGTTCTACAAGCTGTGGCGTGTTTTAAATTTGTAGATTGGGTATTTTTGGCCAAGAAATGTGTTAAAGGGGGAGAAAAGGAGGGGGCCGTGTACTGTATAGGTTCCTGGGGACCCCGGCCAAATAAGAATATATATAGGCCTTAAGTGATGACATTAAAATCACCAGCATACTGGGGTTGTTTGTGTGCAAAATCAGTTTCCACTCTGTACAAATCTTATATTGTTCATTGGATCGTATATATTAACTGTCTACTATGACATAATCAGCCAGATTTTTTAAATCCCTTCATTAAAAAAAAAGTTTATTATTGAAGAGGAATTGTCAACATTATATATTATTTATATAAGTTCTGAAATCACAGTTTCAATAAGTTGTAACAAGTGAAACAACAAGTGACACTTTTTAACCGAATACTTTGACATGTCGTTCCAATGAAGCACGTGCATGTTAATGATGATTTTACACCACAAGATTCTACCTGCACCGTGATTTCAGACAACCTTGTAACACATGAAAGTTGGGCCAATTTGGATCAAACCTTGCAAAAGCACGTTTAATTAATTAACGATTGTTGTGTGTGTTACGTCGAGTGGAATACATCACACTTCATTGTTAATATTCTACTCGGTGGAAGTACACTCTTTATATTTCCCCACAGTCTACAAAAAAGGCAGTCAAATATATATATATATATATATATATATATATATATATATATATATATATATATATATATATAAATCATCTCATGTCATTTCATGGTCATATTGTGGCTCAGATAATTATGCCTGCTTAATTAACACATTCTTACAGCCAGGTCGCACCACTACGATGGCGAGTTAGGCAACATCTGACCAAACGTATACGTCGGCATCAGACGTGTGACGTTGGACAAGAACAAACATGATTTAGGATTCTAACATTGGGTGGCGACATCGCACCGTTCGGCACGGGCGCCTGTTTTTAGTTATATATTTAATTTCCCCCCCCGCCACAACAAGAGTCAACCTATTAGGAGTTGGGAGGGAGGATGTCTGTATTTCGTTCTCACTAAGTATACGGCGCTGACTCTGCAGAAGTGAGTCGCGTGAATCGGGACTATACCAGGAATGTTGAAAAGGTGAAGCCCATCGTGTGTCACACGATAGTATAGATTTCCCCCAACTCGTCATCAGCATATTACGATCTGGGTAGTGAGAATGTGTTGGATTGAAACTATGTATACTGTATGACTGCAGGCTTTATTATATAGATGCATGGTTGTGGAAAGACAATTGTACTGAACAGGTTGCAATATACACGTACTACTGTTGTTGTTGTTGTGATGTAAACCCTGTATGTCCTGTGGATTCAGCAGCTGTCAAAAAGAAAGCATTTATCTACAAAAGGTCGTCTGCCCCTCTTTTTCCGGTGTCGCTTACCGCAATAGTTCACAACAAACATCATCAGAGCACGGAACCGAGTTGTTCCGATGTGCAAGATCGTCCAACACAAGAAAGACCCCCCCCCCAAAAAAACAAAAACAAAAAAACAATAAACGAGTCATTCGCCCCTCTTTCATTTTGGGAACCAATCACCCACATTGGATTCCTTGAAACATGATTGTATTAAAAGGTTTATACAAAAACGCAATACATTTATATTTAGTAAAAAGATCTATCAGCTCTTTGCTAGATCTAATTCATAAGAAATTGCATATACCCAAACATTTTTTTTATATAGATTGCATCCCATATCTAAACAAGTGATTTAATATTACCGTACCAATATTGCTGATAAGTCATCCTAGTAGCTAGTAGTGATACATTAATTCATAATGACAGATTGTCTACCTACATTTTTAATAGTCGATCTGAGCTTCATTCTCTGAATGAAAAGCAGAAATATTCTCTCGAAAGTGCAGAATAGTATGTTTTAAACTACAGGAGTCTAGATCTATTTGGGGATAAGGGGAATTTTCACCAGTTGAGTTTCCTATATGTTTGAGATTCTTTGTGTTTGTAGTAAAACATCTTGTCTCGTCATTTTTTTTAACTCAATCATAGACAGTAGTATTTAATGTCTACACTGAAGACAGAGCTGTCAAACATCGTTTCCGAAAACAAAAAAACAAAACTTTAACTTTACAATCCAATCTTTATAGTCTCTCAAGCCAGACATTCTGTTCCACAATATGCAAATTCTACCGAGACTCTGCCAGGCACAATGTAAAATCATGAAATTATAGTTACGGTAAGAATGGGAAAAATATATATTACATTTTTCTTTTCTGCTAAGCAGCTACCTAGCAATTGGCTTCGACTGAAGCCTGCAGCTCACTTCAAACAAAGTCGGATGTTTTGGGCTTCGGGCCGAAGTTCAGACCGAAACAGCTACACCAGAGTTCTGAACTTAACTCTGCTGTTTGTTTAACTCAAACTCCAACACGCTTTAACATTTTGTGTCAGATATTTCACCATTTCTGGCGACAGAGGCCGTGTGCTATCTCTGTCCATTGTTTAATTGTCATCAGGTTTGTAGTATACACTGGGAGAGGGGTTCTAGAGGTTTGACAACCTTTCTACTAATCTAAACTATGGTACGTTTTGCTGGAAGATTGTGGTTGTGGAAATAAAAGATCTCAGGACGGAGATTAATCACAGGACGGAACATTAATGATATCATAACCGAGCGCACCGCTCTACAGGCTGGGAGCGCCTGTTGGGCAACATTCGATGTCATTTCCGGTTGGGACGTCATCCAAAGTTGTCCCCCTCCATTTTAGTGGATGAGAGGAAAAGTCTTCAAACGTGAATAACTCTTGATCTAAATCAATCCGTCCAATTCTAACCAAAGATTAGGTTTTGCGGTCCCGTCGCTTGTCGCGTTAGAAGTAATCATACTTCCCGTTGTTGTCGATCGCCTCGGGGGTGTTTTGGCTACATCTAGCTACTTCAGCTACATCCAAGATGGCGCCTTGTGCACCTTGAAATGGGCCCTGAAGAAACAAATCGCTGGGCGTCCTGATTTTATGGTTACAAATACCTCCGGGCATTCTAGGTGATTCACCCGTGCTGCGGGTTAAAAATCACCCGTGGCTTCCTGTGAGGTTATAGGTTAGGGTTTGGGATAAAGTTAGTTTGGAATTATGAGAGGTCGGAATATTGTCAGAATAAGTCAGAATAATGACATGGCACCGCCATTTTGGTCCCATTGACCTTTGTTTATTTGCGTAACATTATTTTGTTGGCGCAAGGAGTTATTCATGCGCATCTATTGCGAAAGCAAACAAATAGGGAGGCCAGTTCCAAATGCATGTATATGGTTGCAGAAAGAGTGTCTAATAGGTGTCGATCTAAAATCCAAATAACATGCATAAACAATTATGAAAAAACAGTGAAGGACTTTTGAGGTTAAAAATGTGAAAGCTGGCCCAGACGGTTAGCTCAACCGTCTGGGCACCTAGGCTGCCGAGCCAGCCGGACTGTGTGCCGCGGGTTCGACTCCCGAGCCCGACGGCCTTTGCCGTGTGTCACTCCCCATCTCTCTCTCCTCCTTCCCTGTCTGTCTACTGTTCACTATCAATAAAGGCACAAAAGTGACAAAACGACAGCCTTGTTTGGAAACTGGGGCCAGCCGACGGTCTGTCTTGACTTGAGAGACTACGTGTTCTGTTCTGAATCCACGGAGAACAAAGCTGAACTCTCGGACGCATGATTGCTCTTCACATCGCCGTCCACCTCTCTGACACCACCGCGCACCCGTTTGCCTGGAAGTGTATTTTTTTTGTTGTTTTTTTTTTAAACTAAACGAATGATTCAAGCTTTACACTTCGTAAATATTACATGGTACACCAGAATGTGCTACATTAGCAGCTATATAAACAGTACGTCACATTATATTAGGTCGTTATGAAAATGTACAAAAAAATGCCGTCGAGTGTTCATTTTTAAAACCCTTTGCCCCGTTGTTGGCGATTCTTTTCTTTTTTTTCAAAGCAAGGCAAATATGTCAGCAAAGAGAGAGAGAGAGAGAGAGAGAGAGAGAGAGAGAGAGAGAGAGAGAGAGAGAGAGAGAGAGAGAGAGAGAGAGAGAGAGAGAGAGAGCTACACATGGAGTTGAGTGTTCAGCATTGATAGACTTGATAAATAAATAAATAAATAAATAAATAAATTACAGCAGCAAAAAAGTAATAATTAAATCCACTCCCTCTATTAGACCCCCCCCCCCCCCCCCCTCCTTATAAAGGAGCATGAAGCCCTATATAGGCTGAGTTTGGAGTTTAAACCACAACAGATTAAAAACATGGCCGGCTGATTTAAATGGAGTCCCCCAGAATAATCACATTGTAACTAGGGGCCCCCCAGAATAATCAAATTTGAACTGGGGACCCCCATAATAATCAACTTTGAACTGGGACCCCTCAGAATAATCAAATTTGAACTGGGGACCCCTATAATAATCAAATTTGAACTGCGAACCTCCAGAATAATCAAATTTGAACTGGGGACCCTAATCAAATTTGAACTGGGACCCCCCAGAACAATCATATTTGAACTGGGAACCCCCATCCTGACAAGCACTTGGAATTGCAGGAGGCATTACATTTTTTGGTTCCATAAATATTGTGAAAGTAGCAGATCTACAGTTGTATAGAGCTTCTATATATTTTCACAAATTTTGCCTCTTCCTTGACCTTAGCCTATATGTTTTGCCTATTTGGCCAATGTTTGACCAGCTTTTATAGTTTAGTTTGTTCATTACTTTTATACCGTAAATTGAGGTATTTAAAAGCTCTGAAAAAAATCCTTAAATTGTCGCTTCGCTGGTCCATGCCTCATTGCCTGCACCTGGGGAGCACCCATGGTTCTGGAGACATTCCAAAATCTAAACACACCCATCATTAATTTCATTAGCTGCAGCTGTGTTGCTTAGCCTGCCATTGTTATTTTACCTGCTGGGGGTGGGAAAAAAACAAAGAAACTATAAAATCAACCTACAGTATAGGGTATCACTCCCTTTCAAGCATATGGCATCCCCTATTTAAAAATAAAGAAGAAATAGCGAACTTTCGGATGCCATTTCCACCGCTTAACACCGTCGTGCGACAAAGTATAAAAAAGAGGGCTTACGTTGGTTAATGCAAATGTGATTGATTCTGGGTTTTTTTCCTTTTTTTTGCATCATCTACACCTGGATGCCCTGAACCGCCTGCTTGATGTTCTCCAGCAGAGCCTTGTTCTCCGGGCTCTGGTAGTGGTCCTGGTGGGTGTACATGTCCGTCAACGTGCTCACGTACGAGTCAAAGTTCTGCTCATTCATTGGTTCCTGAGGAGGAGGAGGGGGAGGGGGAAAATCAAAGTTCTGCTCATTCATTGGTTCCAGAGGAGGAGGGGGAGGGGGAAAATCAAAGTTCTGCTCATTCATTGGTTCCTGAGGAGGAGGGGGGAAATCAAAGTTCTGCTCATTCATTGGTTCCTGAGGAGGAGGAGGAGGAGGGGGGGGGGGCATGGCCACCAATTAGACCAGTGGTTTTCAAACCTTTTCATAAGAACACGGACCATTTTTGCATTCAGCATTTGAGACACGGAACCACCGTTTGATGACATTTAGCCTCTCACACCCAAAACGAACGAATATTTTTTTTATCGTTGGATACGATTTTGTCTACAATTCCATGCGGCGTCAATGCGGCGCCATATGAGATAACAGGCAAACGCAGATCAAAAATAACAATTCTTCCACATTCTCTAATTGTGTAGAACGATTTAACTCTTGAGAGCGTAAAATGAAACCATTTGGACCCGTAATTGCAAAGAAGAAAAACACCAAAGAAAAAGTGCCTGTTTTCTTGATTTGTTCGGCCCGAAAAATTGTGTTGTCATGATTTGTCACAACTCTAGTTGGCTTTGTATGAGGCTTAAAAGGTCTTTAAATAAATACTTTTTGAAATGTCTATGAGGAAAATGAACGGGGAATCATTTCCTGGGCCCTGGTAGGAGGCGGGACTGCGGCGCTCTATAAGGGTCCATTTGGTTAACAACTCTCCATCATTTAGCTGATGGGGACCACCTGGAATCCCTTCAAGGGCCACTGGTGGTCCCCGGACCACTGGCTGAAAACCTCTGAATTAAACGACCAAACGCCAAAGCGACCTATCCATTGTTGATTGGTTGTTCACATGCACAGCACACCAATCACGCCGACAGTCACATCGCATGAACTGATTGATTAATTAAAGGAGAATTTCGGACTATAGTCGTGTTCTAATTGCCTTTAATCTAGTCTCACGTTACCAGACTGTTGCCTCCGTGATTTCCAAACGCTTCATCATACAGTCTGGATCATACAACGGAAGAGCTATCATGCGTAAGCGATAAAGCGGAAGTGGAGCCTCGACCTCGCCACTTCTGTTTCGTCTTTACAGTCGCGCACATTTATCCTAATATAAATAGAAAACAGCTAAGCATATATAGCTTGTTGCTTAGCAGAAAAGGAAATTAAAAAAATAAGCCCTAAAGATATTTTAAAATATATTTCCGTGAACGGAAATGGCAGCTTCCTTACTCAGCTCATGCGGGGCTATAGTTCCAGACTCTATATAGCATTCCGTTACTCAGCTCATGGGGCTATAGTTCCAGACTCTATATAGCATTCCGTTACTCAGCTCATGGGGCTATAGTTCCAGACTCTATATAGCATTCCGTTACTCAGCTCATGGGGCTATAGTTCCAGACTCTATATAGCATTCCTTACTCAGCTCATGCGGGGCTATAGTTCCAGACTCTATATAGCATTCCGTTACTCAGCTCATGGGGCTATAGTTCCAGACTCTATATAGCATTCCGTTACTCAGCTCATGGGGCTATAGTTCCAGACTCTATATAGCATTCCGTTACTCAGCTCATGGGGCTATAGTTCCAGACTCTATATAGCATTCCGTTACTCAGCTCATGGGGCTATAGTTCCAGACTCTATATAGCATTCCTTACTCAGCTCATGTGGGGGCTATAGTTCCAGACTCTATATAGCATTCCGTTACTCAGCTCATGGGGCTATAATTCCAGACTCTATATAGCATTCCGTTACTCAGCTCATGGGGCTATAGTTCCAGACTCTATATAGCATTCCGTTACTCAGCTCATGGGGCTATAATTCCAGACTCTATATAGCATTCCGTTACTCAGCTCATGGGGCTATAGTTCCAGACTCTATAGCATTCCGTTACTCAGCTCATGCGGGGGCTATAGTTCCAGACTCTATATAGCATTTGGAGATTGTGGAATAGTTGTCTGGCTACCACAGAACCTTTCTCACTGGCCGAAGTTCAGGCGTACGGATCATACCGGTGCACGCAACAGGATAAGAAGCCGATCAGTGGATGGAAGCCCAGTGGATGGAAATAAAACAACTCACTTATTAACTCGTATACCAAAATCCGTTGTAATAGAAACAAATAATCCTTCTCAGGTCAAATATTAAAATGCTATTAATTTTAATTACTTCATTACAATGCCTCAAATGAATTAGATCAATGTTTTTATTAATCAAGTCCCAGCCCTATAGTCTAGTAGCCAGAATGTGAACCCGGACATGGTGAGTACACCAACGTTTTATGTTAGAAATGTTTAGTATGGGTCCCCAGCATGTAGAAACTGCTGGATGCTAACTTGCATATGTTGAGCAATTTTCATATTGGCATAATATCTGACCATACCATTAACAACCTATGAGGAAAAAAATAAATAAAAAAAATACATAAAGCATGATGAAATTTGGATTATTTTTTTGCCTTCTATAGGTTGTTAATGGTATGGTCACATATTATGCCAATTATGAAAATTGCTCAACATATGCAAGTTAGCATCAGGCAGTTTCTACATGCTGGGGACCCATACTCAACATTTCTAACATAAAACTTTGGTGTACTCAACATGTCTGGGTTCACAATGGGGCTCTATGGGCTGGCTACTAGACTACTAGTTCATATAGCTCCATCCCGAGCCCCCCGCAGCTCCGAGTGTGCAGGCAGGGTGGGGTTTTGCGGTAAATCTCTTATTCTAATCGCTGGGAAATTCATTTGTATTTATTTATTTTCTTAGATAGCCGTAGTGGGTTAGGACAGCCCAAAGGAGACTTTGGATGACATCACAGGAGAAATCTTGTTTTCCAAGACTCGCGGAGGTACAAACTCTGTGGACAGAATCTATATAGTCATAAAATAAAGGGTGTTCAATAGCACTGATTTATGCAAAGAAAAATCACACCCGTGTGAACTGAGTCGTGTAAAGTATTATATAGCCTGATCAGCTGTGGTCTGACGTAATGTCTGATGTAATGAAATCAGCATCAACCGTGCTCATTTTTTGAGCACAGACAGACAGACTAACAAAGCCAGTTGTAGGAGTGGTTTACACCACTCAAAAAATAATAATAATCAAAAACCTCAAAAAATGGAGTTAGGAGGTTTCCTCCCGACATCAACGAGATAATATACCATCTGATTATGGTAAGAATTAAAGGAATTCTCCTTTAACCCATTTAGGCCTGACTTTGAAAAAAAGAAATGTCTTCTAAATCCTGACAGTTTTCTGAAATACCTACAGTATGTTTCTATATTAGTGGTGCTCAATATTTCATGTCAAGGACCCAAAAATGATATGTAATTGGGCCACCGACCCCCATCTGAAAATGTGCTGTTCCAGGAACCCCACAGAAGCAAAGATTTGAGTTAAAAACGTTCGCTCTGAAAGAATATATATTCAAAGATATGTGCCGCATTTTAAATAGCAGACCTACATATATAACCTGACTCCGCCAGATGGGGCAGCAGAGAGTACACTGGGTTCCCCCCTCCTGCTCCCATCTGGGAACTCTCAGGCAGACTTGATGGCAGACTTGATGGCCAATCAGCTGCAGCTAGAGGTGGGATCAAGGCATACACAGTGCTGCCTTGATCCCGCCTCTAGCTGCCGCTGATTGGCCAGGCCGTTTTGTGGCTGGGCATCAAGTCTGCCTGAGAGTTCCCAGATGGGAGCAGGAGGGGGGAACCCAGTGTACTCTCTGCTGCCCCATCTGGCGGAGTCAGGTTACTACATATAAGCAGACCTATATACTCGTATAAGCGAGCTTATACGAGCTTGTAGATCTGTTATTTTTCAATAGCTAAAGTAGAACATAAAGGTTTGTAAAAGAGAGGAGGGTCGGAGGAAGGACACAGACAGTAAACAGACATAGGTCATAATGGGGTGAATGGATTAGCCAATGGAGACAGAGGCAGAGCATGGATGAACCAATGGAAAGGAGAAGGAACAATTAAATAAAAAATACTCTATGAATAAAACAAAACATAAATAGCATGATGTGTTGTGAGCTGGTACATTAGCTTTTCTTCTTAAAAAAATAAAATAAAATAAGAAACTATCCGTGGCTATTTGGTCGACCTTTTCCATCGATATGTGAACGTGGCTGTTATATGATTTGCTGATTGAATTTCAATTTCATTTGAGCTTTTGAATTATTCTTCTCTAATTACACTATTGTGTTTTATAAATGGTCCCTGTTATGATTGGTGTCTGCTTGGTGTCTGCTGAACAATACACACTTAACATTATTGATTTCAGTGTTTTGCATCGTATTCTTTTTTCATCTTGTGAGGTTCTGCCGCTATTCATTTCAACGGTGTGACATGACACCACGTTACCTTTCTGGATAGAATAATCGTCAATTGAATGTGAAAGTCGGAAGTGGCTTGTAGTCGGTATCAGCCTGTAACACGCGGGAGTCTAGACGGATGCCACGCCTAGTATCAGCTCCCAGAACTTTCCGCACAACTTGCCGCACCCAAGCCGCGCTATACTCATACGCTGAGTTGGCGGTGGCCCGGGATCGAACCCATGACCTTGTGGTCCAAAGGCGAGAGCTCTACCGACTAAGCTACCCCGGATACAATGTATCGCTCCGTGATTTAACGTGTATAGTTGTGATGTCATGACAGCATATAGTGGGAGGAGGGAAAGGAGGAGGGGGGGGTGCAGAAAAGAAGGGTAATTGAGATAAAAGGACAAAAGGGATAATAAAGGATTGAGGCTTGTTTCTTACTCTGTGGGTCATCTGTACACCACGGCCGATATATGCTTTACAGGGGGCGCGTTTCTGAGCCGGGGGTCTCTATACAGAGAGAGAGGGGTGTACAGAGGATCTATTAGTCTGATATACTACACACACACACACACTGACACAGGAGTCTAGTGTTAGTGCGTGCGTGCGTGCGTGCGTGCGTGCGTGCGTGCATGCGTGCGTGCGTGCGTGCGTGCGTGCGTGTGTGGCAAACTAATTATACATTCTCTCCAGTGTCACTAGACCACTGGGCCCTTTTTTAACCTATAGCTCCTCGCCACTCGCCCTACACACTTCCACTTGGTTTGAGCATAGATATATAAATAATAGAGACAGCCCCGGGATTCCCCTCCCATCCAGTGCCGTCTCTATTGTTCATATATATATATCTATGCTCAAAACAAGTGGAAGTGTGTGTAGGGCGAGTGGCGAGGAGCTATAGGTTCAAAAAGGGGTCTGGAGAATCTATTAAGTCTGTTACACACACACCCACACACACACATAAGGCCTCATTCACACATAAAGAACATATGTTCTGCATGTGCTCTGCCTGTGTTTGATGGCCGCCTCAATGCTTTTCCAAATGGGAGTCACATGGGTTTGACCAAACATTTGTGTTTGATGGAGGGGAGGCGGGGGACCAGAACACAGCCCTCAAACACAAATGTTTGGTCGAGCCATGTGACTCCCATTGGAAAAGCATTGAGGTGGCCATTAAACACAGGCAGAGCACAGAACATATGTTCTTTATGTGTGAATGAGGCCTAGATTGGGCCTGTGTTACCATGCAGGTAACAGGGCTGTTCTCACAGGCCGGGGTCACCAACATGTCCATACAAGACTTGTCTTTGTCTGTGGGCATTTATGTATTTTTTTACCATAATATTGTTGGGTTTTTATTTTGATTACGAGTCCCGAGTGCAGGTTCTCAAATGTTTTATTTTCAAGGACCCCCTATAACCCTGAGATTGTACACATGGAAGCAAATGGACCCATAGTAGCCCTGGAAACCCAGACGTTTTTTTATTTCCAGGGAGAGAAAAAAAAAAGTCTGGGACCGAGTCCACTTCAATTCGGCATAGAGTAGCGCAAACGTCGCTCACTCTCGGCTGATTTCTGATCGTCTGCACCTTTGTTAAATTGAGGCACACACGTACACACACGCGCACACACTCCTCTCTCTCTCCGTCGCTCTAATTAATTAGCCTCATGTCGTGCAGCTGCGTCTAGATTCTCCCGGCGGATCCTGCCGGGAGCTGCTTATGCCATAGAAAGTAGAGGTGGACCCCAGGCTAGACCCATAGGGACCCGTAGGGTCCATTTGGTTCCATTTGTACACACTCAGAGTTACAGAAGCTGTAATGGTTCATTTGGACCACCTTCAAAGGAACCTCGAAGGTCCCTCAACCCACTTTGAGCACACATTAATTAATGGAAAGACTGGATATTTGTAACTTATCAATGTATTGGCTAATAGATCAATGATTTATTATCCAATTTAGGCCCAGCTGTCTTCTCTCTACACAACGGAACCATATGGACACAGTCACACACACATGTAGCAGCAGCATGTTTGTCAAACTGAAAAAAAAAGCCAAAGCAGTTGGTTGAGGCGTTGATGTGCATGGTTCGTGGTCAATGTGTGTGAGGCGTCAAAACACGCACGCACGCACGCACGCACACTCACACGCACACACACAGCCAACGGAGGAAACAAACAGATGAGCGTTACATTTATTACATTCACTACAATTCACTCAAAACGAGCTTGTAGCTTGAGCTTGTAGATCAGCAATTTTTGCTATTATTTTAAGTGAAATCCTGAATAATGTTTTGCTATTTTTGAATTGGAATCCATTTTTATTTCATTTCAAATGCCTTAGTCATGTTAACTTTATGAACTAAGTTGGACATTGGGCGTAAAAAAAGACAATAACTACTCGTTAAGCTACTAATTTAGACTGAAGTAATTAAAGCGGGGTCATGTTTGACCATGAACCTGAGGGCCACATTAACCCATTTAGACCTGAGGACGATTCTACAAATGTCTTCTAAACCCTGACAGTTTTCTGAAAAACCTACGTTTCTATGTCAGTGGTGCTCAAACTATTTCATGTCAAGGACCCCCAAACATTATATGTATTTGGCCTCCGACTCCCATCTCAAAATATGTTGTTCCAGGGACCCCCACCAGAAGCAAAGATTTGAGTTCAAAAAACGTTCGCTCTGAGAGAATTATATATTCAAAGATTTGCGCTACATTTTCACGTTTTTTTTCAAAAATAGCAGACCTACCAGCTCGTAGCGCGCCACTCGGTGGCGCGCTATGAGCTTGTAGATCTGCTGTTTTTCAATAGCTAAACTATAACATAATGCTTAAAGCACCAAAAGGGGTCCCCGCCCCAAATGGGTTAAGTGAAGGTGGCGGCGCCCACGTGTCCTGCAATGCCCTACCGTACCATGTGCGGGAGCTGGATGTTGGCCAGGCTGTTGATGAGCGTCTGGCTCAGGTTGGCGAGCTCGTGGAGCAGCGAGTCGTTCTGCTGCTCCATGGCCTTGTTCTCCTCCTCGATGGACTTCAGGCTGCTCTCCAATGGTGGTGATCTGACGCACACAACGCAACGCACGCACGCACGCACGCAAACACACACACAAACAGGAGGACACGGACGTAGACAGACAGACAGTCAGACAGACAGAGAGTCGTGTGACAGTTCTCCATAGCGGAGTGACACCCCCCAGGGCCACAGCAGAGTGATCGAGCACCCATGATCTGGTACCATCAAACCTCAGATCAGTGGTCCCCAAACTTTCTCACGTCAAGGACCCCCAAATTGACACTAATTAGCCCCGCGGACCCCCCATTTGAAAAAGATATGCCAGGGACTGAGTGATTCTCAACCCGTTTAATTTCAAGGACCCCCCAGTTTGACATGCATATTAGTCTACGGACCCTCATTTGATGGCATTTCTATCTCCCGGACCCCCAATTTATATTGTAAAATCAATGTTAATTTAACTCACAAACAAAGAGATCAAGGCAGGGGGGAAAAAAAGAAAGTTTGAGCGCTTTTACCACAAAAAAAGGACAGGTAAAGTGTTTCTCCTGCGTGCTAGATAATTACAAGCTTTTGCTACAAAACTGTACTAAACTAATGAATGCCACACCACAGACGAAAAACAGTCTAAGTCCACACTATTTATCCATAATGTATAAATGATAGATAAGGGGTCAGGACAACGAGGCCTTTTCGTGGAGGGGTCAGTCTGAAATTTGGACTTAGACTGTTTTTCGTCTGTGGTACTCAGTGATGTGTAAAAACTGGTTTCTTTCAAACCTGACCTGAAAAAGAAAGTATAGGAAAGGTTGAGAGACAGATCGACAGTATAGGAGTGATAGACGGTAGATAAGCTGAGAGAGAGAGAGACAGCGTATAGGAGAGACAGGAAGGACAGTTGAGACGGAGACAGCGTAGGAGAGACCAGAGCCATCTAATAGAAAAGTTACGATATTGAGGGGGCAGAAACCGAGCGCTCGAGCGCTGTTCATGGAGCCTGGAGAGGGACAAGTTGGAGTTTGAAATACATTGTTTTCGACGAGGGCGGCGCAAATAAG
Source organism: Electrona antarctica (assembly GCF_951216825.1). NCBI lineage: Eukaryota > Metazoa > Chordata > Actinopteri > Myctophiformes > Myctophidae > Electrona > Electrona antarctica. Next base: position 43,752,686 of record NC_136798.1, on the reverse strand, counting down.
AGCAATTTTAGGCATGTGTGCCAACATGCCAACTGTTTTAAAGTATTGTACAGTAACAACTAAAGTCTCTGTAATGTTTATGTTGTACGATTACTACAAAACAATCTAAAATAAAGGGATTTAAGATCATTAAAGCTGGGCTGTTGCCCTGAGTCCAATGCATTTCTGCCTTCTTCCGGTCCAGGACTTGTCCCAGTTGGTTGTCCCCATTCTCAATAGAAATCTATGTACGTAGGAGAGCCGCCATTGGACTGAAGCCCCATGAAGTGAACGGAGTTTGCGTAACTCTGTCTCACTCTATGGCTCTGGGAGAGACTTACTTGAGTCCTAAGCTTGATCATGTCCGATTCCACTTGATTGTTCGACTCGTTTAAATCTTTGATTTCTTCATCCAGCTGTTTGATTTCCTCGTCGTTTTCTATGCCTGGAAGGAGAGTTTAATTGAACAGTGCATGAACAGTGCATGTCGTTTTATAATACTACGAGAGGGACAGATTGGAACACGTCCGTCCATTGAGGTCAGAGTGTTGATTTCGTCGACTAAAACTAAGACGAAAAATGTTCGTCGACTACCTTTTTCCACTGACGAAATGGAAACTAAATTGAAACTAAGCTACAGTTGGAGGCCATCGATATTGTCCTTTTCTTTTTGCTGACCGAGTGGTCACCGAGTGGCGCGCTACGAGTGGCGCGCTACGAGCTTGTAGGTCTGCTATTTTTGAAAAATCGTGAAAATATTTATTTCAGAAAACTGGAGGATTTTTTTAAATGTTGAGGTCAGGCCTAAATGGGTCAAATGATAAGGGACAATATCGGTGGCACCCAACTGTATGATGACTAAAACTAAGACTAAACAATTTCGTCAATAAATTAAAACTAGACTAGTTAGGAAGGGACTAGTGGACAAGAGATCCAGTATAAGTCATTTTACAATTAGTTGCATGCTGAAAATAGCAGATCTACAAGCTCACAAGCTTGTAGATCTGCTACTTAAAACCTTTGCTTCTGTAGAACGCCACAACGGTAAGGCCTTCCGGTCTGATTTAGGGATATGTTATAGAGCTCCACGAGACGCACGCGTGGAACTGTAGTACGTCCTCGGGCGACCTTTCTAGTCGACATGGCGCGCGCGAACGTTCCACTACACCGAGTGGCGCGCTACGAGCTTGTAGATCTGCTACTTAAAACCTTTGCTTCTGTAGAACGCCACAACGGTAAGGCCTTCCGGTCTGATTTAGGGATATGTTATAGAGCTCCACGAGACGCACGCGTGGAACTGTAGTACGTCCTCGGGCGACCTTTCTAGTCGACATGGCGCGCGCGAACGTTCCACTACACCGAGTGGCGCGCTACGAGCTTGTAGATCTGCTACTTAAAACCTTTGCTTCTGTAGAACGCCACAACGGTAAGGCCTTCCGGTCTGATTTAGGGATATGTTATAGAGCTCCACGAGACGCACGCGTGGAACTGTAGTACGTCCTCGGGCGACCTTTCTAGTCGACATGGCGCGCGCGAACGTTCCACTACACCGAGTGGCGCGCTACGAGCTTGTAGATCTGCTACTTAAAACCTTTGCTTCTGTAGAACGCCACAACGGTAAGGCCTTCCGGTCTGATTTACGGATATGTTATAGAGCTCCACGAGACGAACGCGTGGAACTGTAGTACGTCCTCGGGCGACCTTTCTAGTCGACATGGCGCGCGCGAACGTTCCACTACACCGAGTGGCGCGCTACGAGCTTGTAGATCTGCTACTTAAAACCTTTGCTTCTGTAGAACGCCACAACGGTAAGGCCTTCCGGTCTGATTTAGGGATATGTTATAGAGCTCCACGAGACGCACGCGTGGAACGGTAGTACGTCCTCGGGCGACCTTTCTAGTCGACATGGCGCGCGCGAACGTTCCACTACACCGAGTGGCGCGCTACGAGCTTGTAGATCTGCTACTTAAAACCTTTGCTTCTGTAGAACGCCACAACGGTAAGGCCTTCCGGTCTGATTTAGGGATATGTTATAGAGCTCCACGAGACGCACGCGTGGAACTGTAGTACGTCCTCGGGCGACCTTTCTAGTCGACATGGCGCGCGCGAACGTTCCACTACACCGAGTGGCGCGCTACGAGCTTGTAGATCTGCTACTTAAAACCTTTGCTTCTGTAGAACGCCACAACGGTAAGGCCTTCCGGTCTGATTTACGGATATGTTATAGAGCTCCACGAGACGCACGCGTGGAACTGTAGTACGTCCTCGGGCGACCTTTCTAGTCGACATGGCGCGCGCGAACGTTCCACTACACCGAGTGGCGCGCTACGAGCTTGTAGATCTGCTACTTAAAACCTTTGCTTCTGTAGAACGCCACAACGGTAAGGCCTTCCGGTCTGATTTAGGGATATGTTATAGAGCTCCATGAGACGCACGCGTGGAACTGTAGTACGTCCTCGGGCGACCTTTCTAGTCGACATGGCGCGCGCGAACGTTCCACTACACCGAGTGGCGCGCTACGAGCTTGTAGATCTGCTACTTAAAACCTTTGCTTCTGTAGAACGCCACAACGGTAAGGCCTTCCGGTCTGATTTACGGATATGTTATAGAGCTCCACGAGACGCACGCGTGGAACTGTAGTACGTCCTCGGGCGACCTTTCTAGTCGACATGGCGCGCGCGAACGTTCCACTACACCGAGTGGCGCGCTACGAGCTTGTAGATCTGCTACTTAAAACCTTTGCTTCTGTAGAACGCCACAACGGTAAGGCCTTCCGGTCTGATTTAGGGATATGTTATAGAGCTCCATGAGACGCACGCGTGGAACTGTAGTACGTCCTCGGGCGACCTTTCTAGTCGACATGGCGCGCGCGAACGTTCCACTACACCGAGTGGCGCGCTACGAGCTTGTAGATCTGCTACTTAAAACCTTTGCTTCTGTAGAACGCCACAACGGTAAGGCCTTCCGGTCTGATTTACGGATATGTTATAGAGCTCCACGAGACGCACGCGTGGAACTGTAGTACGTCCTCGGGCGACCTTTCTAGTCGACATGGCGCGCGCGAACGTTCCACTACACCGAGTGGCGCGCTACGAGCTTGTAGATCTGCTACTTAAAACCTTTGCTTCTGTAGAACGCCACAACGGTAAGGCCTTCCGGTCTGATTTAGGGATATGTTATAGAGCTCCACGAGACGCACGCGTGGAACTGTAGTACGTCCTCGGGCGACCTTTCTAGTCGACATGGCGCGCGCGAACGTTCCACTACACCGAGTGGCGCGCTACGAGCTTGTAGATCTGCTACTTAAAACCTTTGCTTCTGTAGAACGCCACAACGGTAAGGCCTTCCGGTCTGATTTAGGGATATGTTATAGAGCTCCATGAGACGCACGCGTGGAACTGTAGTACGTCCTCGGGCGACCTTTCTAGTCGACATGGCGCGCGCGAACGTTCCACTACACCGAGTGGCGCGCTACGAGCTTGTAGATCTGCTACTTAAAACCTTTGCTTCTGTAGAACGCCACAACGGTAAGGCCTTCCGGTCTGATTTACGGATATGTTATAGAGCTCCACGAGACGCACGCGTGGAACTGTAGTACGTCCTCGGGCGACCTTTCTAGTCGACATGGCGCGCGCGAACGTTCCACTACACCGAGTGGCGCGCTACGAGCTTGTAGATCTGCTACTTAAAACCTTTGCTTCTGTAGAACGCCACAACGGTAAGGCCTTCCGGTCTGATTTAGGGATATGTTATAGAGCTCCACGAGACGCACGCGTGGAACTGTAGTACGTCCTCGGGCGACCTTTCTAGTCGACATGGCGCGCGCGAACGTTCCACTACACCGAGTGGCGCGCTACGAGCTTGTAGATCTGCTACTTAAAACCTTTGCTTCTGTAGAACGCCACAACGGTAAGGCCTTCCGGTCTGATTTAGGGATATGTTATAGAGCTCCATGAGACGCACGCGTGGAACTGTAGTACGTCCTCGGGCGACCTTTCTAGTCGACATGGCGCGCGCGAACGTTCCACTACACCGAGTGGCGCGCTACGAGCTTGTAGATCTGCTACTTAAAACCTTTGCTTCTGTAGAACGCCACAACGGTAAGGCCTTCCGGTCTGATTTACGGATATGTTATAGAGCTCCACGAGACGCACGCGTGGAACTGTAGTACGTCCTCGGGCGACCTTTCTAGTCGACATGGCGCGCGCGAACGTTCCACTACACCGAGTGGCGCGCTACGAGCTTGTAGATCTGCTACTTAAAACCTTTGCTTCTGTAGAACGCCACAACGGTAAGGCCTTCCGGTCTGATTTAGGGATATGTTATAGAGCTCCACGAGACGCACGCGTGGAACTGTAGTACGTCCTCGGGCGACCTTTCTAGTCGACATGGCGCGCGCGAACGTTCCACTACACCGAGTGGCGCGCTACGAGCTTGTAGATCTGCTACTTAAAACCTTTGCTTCTGTAGAACGCCACAACGGTAAGGCCTTCCGGTCTGATTTAGGGATATGTTATAGAGCTCCATGAGACGCACGCGTGGAACTGTAGTACGTCCTCGGGCGACCTTTCTAGTCGACATGGCGCGCGCGAACGTTCCACTACACCGAGTGGCGCGCTACGAGCTTGTAGATCTGCTACTTAAAACCTTTGCTTCTGTAGAACGCCACAACGGTAAGGCCTTCCGGTCTGATTTACGGATATGTTATAGAGCTCCACGAGACGCACGCGTGGAACTGTAGTACGTCCTCGGGCGACCTTTCTAGTCGACATGGCGCGCGCGAACGTTCCACTACACCGAGTGGCGCGCTACGAGCTTGTAGATCTGCTACTTAAAACCTTTGCTTCTGTAGAACGCCACAACGGTAAGGCCTTCCGGTCTGATTTAGGGATATGTTATAGAGCTCCACGAGACGCACGCGTGGAACTGTAGTACGTCCTCGGGCGACCTTTCTAGTCGACATGGCGCGCGCGAACGTTCCACTACACCGAGTGGCGCGCTACGAGCTTGTAGATCTGCTACTTAAAACCTTTGCTTCTGTAGAACGCCACAACGGTAAGGCCTTCCGGTCTGATTTAGGGATATGTTATAGAGCTCCATGAGACGCACGCGTGGAACTGTAGTACGTCCTCGGGCGACCTTTCTAGTCGACATGGCGCGCGCGAACGTTCCACTACACCGAGTGGCGCGCTACGAGCTTGTAGATCTGCTACTTAAAACCTTTGCTTCTGTAGAACGCCACAACGGTAAGGCCTTCCGGTCTGATTTACGGATATGTTATAGAGCTCCACGAGACGCACGCGTGGAACTGTAGTACGTCCTCGGGCGACCTTTCTAGTCGACATGGCGCGCGCGAACGTTCCACTACACCGAGTGGCGCGCTACGAGCTTGTAGATCTGCTACTTAAAACCTTTGCTTCTGTAGAACGCCACAACGGTAAGGCCTTCCGGTCTGATTTAGGGATATGTTATAGAGCTCCACGAGACGCACGCGTGGAACTGTAGTACGTCCTCGGGCGACCTTTCTAGTCGACATGGCGCGCGCGAACGTTCCACTACACCGAGTGGCGCGCTACGAGCTTGTAGATCTGCTACTTAAAACCTTTGCTTCTGTAGAACGCCACAACGGTAAGGCCTTCCGGTCTGATTTAGGGATATGTTATAGAGCTCCACGAGACGCACGCGTGGAACTGTAGTACGTCCTCGGGCGACCTTTCTAGTCGACATGGCGCGCGCGAACGTTCCACTACACCGAGTGGCGCGCTACGAGCTTGTAGATCTGCTACTTAAAACCTTTGCTTCTGTAGAACGCCACAACGGTAAGGCCTTCCGGTCTGATTTAGGGATATGTTATAGAGCTCCATGAGACGCACGCGTGGAACTGTAGTACGTCCTCGGGCGACCTTTCTAGTCGACATGGCGCGCGCGAACGTTCCACTACACCGAGTGGCGCGCTACGAGCTTGTAGATCTGCTACTTAAAACCTTTGCTTCTGTAGAACGCCACAACGGTAAGGCCTTCCGGTCTGATTTACGGATATGTTATAGAGCTCCACGAGACGCACGCGTGGAACTGTAGTACGTCCTCGGGCGACCTTTCTAGTCGACATGGCGCGCGCGAACGTTCCACTACACCGAGTGGCGCGCTACGAGCTTGTAGATCTGCTACTTAAAACCTTTGCTTCTGTAGAACGCCACAACGGTAAGGCCTTCCGGTCTGATTTAGGGATATGTTATAGAGCTCCATGAGACGCACGCGTGGAACTGTAGTACGTCCTCGGGCGACCTTTCTAGTCGACATGGCGCGCGCGAACGTTCCACTACACCGAGTGGCGCGCTACGAGCTTGTAGATCTGCTACTTAAAACCTTTGCTTCTGTAGAACGCCACAACGGTAAGGCCTTCCGGTCTGATTTACGGATATGTTATAGAGCTCCACGAGACGCACGCGTGGAACTGTAGTACGTCCTCGGGCGACCTTTCTAGTCGACATGGCGCGCGCGAACGTTCCACTACACCGAGTGGCGCGCTACGAGCTTGTAGATCTGCTACTTAAAACCTTTGCTTCTGTAGAACGCCACAACGGTAAGGCCTTCCGGTCTGATTTAGGGATATGTTATAGAGCTCCACGAGACGCACGCGTGGAACTGTAGTACGTCCTCGGGCGACCTTTCTAGTCGACATGGCGCGCGCGAACGTTCCACTACACCGAGTGGCGCGCTACGAGCTTGTAGATCTGCTACTTAAAACCTTTGCTTCTGTAGAACGCCACAACGGTAAGGCCTTCCGGTCTGATTTAGGGATATGTTATAGAGCTCCATGAGACGCACGCGTGGAACTGTAGTACGTCCTCGGGCGACCTTTCTAGTCGACATGGCGCGCGCGAACGTTCCACTACACCGAGTGGCGCGCTACGAGCTTGTAGATCTGCTACTTAAAACCTTTGCTTCTGTAGAACGCCACAACGGTAAGGCCTTCCGGTCTGATTTACGGATATGTTATAGAGCTCCACGAGACGCACGCGTGGAACTGTAGTACGTCCTCGGGCGACCTTTCTAGTCGACATGGCGCGCGCGAACGTTCCACTACACCGAGTGGCGCGCTACGAGCTTGTAGATCTGCTACTTAAAACCTTTGCTTCTGTAGAACGCCACAACGGTAAGGCCTTCCGGTCTGATTTAGGGATATGTTATAGAGCTCCACGAGACGCACGCGTGGAACTGTAGTACGTCCTCGGGCGACCTTTCTAGTCGACATGGCGCGCGCGAACGTTCCACTACACCGAGTGGCGCGCTACGAGCTTGTAGATCTGCTACTTAAAACCTTTGCTTCTGTAGAACGCCACAACGGTAAGGCCTTCCGGTCTGATTTAGGGATATGTTATAGAGCTCCATGAGACGCACGCGTGGAACTGTAGTACGTCCTCGGGCGACCTTTCTAGTCGACATGGCGCGCGCGAACGTTCCACTACACCGAGTGGCGCGCTACGAGCTTGTAGATCTGCTACTTAAAACCTTTGCTTCTGTAGAACGCCACAACGGTAAGGCCTTCCGGTCTGATTTACGGATATGTTATAGAGCTCCACGAGACGCACGCGTGGAACTGTAGTACGTCCTCGGGCGACCTTTCTAGTCGACATGGCGCGCGCGAACGTTCCACTACACCGAGTGGCGCGCTACGAGCTTGTAGATCTGCTACTTAAAACCTTTGCTTCTGTAGAACGCCACAACGGTAAGGCCTTCCGGTCTGATTTAGGGATATGTTATAGAGCTCCACGAGACGCACGCGTGGAACTGTAGTACGTCCTCGGGCGACCTTTCTAGTCGACATGGCGCGCGCGAACGTTCCACTACACCGAGTGGCGCGCTACGAGCTTGTAGATCTGCTACTTAAAACCTTTGCTTCTGTAGAACGCCACAACGGTAAGGCCTTCCGGTCTGATTTAGGGATATGTTATAGAGCTCCATGAGACGCACGCGTGGAACTGTAGTACGTCCTCGGGCGACCTTTCTAGTCGACATGGCGCGCGCGAACGTTCCACTACACCGAGTGGCGCGCTACGAGCTTGTAGATCTGCTACTTAAAACCTTTGCTTCTGTAGAACGCCACAACGGTAAGGCCTTCCGGTCTGATTTACGGATATGTTATAGAGCTCCACGAGACGCACGCGTGGAACTGTAGTACGTCCTCGGGCGACCTTTCTAGTCGACATGGCGCGCGCGAACGTTCCACTACACCGAGTGGCGCGCTACGAGCTTGTAGATCTGCTACTTAAAACCTTTGCTTCTGTAGAACGCCACAACGGTAAGGCCTTCCGGTCTGATTTAGGGATATGTTATAGAGCTCCACGAGACGCACGCGTGGAACTGTAGTACGTCCTCGGGCGACCTTTCTAGTCGACATGGCGCGCGCGAACGTAAAAACCTTTGCTTCTTTAGAACGCCACAACGGTAAGGCCCTCCGGTCTGCTTTTCGGATAGGTTATAGAGCTCCCAGATACGCACACGTAGAACTGTAGTACGTCCTCGGGCGACCTTTCTAGTCGACATGGCGCGCGCGAACGTTCCACTACACCGAGTGGCGCGCTACGAGCTTGTAGATCTGCTATTTAAAACCTTTGCTTCTGTAGAACGCCACAACGGTAAGGCCTTCCGGTCTGATTTTCATATGTTATAGAGCCCAGCAACACCGGCCGACACCTCCAAGGCTTCCTGGGTGATGGCGAGGAGGAGGAGGAGGGCTGCCACGTCACCTCACAGTCCAACTGTCTGTGTACGCCTCTTCTGTGCCTGAGGGAGGCACGCGCGCACACACACACGCACGCGCACACACTCACCTGCCCAGGCCATTGATGCCAGACGACCCTCGGGCCAGGCACTGCAGCCTCAGCCTCTCCACGGGATCTGAACTCACACACAGACGTCTCTTGGCGTCCAGCGCCATCTCTCGGTCGTGCCTCGACGTCCTGGCCATGGCTGAACACACAGAGCACATTAATATAATGTGTAACATTATAGTGGATGCAGTTAGCTTAATGCTAATTCCGATTAGCATAGTTAGCTTCTTATCCATGCTACTGGTGACTGGTTTAGCACAATACAAACTCGGACTCATTACATAACATGCAAATCACACCACCACTCAATATAAAAATAAAACGTTGTCTTATAAAGCAGCATATACTTTGTTTACATTCAGACCCATGGCTTTGTACAACTACTGGCCAAAGTTGAAGTTCATATAGTTGTAAAACATTCACCATAAAAGCCACAATCGCGACAGAGTCAGCTATTCATTCATTACTAACTATTTCACAGACCTTGATGTGACTGTTAGCTGTGATAAAGTAAAGTAAACAAAGTGATGATGAATGACACGACACGAAACACACACACACGTAGGATGTAGCTCTTCTCACAACATTGACGACACAGGTCGGTTCTTTATAAACGGGCATTTATTGGGCATTCTTCTCATCCCTCTGCTGTTCCATGCCGTGAGAACTATGTTCACACAAAATAATAAACACATAAACAATCAACAAATTACGTCGCAATACATAATATTGATCAAACAAAGAAATACAAAACATGTAGAAATGCGCGATGCGCAGGTGAACGTGTCCGTCAAAACACCACAATACAACACAACAAAGATAACTCTCAAATAATAATACCTCGTTGGCCGCTTGTTGTGTAAAGAGGTTCTTGATGCTTCTTGAGTTTCATACAGTCCTTTGAATGTCCTTTTGACCGTGTTTAATAACTTTAAACAGTTCAAACACACTACTCTGCTGCGAGTGTGCTTCCTTGTGCAGACCAGAGTCTGAATGAGTGAGAGAAATGTGTGTACCACCTGTGTGCAATGCCAGGCAATCATGCATCAATCAGTCAATCAATCATGGTCCAGTGTTGCTACTGACAGACAGGGAACTTGGTTCTGCCTCAGAAAGTTATCATCACATCATGTTTACATTTTTAACCTCATATGAAATCAATTATGAACCACATATTTATTATTGTATCATGACATTATTATGAATTATGCTTTATGAACTTATGACCATGAATTGTTGTATTTTAGCTATTTTAGTCTTTTTAAAGTAAGCATTTTAATAGCAGCACTTACATAGGAAGTCAGAGAAACGAATCAAAGAAAAGACCGTTATCTGCCAGTGGAATTCAGAACAGCGCCACAGCCCATCCACATGTATGTGGCAGCGGTGGCCGAACGGATAGCGGCGCGGTCTAGATACCGGAAGGTTCCCAGTTCGAATCAGCCGTCCGACACGTTAAAATTACCACCGCTGAAATGCCCTTGAACAAGGCATCAACCACTACGATGAAATGTGTTCTATGAGCAGGGCCTGGCTGGAAACAAGTTCTTGAGCTTAGCCCAGATACCCTGGGTAAATATAGATTTCATTTCATGAAGCCATATGCCTCTCCCCTCCTCTCCTCTCCTCTCTTTTTGAATGAACAGACAAAACACAAAACACAACATGTTCATTAATGTTATTCTTCACAAACTAGACATTTTATTCATATTTAGAAAATGCAGAATCCAATGGCGTCGGTCTGGGCTCTCCACGCCGTTTGCAAAGGTCAATGGTCAGCAAAAAGACTGCCTCCTCTCTCCCCTCTCTCCACAGAAGTGAAAACAGACAAAACACACCTTTAAAATATGTTCCCTAACCCTATTCTTCGCAAACGAGACATTTTATTCATATTTAGAGCGTCCCAAATTCAATGGGGCCGGTCTCGACTTTCCAGGACGTTTGCAAAGGTCAATGGTCAGCAAAAAGACTGCAACGGTGACCCTTTGGGCCAAATTCTTAAAAAAACGGGGTGATATATATTTTAAAAAATATGTAAGAACCTCCAATATCCATATTCAGGACATGTCGAATCCAATGGAACCGGTCTCGAATTTCCACGACGTTTGCAAAGGTCAAAGGTCAGCCGAAAGACTGCCACGGTGACCTTTGGGCCAAATGCCTTAACAAATAAGTGATAGATATTTTTTTAAATATGTAACACCCCCGAATATCCATATTCAGGCCATGGCGAAAAAAATGGCGTTGGTCTCGATTTTGTGGGACTCTTACAAGCGTCCGATAAAGGGAACTACACTGCAATGCTAGGCCTCGGGTCAGATTTGAGGTTCCCGAGGTCGCAGAAAAAAACTCAGACCATCACGAAGATCGGCTCGTCGCCGCGATCGCAGAGGTGTTCGGCCCATCCCGAACAGACTTACGATCGTCGTCATAGGCGCGCGTGAACGTCAAACTTTGCTTCACTGGAACGCCACGACGGTGAGGCCTTCCGGGATGATTTTCGGATATGTTATAGAGCTCCCGGAGACGCACGCATGGATCTATAGAACGTCCTCGGGCGACCTTTCTAAGAGGCACGGTCTCGTTTCACTTTTTCAGCCAGGACGCTGTTAGAGTCTATGGGTCTATGACGTGTCTGCATGCACAGAGCCAAAGTGAAGGACGTTTTGTACGACTGTCGGAGGCGTACGTCCGAGACACCTAACCGTTCGTCTCGGCTGGCTCTCCGACATATCCGAACGTCGGATCGTGATGTTTTATCGTTGGCGCGTTGTCGCGCGTCAAAGTCGGCAATTTGTAGGCGTTCGTTCAAGGCTACCGCCGCGGCCGTATGTCCGTTTGGCCCGAAACCTATACGGCTGCGATCGGGGCCGCGACCCGGCCGCGGTGATGGTCTCGGATTTGTTCTGCGACTTTCGCGTCAAAGTCGCAAATTTCGAGGCTTTCGTGCAGGGCTACTGTCGCGACCGTATGTCCGTTTGGCCCAAACCCTATACGGCTGCGATCGGGGCCGCGACCCGGTTGCAGTAATGGTCTCGGATTTGTTCTGTCGAATTTCCCGACTTTTCTCGCTAACTTACTTTGTGGGAGCAGTTTATGCTAATGAAGGGCGTGGTTCCGGCTACTTTGTGGGTGTGGGTTATGCAAATTTGATGGCCGTGGTTTCGGCTACTTTGTGGGTGTGGTATATGCAAATTAGTGGGTGTCGCTTATGTAAATTAGTGGGTGTCACCCCGCCTACTTTGTGGGAGTGGTTTATGCAAATGAAGGGGCGTGGCATGCAAATGAAGGTGCGTGGTATGCAAATGAAGGGCATGTTTCGGCTACTTTGTGGGATTTGCTTATGCAAATTAAGGTGCGTGGTATGCAAATGAAGGGGAGTGGTATGCAAATGAAGGGCATGTTTCGGCTACTTTGCGGGATTGGTTTATGCAAATGAAGGGGCGTGACATGCAAATGAAGGGGATTGGTTTATGCAAATGAAGGGACGTGGCATGCAAATGAAGGTGCGTGGTATGCAAATGAAGGGGAGTGGTATGCAAATGAAGGGGAGTGGTATGCAAATGAAGGGCATGTTTCCGCTACTTTGCGGGATTGGTTTATGCAAATGAAGGGGCGTGGCATGCAAATGAAGGGGAGTGGTATGCAAATGAGGTGCGTGGTATGCAAATGAAGGGGCGTGGCATGCAAATGAAGGGGATTGGTTTATGCAAATGAAGGGGCGTGGCATGCAAATTAAGGTGTGTGGTATGCAAATGAAGGGGAGTGGTATGCAAATGAAGGGGAGTGGTATGCAAATGAAGGGCATGTTTCCGCTACTTTGCGGGATTGGTTTATGCAAATGAAGGGACGTGGTATGCAAATGAAGGGGAGTGGTATGCAAATGAGGTGCGTGGTATGCAAATGAAGGGGAGTGGCATGCAAATGAAGGTGCGTGGTATGCAAATGAAGGGGCATGGCTCCGGCTACTTTGTGGGATTAGTTTATGCAAATTGAAGGTGCGTGGTATGCAAATGAAGGGGAGTGGTATGCAAATGAAGGGGAGTGGTATGCAAATGAAGGGCATGTTTCCGCTACTTTGCGGGATTGGTTTATGCAAATGAAGGGGCATGGCTCCGGCTACTTTGTGGGATTAGTTTATGCAAATGAAGGTGCGTGGTATGCAAATGAAGGGGAGTGGTATGCAAATGAGGTGCGTGGTATGCAAATGAAGGGGCGTGGCATGCAAATGAAGGGGATTGGTTTATGCAAATGAAGGGGCGTGGCATGCAAATGAAGGTGCGTGGTATGCAAATGAAGGGGAGTGGTATGCAAATGAAGGGCATGTTTCGGCTACTTTGTGGGATTGGTTTATGCAAATGAAGGGGCGTGGCATGCAAATGAATGGGAGTGGTATGCAAATGAAGGTGCGTGGTATGAAAATGAAGGGGAGTGGTATGCAAATGAAGGGGCGTGAATTGAACATGTACGCCATCGTGTAGGGAACATGTACGTCATCGTGGAGGGAACATGTACGTCATCGTGGAGGGAACATGCGCGTCGTCGTGAATTGAACATGTACGCCATCGTGTAGGGAACATGTACGTCATCGTGGAGGAAACATGTACGTCATCGTGGAGGGAACATGTACGTCATCGTGGAGGGAACATGTACGTCATCGTGGAGGGAACATGTACGTCATCGTGGAGGGAACATGAACGTCATCGTGGAGGGAACATGAACGTCATCGTGGAGGGAACATGTACGTCATCGTGGAGGGAACATGTACGTCATCGTGGAGGGAACATGTACGTCATCGTGGAGGGAACATGTACGTCATCGTGGAGGGAACATGTACGTCATCGTGGAGGGAACATGTACGTCATCGTGGAGGGAACATGTACGTCATCGTGGAGGGAACATGCGCGTCGTCGTGAATTGAACGTGTACGCCATCGTGTAGGGAACATGTACGTCATCGTGGAGGAAACATGTACGTCATCGTGGAGGGAACATGTACGTCATCGTGGAGGGGCCATGTACGTCATCGTGGAGGGAGCATGTACGTCATCGTGGAGGGAACATGTGCGTCATCGTGGAGGGAACATGTACGTCATCGTGGAGGGAACATGTACGTCATCGTGGAGGGAACATGTACGCCATCGTGTAGGGAACATGTACGTCATCGTGGAGGGAACATGTACGTCATCGTGGAGGGAACATGTACGCCATCGTGTAGGGAACATGTACGTCATTGTGGAGGGAACATGTATGTCATCGTGGAGGGAACATGTACGTCATCGTGTAGGGAACATGTACGCCATCGTGTAGGGAACATGTACGTCATTGTGGAGGGAACATGTATGTCATCGTGGAGGGAACATGTACGTCATCGTGAAGGGAACATGTACGTCATCGTGGAGGGAACATGTACGTCATCGTGAAGGGAACATGTACGTCATCGTGGAGGGACCATGTACGTCATCGTGGAGGGAACATGCACGTCATCGTGAAGGGAACATGCACGTCGTCGTGAAGGGAACATGCACGTCATCGTGGGGGGAACATGTACGTCATTGTGGAGGGAACATGTACGTCATCGTGGAAGGAACATGTACGTCATCGTGGAGGGAACATGTACGTCATCGTGAAGGGAACATGCACGTCATCGTGAAGGGAACATGCACGTCATCGTGAAGGGGACATGTACATCATCGTGAAGGGGACATGTACGTCATCGTGGAGGAAACATGTACGTCATCGTGGAGGGAACATGTACGTCATCGTGGAGGAAACATGTACGTCATCGTGGAGGGAACATGCACGTCGTCGTAAATTGAACATGTACGCCATCATGTAGGGAACATGTACGTCATCGTGGAGGGAACATGCGCGTCGTCGTAAATTGAACATGTACGCCATCATGTAGGGAACATGTACGTCATCGTGACGTGGACATGTACGTCATCGTGGCGTGGACATGTACGTCATCGTGAAGGGGACATGTACGTCGCCGTGGAGGGAACATGTACGTCATCGTGGAGGGAACATGTACGTCATCGTGGAGGGAACATGCACGTCATCGTGGAGGGAACATGCGCGTCGTCGTAAATTGAACATGTACGCCATCATGTAGGGAACATGTACGTCATCGTGACGTAGACATGTACGTCATCGTGACGTGGACATGTACGTCGTCGTGAAGGGGACATGTACGTCATCGTGGAGGGAACATGTACGTCATCGTGGAGGGAACATGTACGTCATCGTGGAGGGAACATGCACGTCATCGTGGAGGGAACATGCACGTCATCGTGGAGGGAACATGCACGTCGTCGTAGATGGAGCATTTACGTCATCATGTAGGGAACATGTACGTCATCGTGACGGGAACATGTACGTCATCGTGGAGGGAACATGCACGTCGTCGTGAAGGGAACATGCGCGTCGTCGTGTATTGAACATGCACGCCATCGTGTAGGGAACATGTACGTCATTGTGGAGGGAACATGTATGTCATCGTGGAGGGAACATGTACGTCATCGTGTAGGGAACATGTACGCCATCGTGTAGGGAACATGTACGTCGTCGTGAAGGGAACATGCACGTCATCGTGTAGGGAACATGCACGTCATCGTGAAGGGAACATGTACGTCATCGTGGAGGGAACATGCACGTCATCGTGAAGGGAACATGCACGTCATCGTGGAGGGAACATGCACGTCATCGTGGAGGGAACATGTACGTCATCGTGGAGGAAACATGTACGTCATCGTGGAGGAAACATGTACGTCATCGTGGAGGGAACATGTACGTCATCGTGGAGGGAATATGCACGTCGTCGTAAATTGAACATGTACGCCATCATGTAGGGAACATGTACGTCATCGTGACGTGGACATGTACGTCATTGTGAAGGGGACATGTACGTCATCGTGGAGGAAACATGCACGTCATCGTTAAGGGGACATGTACGTCATCGTGAAGGGGACATGTACATCATCGTGAAGGGGACATGTACGTCATCGTGGAGGAAACATGTACGTCATCGTGGAGGGAACATGTACGTCATCGTGGAGGGAACATGTACGTCATCGTGGAGGAAACATGTACGTCATCGTGGAGGGAACATGCACGTCGTCGTAAATTGAACATGTACGCCATCATGTAGGGAACATGTACGTCATCGTGACGTGGACATGTGCGTCATCGTGAAGGGGACATGTACGTCATCGTGGAGGAAACATGTACGTCATTGTGGAGGGAACATGTACGTCATCGTGGAGGGAACATGTACGTCATCGTGGAGGGAACATGCACGTCATCGTGGAGGGAACATGCACGTCGTCGTAGATGGAGCCTTTACGTCATCATGTAGGGAACATGTACGTCATCGTGACGGGAACATGTACGTCATCGTGAAGGGGACATGTACGCCATCGTGGCGGGAACATGTACGTCATCGTGGAGGGAACATGTACGTCATCGTGGAGGGACCATGTACGTCGTCGCGAATGGAACATGTACGTCATCATGTGGGGGACATGTACGTATGTTCCCGCTACTTTGTGGGAGTGGGTTATGAAAATGTGAAGGGCGTTGTTTCGGCTACTTTGTGGGTGAGGGCTATGCAAATTAGTGGGTGTCGCGTATGCAAATTAGTGGGTGTCGCCACGCCCTTCGTTTGCATACCACTTCCCTTCATTTGCATACCACACCCCTTCATTTGCATACCACACCCCTTCATTTGCATATCCCCTTCATTTGCATACCAAGACCCTTCATTTGCATAAGCCAATCCCACAAAGTAGCAGAAACATGCCCCTTCATTTGCATACCATACCCCTTCATTTGCATATCCCCTTCATTTGCATACCAAGACCCTTCATTTGCATAAGCCAATCCCACAAAGTAGCAGAAACATGCCCCTTAATTTGCATACCACTCCCCTTCATTTGCATACCACTCCCCTTCATTTGCATACCAAGACCCTTCATTTGCATATCCCCTTCATTTGCATACCACACCCTTTCATTTGCATAAGCCAATCCCACAAAGTAGCCGAAACACGCCCTTCATTTGCATACTACTCCCCTTCATTTGCATACCACACACACCTTCATTTGCATATCCCCTTCATTTGCATACCACACCCTTTCATTTGCATAAACTAATCCCACAAAGTAGCCGAAACACGCCCTTCATTTGCATACTCCTCCCCTTCATTTGCATACCACACCTTCATTTGCATATCCCCTTAATTTGCATACCAAGACCCTTCATTTGCATATCCCCTTCATTTGCATACCACGCCCTTTCATTTGCATAAGCCAATCCCACAAAGTAGCCGAAACACGCCCTTCATTTGCATACCACGCCCTTTCATTTACATAAGATAATCCCACAAAGTAGCCGAAACACGCCCTTCATTTGCATACTACTCCCCTTAATTTGCATACCACACCCCTTCATTTGCATATCCCCTTGCATACCAAGACCCTTCATTTGCATATCCCCTTCATTTGCATACCACGCCCTTTCATTTGCATAAGCCAATCCCACAAAGTAGCCGAAACACGCCCTTCATTTGCATACTCCTCCCCTTCATTTGCATACCACACCCCTTCATTTGCATATCCCCTTCATTTGCATACCAATACCCTTCATTTGCATAAGCCAATCCCACAAAGTAGCAGAAACATGCCCCTTCATTTGCATACCATACCCCTTCATTTGCATATCCCCTTCATTTGCATACCAAGACCCTTCATTTGCATAAGCCAATCCCACAAAGTAGCAGAAACATGCCCCTTAATTTGCATACCACTCCCCTTCATTTGCATACCATGCCCCTTCATTTGCATACCATGCCCCTTCCTTTGCATACCATGCCCCTTCATTTGCATACCACGCACCTTCATTTGCATACCACGCACCTTCATTTGCATACCACTCCCCTTCATTTGCATACCACTGCCCTTCATTTGCATACCACGCACCTTCATTTGCATACCACTCCCCTTCATTTGCATACCAAGACCCTTCATTTGCATATCCCCTTCATTTGCATACCACACCCTTTCATTTGCATAAGCCAATCCCACAAAGTAGCCGAAACACGCCCTTCATTTGCATACTACTCCCCTTCATTTGCATACCACACACCTTCATTTGCATATCCCCTTCATTTGCATACCACGCCCTTTCATTTGCATAAGCTAATCCCACAAAGTAGCCGAAACACGCCCTTCATTTGCATACTCCTCCCCTTCATTTGCATACCACACCTTCATTTGCATATCCCCTTCATTTGCATACCAATACCCTTCATTTGCATATCCCCTTCATTTGCATACCACGCCCTTTCATTTGCATAAGCCAATCCCACAAAGTAGCCGAAACACGCCCTTCATTTGCATACTACTCCCCTTCATTTGCATACTACACCCCTTCATTTGCATATCCCCTTCATTTGCATACCACGCCCTTTCATTTGCATAAGCTAATCCCACAAAGTAGCCAAAACACGCCCTTCATTTGCACACTACTCCCCTTAATTTGCATACCATACCCCTTCATTTGCATATCCCCTTCATTTGCATACCAAGACCCTTCATTTGCATATCCCCTTCATTTGCATACCTTGCCCTTTCATTTGCATAAACTAATCCCACAAAGTAGCCGAAACACGCCCTTCATTTGCATACTACTCCCCTTCATTTGCATACCACACACCTTAATTTGCATATCCCCTTCATTTGCATACCACGCCCTTTCATTTGCATAAGATAATCCCACAAAGTAGCCGAAACACGCCCTTCATTTGCATACTACTCCCCTTCATTTGCATACCACACCCCTTCATTTGCATATCCCCTTCATTTGCATACCAAGACCCTTCATTTGCATATCCCCTTCATTTGCATACCACGCCCTTTCATTTGCATAAGCCAATCCCACAAAGTAGCCGAAACTACGGCCACAAAGGAGGCGGGACGACGGCCATCAATAAGGATAAACGACGCCCATGCAATTTGCATAGACCACGCCCACAAAGCAGGCGGAGTTACATAGCGAGTAGGCGTGGCCTAAGACAATGAGAGGTGTGGCCTAACATTACGAGAGGCAGAGTCATTAACGAGAGGGGGTGGAGTTTGTAAGGTGGAGTTTGTAACCAATGTGAGGTGTGTGTGTAGTAGTAGTAGTAGAAGTAGAAGTAATACATACGAGATGATGCCTGATCTTCTGACATCCATATTTGGTTGACTGGATGGCGTTGTCCTCACCTGGAGAGAAATGCCCCCGGAAATATGATTATTTATTAATGAATGAATGAATGAATGTATGTATGTATGTATGTATGTATGTATGTATGTATGTATGTATGTATGTATGTATGTATGTATGTATGTATGTATGTATTCATTCATTCATTCATTCATTCATTCATTCATTCATTCATTCCCTCCCCCGGGAAATAAATAAATAAACAATGCTAATCATCCATCCATGTGTGACAATTGTTTGACACACATCATGTCATGTCATGTCATGTCATGTCATGTCTGTCTATAGACAAGAGGAGAGGTGGAGGGGGGGGGGGGGGGGGGCGCCAAAGCATATTTTAGACTGATTCAGTATTGACCATATTAAGCCAGGTCTCACGGCAGACAGCACTAATATAATAAACAAACGTGAACGGAGCACTGCTGCCAACATAATACACGCATAATGTGGCCATACTGGCATACTCACCATAGCCTGGTCAAGGTTTCCCCCAGGTGGACGTGTCATTTCCAACTATTGCCAGCACATGGAAACTAGGGGCTACTGATATATACTATTCTCTGCCTATCGGGACGTAACTCGGACGGCGCTGAGTCGGGTCTTAAATACATTTCAATTGTACATTTAGGTAATGTGTGATTTATTTGGATTTATCCTTATTATTGTGAAAGATGTCCCCCAAATGTAAATTATTAATGTATTATTATTATTTTAATAATTATTATAAATGTGCAAAAAATATATATATAATTTATTTTACATGATTTCCTCTGATAAGTCCTAGTAGTAAAAAGTAGTAGTAAGGTTGAAATCGTTTTTTTGCAAGTAGAAATTAATCCGGGTTTTACAGGGTTAGTCATTCATTCATTCATTCATTCCCCCCGGAAATAAATAAATAAACACGGCTAATCATCCATCCATGTGTGACAATTGTTTGACACACATCATGTCATGTCATGTCTATCTATAGCAAGAGGTGGAATTGCGTCAGATCTTCTACACAAAGCAAAACAAAAGGGAGCAGTGCACCACCCTGTGGCAACAACTGGCACTGCTGACTGTTACAAGTTGACAGAGTGGATTATCTTGGATTACGTCCGCCAACATACATTCCAATAGTACATTTACTTGACCAAAAGGTAAAGACTGATTTATTTTGATTTATTCATTCTGGATCCTTAGTCCTTGGTCCGAGGTCACGAATCTTGACTGCAGACTTGTTGACTGTCTCGAACCAGCGTCCTCTCACACCATCAGCAACTGCCAGAACCACTGAGCCATCGTGGAATACTCTTAACCATGGATTTGGGGTAATTTTTTCTTTTTTTGGAAGGGAAGACAAAAAAAGAAAAAGTCTATTTTACCAATGCAAAGGGTGAAATATTGTCATAATGTACGTTGTGTTTGTTTTGGAAAGGAAAAAGTGTTTTAATGTACTTTTTACTGACGTTAGGGTAGAGTTTGTTTTAACAGTACAGGACTCTCTCTCACACACACACCAGAGACTGGCAGCTGACTGGCTCATTCAGGGTTGCCAGGTTGGTGGCTGTCAGGTTGTCTAATGCCTGCTGCATTGTGTGTGTGTGTGTGTGTGTGTGTGTGTGTGTGTGTGTGTGTGTGTGTGTGTGTGTGTGTGTGTGTGTGTGTGTGTGTGTGTGTGTGTGTGTGTGTGTGTGTGTGTGTGTGTGTGTGTGTGTGAACCAGCTACACTGGCATTTAAACACATTCATATTGTAACTGTTGCCACTATAGGTGATATAGTTTGCTTTATTCCTAAAAGGTACAAGTTCATAATGAAGAAGTTCATAATTAAGTCACATTTAAAACATTATTTCATGTATTTGTCTCAAGTTGTTGTTGTAACTGTTGCCACTATAGGGGATATAGTTTGCTTTATTTCTCTAAGACAAAGTTCATAATAAGGTTAAAATAAGTTCATAATTGTTTATTATCTTTCTAAGTGTACAAGTGCATAATTAAGAAGTTCATAGTTAATAGTTACATTCATGTTAAAACATTATTTCATGTCAAGTTGTTTTAATGCTTTTATTTTGAAGAGTCAACGTCATATTCTGTGTCTCGTTTGGTCTGCTCTCACGTCAATTGGTACACAGGAGTTTTGTGTATGCAATCAAGCCGCAGCTAGAAGCAGCTAGAAGCAGCAGCTCTGCCAGCTCCGTTTACACTGGTCATGGTCACACAAAGACTTTAAAGTTACAAGAAGTAAAGGTCATAAGAGACTGTCTAAGAAAAGGTTATAAGAAGACTGGAGAGTATTCCCCCTTTGTTATGCACGCAGCCAACGAGGTATTTGTTGTTTGTTTTGTCTGTATTTTACTCATGTGAAATGTTTGCATCTACATGCTGTGCATGTCATTTATGTTAATTGTACGTGCTTGTTTTATTGTTTGTTTAGTTTTCACGGTGGATTGGGAGGGCAAGAAGGCACCTTCCAATAAATCAGTTTCAAGGAAACCACATTGTGTCTGTTTGTGCTCGGAGGGAGTTACAGTTGTAATGGATGGACTTTGAACATATGAAACTGTTTTGGCCAGCTGTCCCAAATGCCAAGAAACGCATGACGGAACGACGAGAACCAAAAAGTGGCTGGCGTCAGTTTCGCCTCATAAAAGAGAAGATGCGCTCAGGTTGGTAGTTGCATCTATTATGTGCACTTTGTCTTCATTAACGTGCCAACTTGTGCATATGTTATGCATTGACAACCATTGCCTTGCCTCTGTTTGATTGATAGATGACTTCCAAGCATGTGAAGATTACGATCTCACCAGTGCTGCAGAAGCTGGTGGTGAAGAACCTTCTGGAAAAAGACAGAAGAAAAAAAGGCTTTATCCAGAATATGGTATGTTCTTTAACTTGGCAGTAGTCAATCTTCTCTGAATTGTAACGCTTACATGATTGATTGTCACTCGAATAACTGAATAACAAGGTCATTGTTTTTTGGCATTGAACATTTGGAATCTAAAAGCATAATTTGTTTGGCTTTTAGGTTTTGTAAAAAAAAAGCACATGACAAAATATTAAATGAAAAACGAAACATTGCTTTAAGTTTTATATACAAAATGGCTGATCTACAAGCTCTTGATGACTGTGGGCTTGTAGAGCTGTTTTGGCAACTCTTCCTCTTTTTATTTTTTGGGAACATTTTGAATATTTTTCTTACGTGGAAGCGAGTAAGGCGTTTCACCCACAACTGCAATCAGGCAATAATTGCGACAGGGCTACTATAACGTCTGTACGCCAACACAATAATAATTCAACAAAGCTATTTGCAACTGAAGTTTTTGCCAACATTTCTGTCTCAATTAGTTGAGGATGAAGAGGAACACGGTGGGCAATCTGAAGAAGAGGAAGATCAAGGTTTGTTCCCCCCACCGCTGGACGTTGGCAGTCCCATTTGATTATGATTGAGTGTGTAGGCTACAAATGCCAGTGACGGGAGCAATATTGACGTGGAATATAGTATCTTTTCTGTTTCATATACAATACAGCTGAAGGCAGGTAATGAGTCTATACAGTAAAAAAATCCGGTTTTAATCACAGTTTTCTTTAGGTCGCTTCAGTCCAGAGCTGCCACTTGTGCCACAGAAGGTGGTGCTGCAAAGTGTTCGACCAAAAGGTTAGTATGAAGTCTGCTTTTATTAGCATTTGCCCCATACTCATAGTGGTATGCTAGTCATACACAACAATGTAATAGAGACACACACTGAATCCCAAAACTATGTCTCATCAAACAGAAAAGTCGCAAGGGACGACCTCCACTCCATCCTCTGACCAAAATGCCCAGAAACACCAAGGAAGTAATTGTGACACACACACACACACACCCCAAAACTAGGTTGTGCTTCCTTAAACATTTTTCAACTTTAGATTGTTGGTTTGTTAAAGTCATCATTGTTTGCATTTATTTCATTTTGGAGCTGCCACTCTGTCATATATGGAGGATATATTAAATGCAATGGTAGTTCATATTGAATAAAAGTAAAGTAGATCACCTTCTCATGGATGCCTGTCTCATCAAACAGAAAAAACCAAGTCGCCTGGACCCAGCTCCACTCAATTGCCTGAGCCAATGCAACCAAGTAAGCGACGCACGCACACTTAAGTTGTTGTGGTATGGTTTTGCACTCTAATTAATTGTAGTCATTTGTTTCTATGCATTAGAATTTCAGAAGGTGTTAATCACTGTTTTCTTTAGGGCACTTCAGTTCAGAGCCAGAACTGCAAGAGCCAGAACTGCAAGATTATCAGACTGATGACAGCATGGGATCTGCACAGAGTTTCCCACCAGTTACCCCTACGAAAAGTTCGTATGAAGTCAGAATTTTTTAATAAACATTTGACCTATACCGGTATATGCTAGTCTTACAATACTTACAATTGATTAATTACTGTGTGGAGAGGGGGGGCTGCTGTTCTTCATTTCGGAAGAACACTAGCTGCCACTACTAGGTTACATTTGTAGGATTTGAACTTGTACTTAATGCAATGGTTTATACTAAAGAAAAGTGGCAAATAAATAACCTTATGGATGCCTGTCTCATCAAACAGGAAAAAAGTCACGCAACCCCACCTCCACCTCCACCCCCAGACTACAACGAGCATCGTACCCAATGCAGCAAGCAAGTAAGCGACACACACACACACACACACACACACACACACACACACACACACACACACACACACACACACACACACACACACACACACACACAGACACACACACATTGTGCTGTTGGTATGGTTGTGCTCTTTCTATTTGTGGTGATCATTCGTTTCTATGCTTTAGAATTTCAGAGGAAGGTTCTGGAGCTGCTCGTTTCTATCCGGGACGGGTTGCAGGACTTGAAGCTGTCAAGCAGTCAAGATGAGAGTGCTCCCCTTCCGGCCAAGGCGACCACAGTAGAGGGACTAACCGTCCTTGACGAGTCCCTCACCTCGGCTACTGAAAGACAGCATCTGGTAGGTTTCACAACTGTAGCATAACTGTTTCAAAACTGTAGCAATTTGACACTGTATCAAAGCATGTGTCAAAATGTAATTTAATCATTTCAAAATGGGGAAGTATACAGTTGGAGGGGTACGGCATTGTGTAAACTGTTGTATCACATTGCGTCATTATACATGCTTTACAGTATAGCCTACAGTGTATTAAAGCTTATTGAAACAAATGGCAGCAATCTTTTGCAGTCACTTTTGGACAAATGGCAGCAATTGTCCTTAAAAATATTTAAATGGTATACAATAAAAGCATCCGATTTAAAATACATAAAGGTAGCAGCTGTTTATATGTGCAGTAGGTCGAGAGGTACACTCAATGGTTAGTAGACCTTAGTTTGGTTGTATTCCATTAGCTAACCTTCTTTTATCACAACAGGTCACACATCTTGCTGCTGTGGTATGGTAGTTTTCAAACTCACATAGGGTGTATGTAATCTGTGGGAAGTATGTCTGTCTTTGTATAGTGGGCAGGTGCTTAAAAAGTATTGCTCAGTTTCCACCACATTGTGTGTGCAGTGGGTGGGTGCAATGGTGCATAGTCATCCCTTGGGAGCGGGGTCTTTCTGTGGCGGCCTTTCTCTATTGAAGGCTGTGTCCACTGACTCTGTACCTAGTAAAGACTTAAGTTTTGGGTTGTTCACGATGCTCAGGTATTCTGACATATATATTATCTGTTTAGTGCTAGGTAGCATTCCATTTTGCTTTGGTTTAGGGTTGTCTGTTTCCAGTATGTACTACACCCTCTGCGTTAAACCAATCCTGATACCATCCAAATATGAAAGACTTTGCAATGCAGGTTTTAATTCGCAAAAGACTTTCCACACAGTTGTAGCCCCTACATTGAATTTAGATATCCCCAAATGCACTCGTCTGAGACATGACTGGCTACTCAAGACTACTAGTAGTAAATATAGCTGTTTATATTTGTTGATGACATGTATTAAGGTGTAATATGTGATGCTCTGTTGACTTGAATACACAGGATCACAATGGGGAAAAAGTCCTCACGTGTAAATGGGTTGATGCTAAAAGGAAAAACAAACATCCTGAAAACAGATTCTACAAATGTCTTCTAAATCCTGACAGTTTTCTGAAAACCCCATGTTTCTATGCCAGTGGTTCTCAACCTTTTTCATGTCAAGGACCCCAGACATATCTGTATTTGGGACCCCCCCAGAAGCAAAGATTTGAGTTAAACGTTCGCTCTGAAAGAATCTGTATTCAAAGATGTGTGCCACATTTTCACGATATTTCAAAAATAGCAGCTCAAGCTACAAGCTCATAGTGTGACACTTGTGCCGCGCTATGAGCTTGAAAATGTGCTATTTTTTAATTAACTTCTACTGCATGTACCCTCAACAGGTACTCTTCTAGGGGTGCCCTCTACTAGTCTACAAGTTAATGGAATTGCATCACTTTTAAATACCTTTTGTATCCACAGGTTGATGTCAAATGACCTCATGGCAAAATTCAATATGAAGGGAAAGCTGGGAACCAAAGAAAGAAAGCTGTCTTTCATCAAGCTCCACCTCTACTCTGTGGTCATAGGTAAACGGCATATATCCAGTACCCATGTTTTGACACAGTGGCCACTTGTGAATAACCAGGCAACTACCCACAATGTTTTCAAGTGTATACATTCTGGATGGTTCTTATGTTCTTTGACACCTTTAAAACGGATATCTCTTTTTGCTTTCATTTTGTAATGATGTAGCCAGTGTCCAAACTTGAAATCCCTTTAACTTTGAGCATTAGATTAAATGTTTGACCCCTTCGAATTTCTGCCGCTTAATGGTTTTACTGCTTACTGTAGCCCATCTTGTCTGTCTTGCAGAGAGTGTCCAGAGGAGCACCAAAGAAACGGAGGCTAACATCTCTGACCAAATTGCTTACTGCTTGAAATATGCTCCAGACAGGCTGGGTGGAGGTGGCAGGACCAAGACGGACTAGGCTGGAGACAACAGTATTTTATTTTGCACAAGGTCTAGACTGGAGACAACAGTACTTTATTTTACTTTGCACAAGGAAGCTGTTTTGCACAAGGAAGCTGTTTTATGCACAAATACAAAGAAAACCTCATTGATGCACGTGTTTCGGGTCTCTGGGGCTTCGTACACACATAAAGAACTGTTCTGTGCTCTGCCTGTGTTTCATGGCCGCCTCAATGCTTTTCCAATGGAAGTCATGTGATTTGACCAAACACTTGTGTTTGATTGCCCCCCTCCCCCGCATCGAGGACACGAATCTTGACTTGTCTCGAACCAGCGTCCTCTCACACCATCGGCAACTGCCAGAACCACTGAGCCACCGTGGAATACTCTGAGCCAAGGATTGAGGGTATATTTATCGTCTTGTTTTTTTGCAGGCTAGTACATTTTTATTCGTAAGTAGTAACAAGTGTATTTTACCAATGCACACAGTGAAATATTGTCATAATGTACGTCTGTATATTACTATGTGTTTGTTTTGCAAAGGTTCAAGTGTTTTAATGTACTTTTTAGTGACGTTGTGGTAGAGTTTTTTTAACAGTACTTGTGAGGACTCTGCTCTCTCTCACACACACACACACACACACACACACACACACACACACACACACACACACACACACACACACACACACACACACACACCAGGACTGGCAGCTGATTGGCAATTTGCCACTTGTCCCTCATTCAGGGTTGCCAGGTTGTTGTGCTGTGTGTCTAATGTAGGCTTACCATACGTCCTCTTGTGGCTGTCCGGCTGGCTGTCCGGGGGGGGGTTTATAAATTCCTTCAAATGTCCGGGGTTTTACACGTATATGTACGCTCACAGACCATTCAGACCGACCAATGTGTATTACAATGCACGTTCAATGGTTCGTAGTGGAAAAACACTGTGGGAGGCGGACTTTCAGCCCGAACCCCGGAATGTGTATTATTCATAACTGCATGTGCGCTGACAGCACTGGTCCTCACAGCAGGTCAGAGAAAGGCTCGCTGCTGCTCCGCTGTCTGCAGATAGACTGTGTTGTCTGCTCTCCGTGAGGGAAAACTTGAATTGCAAAATAACTATCCTAATCCTATCAATGACATGCAGAAAAAGTAGGCTACTGTTTTCTTAGCTTTGTGACTGACCAATGAGATGCAGATTGTATTGTCTGCAAAGGAACTATGTGTCTGTCACAAATAAAAGTTCTGTCCTGCAAGTCCATGTCAACAACACAGACAAGGCAGCTGTGCGCGAGGTGAGTCCTTCTGCAAATTAAATTGACCGAATATTATTTTGTACAACCAAGCAAAGCATAGGATATGATGGTTTGGGCTGGTCTCTCTCTTTTTACAAGAGATAAGCCATTGCATACAGGTTCTCAAACGTTTTAATTTCAAGGACCCCCATAACTCTGAGAGTAAAACCAAATGGACCCATTTGGAGTCCCATTTGATTCCATCTGTACAGTATCAGAGTTAAAAGTTATAAAACGGTCCATTTGGTTCCATTTGTACACTCAGAGTTACAGACCTGTAAGGGTCCATTTGGGTCCATGTGTTACACTCTCATATAATATGACAGCATACACACCACACACACAGGCAGGCATTGCCTAAAACACATTAAAACACTCAAACATTCCAGGTGACTAAAATGTGACTAAATTAAAACTATTCAAGGGACTGAAATGAGTTTGCTGCCAAAAACACAACACTGCATGATGTCACCTCCGTTCTTTATTTCCCCAGAGAGCAGACACGGTCCCCACAGGACAGGTCAGGTCAAAGGTCATTCGGTGCCGACTGACAGACAGACAGACAGACAGACAGTCGGTCAGACACTCAGCGAGTCACTTGATTGATTCATTTACAAACACACAAGTTGTGTGTTTGTAAAAAATCAGACCCACCGTTTCATTAGAGGATGTTCAGGTGGGGGTGAAGAGGCCGGAGGTCAACACAATTATACTGTCAGTCTTTTGGGTTTTATTAACCCATTCTGGACGGGAACCCTTTTTGGTGCATTATGTTATACTTTAGAAAAATAGCAGACCCGCAAGCGGTGGCGCGCTACGAGCTTGTAGGTCTGCTATTTTTGAAAAATCGTGTGTGTGTGTGTGTGTGTGTGTGTGTGTGTGTGTGTGTGTGTGTGTGTGTGTGTGTGTGTGTGTGTGTGTGTGTGTGTGTGTGTGTGTGTGTGTGTGTGTGTGTGTGTGTGTGTGTGTGTGTGTGTGTGTGTGTGTGTGTGTGTGTGTGTGTGTGTGTGTGTGTGTGTGTGTGTGTGTGTGAGAGAGTGAGAGAGAGATCATATGTTTTTCAAAAACCTTGAACAATTTATAAACAGTGGTTCTCAAACACAAATCTTCTCTTCTGAGGATGGGTGGGGCTGCCCTGGCACACAAGGGCGGGGGGGTCAAATACAGATAGAAATTGGGTTAAAATGTGATTGTTCTTGTCACTAGGTGCTGGCGCAAGGTGTGACTGCGGTGTTGATCATTGTGTCAGTCCTGCAGCTGTGTGTCAATGTCACCTCTTCTGTGTTGGATGAGGTCAGTGTTGTGATCTTCATATATGGATATGGCCATATATGGTGGCGTGACGTGGCACGAGGCGTGATATATTGGAGATCTAAGTCTTTCCATGATGTCACGTGATGTCACGAGGCGTGACCATATATGGAGACGTGATGTCACGAGGCGTGACCATATATGGAGGCGTGGGTGACTAACGGTATGGTGTAGGCTACCAATGAAAACCTGCATCTCCCTTCCGTCCGTCTGTCCATCCGTTAGTCACCCCATGCCTCCATATATGGTCACGCCTCGTGACATCCCGCCTCCATATATGGTCACGCCTCGTGACACATCACACCATATGACCATCTCCATATATGAAGATCAAGACACTGTTCTGACATTCCAACTGTTGATCCCTCCCCACCCGTCCTTCCTGTTCTGACATTCCATATGTTGATCTGACCTCATCAAACCCTGTACACTCAAGACACGCTCCAGTACAGAATTAATTCCATATGTTGATCTGACCCTAACCTCGCGTCACCAGGCTTCCCACCTCTTAGGAAAGCCTGGTCTGTGTTACAAAAATGCCCTGTAAACCAAAAGCCAAAGCTGCTCTCCCAGCAGTCTGCCGTCAGCCAGGCGGATGCGTGCACGCGACCTCGCCCTAAAGGGCTTCTCGCCCTCAGGGCGTCTTGCTGGTAGTAAATACGGTCGCAATTATTTACTATAGTCCTACTAGACCCCAGGGAGATACATCTGGCCACAACAAATCAATCAATTCCCAACAGATATCCAAACCTGTTGTTTTGGGGAGTGCTGGTTTCAGTTCATTCAACCTCCTCTTGTGTGTTGGCTAGTGAGGGGCACCTATAGGAGCCATTTATACTTCAAAGCGCAACAGTATTGCATGCAGAGAACAGCTGATATACAAGCTCACATCGCATCGCGGATGCGACTGTTGTGAGCGTAGAGGTCTGCGTGCGCTCGCGGGATGAAGCAAAGCAAAGCAAAGTTCTTTGTTTACCCAGGGTGAATGGACTAAGCTCGAGACTTGTTTACAGCCAGACCCTGCTCATAGAACATTTCATGGTAGGGGTTCAATGCCTTGCTCAAGGGCACTTCAGCGGTGGTAATTTTAACGTGCCGGTCCGGGGATTCGAACTGGCGACCTTCCGATAACAAGACCGCTCCGCAAACCGTTCGGCCACCGCTGCCTCAAAGCATTAATTATACTTGATGGGCTGCAGCCGTGCGTGCACCCATGCACAAACAGGCTCTGCTGCCGTGATCATGAGTGCACCTCCCGTTCTTATGACAGCGAATGTAGGTGTGGTTTTGAGGACAACTGCTTTGAATTGCTATTATTGTTCACACACAACAGAAACCAATGGATTATTTCACAATAAAAATCCTAATCATTCTTCCTCCACACTGGGAGAAAACAGCATCTGGAAGTATGATGGTGCATTTTTACATGTGAGTGCAGTTAGAACTTTTCCATTGCATCTTATGAGAGTTTGTCACCTCCCCCTTCACATTCAATTGATGATCTTTTGTGGCCAGATGTAATTGACTGGGGTCAGTAGGACTATAGTAAATAATAATAAAGAAATTGCCGTAAAATTGTGTAAAAAAGACGTATAGTTTCTGACCGAGGCTAAGTCATTGATTTTTGAGGGGAGCTAGCCCCTCCTATATCCAGCTTTTGGTGTTTGTCCACACTGTGTCCTACACAAACATTAAATTCCCATTGACAATGAATGGAGAATGTTACGTCTGAGCAAATAGACAGTCAATTTTACGTCATGATGATGTACGATGATAAGAGCGCCCCTTTTTTAAATTTTCGTTTTTTCATGTCGTATGAGAGCAGGGAATCATAGCTTCAAATGGACATATTGTTTGTTCAGTTTGACCCACCAGTTTTGGACATATGGCTTATAGTAGAGTAATGTCTTGCAGAAAACAGCAAGTTGAGAAAACAGGCATGAAAGATTCACTTCTGTGGACTCTAACATTACATCTAGCTACATGTTTAAGCATTTATTTTATATTTACAGCTCTGATATTTATTTCGGACATGCTCTAGTAGTAGGCTATGTGAAGAGTCTGCCTGTGCTATTAACTCATTTTGGATACAAAATGTATGAATTCAGTTTTCCTCCTCTGAAAAGCTGGAGGCTGCACGATAGCAGCCCCTCAGTCAAATATGGTCACATATTTAGCCACTTCAAATGCCCCCGCTATCAAAAATAGCTAAAAATCGCAAAAACGAAAGAAAGCAGCAAATTAAAAATAAATAAATAGGCCTAATAATAATAAAAAATAACACTCATCTTTTACTTTCTCTAATAACAACCTAAAACATGAACCTTGGTTTTAAAAAAACCAAACAAAGTTTTAGTTTTCCAGGGTTTAATTTGTTAAGTATGTTATTTACTTCATACAACAATAACAATAAGACGTGAGCGTTCTGGTTGCAACATGGGTTGTTTATTCACCTGGTCTGTCACATAACTGAGATGCCTTGGCTCGCATCGCCCTCTAGTGGTTATGCAGATTAGCACATGTTTAAGTGCTACCGATTTGGTAGTAATATTTTTACAATTTACAATTTACAATTTAGGCATTTAGCAGACGCTCTTAATCCAGAGCGATTTACATTAAGCAATAACAAAAGCATGGCATACATCACATAAAAAAGTAATTTATTATACATGTGTACTATAAAGTGCTATGACTACATAAAATGCAATTCTAGAGCTGTCTACGTAACAAGCTATAAGTCTGTTTAAAATACAATCTAAGTCTACATACATACAGACATCATATTCACAACTCGAAGTGGCCGCGGTCCCCTTCGTTATTCCAGTCTGACTTGACCGTTAAAAGCATCACATGTGACGCACAAAAGTTTGCACACACACACACACACACACACACACACACACACACACACACACACACACACACACACACACACACACACACACACACACACACACACACACAGGGTTCCTGAGGGTAAAATACACAGAGCAGAATGTTTACAACCACCTGAAGCATGTACTGTCTGTACAGTAGATCATTGACTTGAATCTAACTATTTATACAATATGTGTTTTTTGACCCTCAGGAAGATCCTGAACATGCCACGTGAATCACCATGAATCATGTGAATCATGAAACCAGACGACCCCAATGACCTGAGTGATCTCACTTCCTGTCTCAATGACATTGGATGTGTAATAACTTGTTAAAACTCAATGAAGGAAAAACTGAGATCCTTCTCACTGGTCCCCAGTCTGAGAGAGAAAAAAAAGTAGGCTACAGCTAATGCTTGGATCCCTGGCTAGACATGTCAAAACAGAGGTCACAGACCTGGGTGTGACTTTAGACTCAGACCTATTCATTCTCATTTTAGTAAGGTCACAAGAACAGCTTTTTTCCATTTAAGAAACATGGTAAATGGTGCATTTATATATATAGCGCCTTTTATCCAAGGCACTTTACATAGATTGTGCATTACATTCACCCATTCACACACACATTCATACACCGATTGCGGCGGAAGCCATGCAAGGTACCAACCAGCACATCGGGAGCAATTTGGGGTTCAGTGTCTTGCCCAAGGACACTTCGACATGTAGACAGGAGGAGCCGGGATTCGAACCGCCGACCCATGGATCATTGGACGACCTGCTCTACCTCTTGAGCCACAGTCGCCCACATGGCTAAAGTAAGACCTTTTTTTAAATCAGAGAGATGCAGAAGTACTTCTACATGCTTTTATCACAAGCCGACTAGATTATTGCATCCCTTTTTACAGGACTACCCAAAGAAATCTATAAAAGAATTACAGATAATCCAGAATGCGGCAGCTAGAATATTAACAAATACCAGAAGAAGAGATCACATTAGTCCAGTCCTGTCAACACTACATTGGTTACCAGTATTGTTTAGAATAGATTTCAAAGCGCTTTTATTTGTTTATAAAGCACTAAATAACTTGGCACCTTCATATATTAAGGATTCCATAAATTTTTATGTTCCAACTAGAACACTCAGGTCTTCATCCGCTCTCCTACTAAAATTACCCAAAGCTCAACATAAGAACACCGGTGAGGCCGCCTTCTGGGTCTATGGCCCCAAGTTGTGGAACACACTACCACTGCACCTTAAAAGGGTGACCTCCCTTGCTGGTTTTAAGAGCGAGTTGAAAACTTATTTTTTCAACTTGGCATTTGTTTAGACTGATCTTGTGTTCACACTCAATGTTCTGTTACAATTTTCCTTACCATTTCTTTTTTTATTTTTGTATTGCTATTTTTATTTTCTAATTTGTATATATTTGTATATACTTTTTTTTATCTATTGACCTGCTTTTGTCTTCTGGCATTCCGCTGCTTGTTATTTGTTATATGTGAAGCACTTTGGGTTGCATTTTATGTATGAAAGGTGCTATATAAATAAAGTGTATTATTATTATGTAATAAAACCTCGATTCACACATGCGTCTCCTGTTTCTTATGACACACACACACACACACACACACACACACACACACACACACACACACACACACACACACACACACACACACACACACACACACACACACACACACACACACACATTGAAGAGATTGCAAATATTGTTCGTGTTGCAACACAAGGTTTATTCAGAGCAAGAGATGCCAACACCAGCATGATTAAAAATTGTACAAACTTCACAATGGAACTGAAATATCACTTACAGCAAAAATATTCATCATCAACAAAAACAAAAAAAAAACATGCCATGTATGTAACAAAACTTGAAAATCATTTTGCAAGAAAGAGAGAGAGAGAGAGAGAGAAAAAAACAAAACAGGTTTAGGCCTATAATGGGGAGAATTAAATGAATGTATAAAAAGAATCAACCCCTTTATCAATGCAGTACTCCAAAAGAAACCGATATAGTTGTTTTAACTTTTTTATGGTAACAAAAGGAAATTGCTTCACATATATTCATAGGTTTCTTTTCGCATTCTAGCATGTCACATGCTAGTGCTGAGAGCTTACGTAAATACATTACAGGTTTAGTTTTTAACATCGGTACAATATGGGAGTCTATGCTGACCATTGGAAGGTGGCAGATTTGTGCTTTTAATTCCCGTTTCCTTTCGTATATTTCAGTACAAGAACAAGTGAATAAAAAGTAGAGGGTCGGTCCCAAAGGATCCTCGGGGGTTCCTTGAGGGGGTTTCCAAGTGGACGGTTACAGGTCTGTAACTCTGGGAGTGTACAGATGGAACCAAATGGACCCTAGCTTACCCTAACCTCTCAGGGTTATGGGGGCCATTGAAATTAAAAAGGTTCTACAACCAATGCTTTATCTATATATGCAGAATTCTACAGGGCATAGCAGTGTCGGACATTTTCTGTTTCCGTTCCAGACCCCATTTATTTGTATAGATACAAATTAAATATATACATTTAAGGCTATATAGATTCAAGCCACCCTGGTGAATCATGACCGTAAAACGTTTGATTTTGTTAAAGAAAGAAAAAAGAAAAATAACTGAAAATTCACAGAATCAAATGGTCAATCAAAATGGTTTATGGCCGGATGGCTGGATTCTAGCCTTAGATTATATAGATTTTTTGGAAAAAAAATGTATGGGGTCTGCAACAAGCCCCCAGTAAGGCTGTCCAATGTTGAAGCTGCCACTACCTACTGGCGAAATGTGGAATTGCAGCACTTGCATGGAGGTGGACGGACGTTCATGACGTCACGTGCGTATTGAGGTCCGCTCGCTCGAGCCATTGAGTTATAATTATACTTCCGGAAGTCTTCCGCGTGCTTCAAAACGCCACGGAGCAACTTCTACTGAAATGAATAGTGGGGGGGGGGGGGGGGCTAACGCTCCGGTTCGGTCTCTATCCTTTTATTACTCTATGGTCTGGAACGATGGACCCAGAAAATGGCCGCCGCTGCTACGTCATATTGGCAGAAGCTACACTCTAGACAAAGTCTAGACATGAAGTCATGGAACGTGTGCCTTGAATAGATCCCGCTGGACTCATTCAACACTTAATACAACATGTGTAGGCCTACTGTGCACGCGCTGACCGGGGTCTTCCAAGGGTGTGTCTCTGGCACCCTCATTGTCTCCCTCTGTACAATCAAAATCTCTTTGTCGCAAAATAGCCGACCTACATGCCTGCTTGATTTTCGCCAAATCTTAGCCTATTTTCTGCAAATGTTTGCATCTTCCAGAATATGTACACTAAAGGGTTAATGCGTTTGCTTAGTAAATCAATTTAGGATGAACTTATAATTGATATTATACGATGCCAACATTTTTGTGTTTTCACTTTGTATTTTCTGTACAGATCCCTAGTGTCCCTATCATAGAAAGCGAACATTAAAACGGAAATAGGCAAACATTCGATGAAAAGGGCTGTTCTACAAGCTGTGGCGTGTTTTAAATTTGTAGATTGGGTATTTTTGGCCAAGAAATGTGTTAAAGGTGGAGAAAAGGAGGGGGCCGTGTACTGTATAGGTTCCTGGGGACCCCGGCCAAATAAGAATATATATAGGCCTTAAGTGATGACATTAAAATCACCAGCATACTGGGGTTTTTTGTGTGCAAAATCAGTTTCCACTCTGTACAAATCTTATATTGTTCATTGGATCGTATATATTAACTGTCTACTATGACATAATCAGCCAGACTTTTTAAATCCCTTCATTAAAAAAAAGTTTATTATTGAAGAGGAATTGTCAACATTATATATTATTTATATAAGTTCTGAAATCACAGTTTCAATAAGTTGTAACAAGTGAAACAACAAGTGACACTTTTTAACCGAATACTTTGACATGTCGTTCCAATGAAGCACGTGCATGTTAATGATGATTTTACACCACAAGATTCTACCTGCACCGTGATTTCAGACAACCTTGTAACACATGAAAGTTGGGCCAATTTGGATCAAACCTTGCAAAAGCACGTTTAATTAATTAACGATTGTTGTGTGTGTTACGTCGAGTGGAATACATCACACTTCATTGTTAATATTCTACTCGGTGGAAGTACACTCTTTATATTTCCCCACAGTCTACAAAAAAGGCAGTCAAATATATATATATATATATATATATATATATATATATATATATATATAAATCATCTCATGTCATTTCATGGTCATATTGTGGCTCAGATAATTATGCCTGCTTAATTAACACATTCTTACAGCCAGGTCGCACCACTACGATGGCGAGTTAGGCAACATCTGACCAAACGTATACGTCGGCATCAGACGTGTGACGTTGGACAAGAACAAACATGATTTAGGATTCTAACATTGGGTGGCGACATCGCACCGTTCGGCACGGGCGCCTGTTTTTAGTTATATATTTAATTACCCCCCCCCCCCCCCCCCCCGCCACAACAAGAGTCAACCTATTAGGAGTTGGGAGGGAGGATGTCTGTATTTCGTTCTCACTAAGTATACGGCGCTGACTCTGCAGAAGTGAGTCGCGTGAATCGGGACTATACCAGGAATGTTGAAAAGGTGAAGCCCGTCGTGTGTCACACGATAGTATAGATTTCCCCCAACTCGTCATCAGCATATTACGATCTGGGTAGTGAGAATGTGTTGGATTGAAACTATGTATACTGTATGACTGCAGGCTTTATTATATAGATGCATGGTTGTGGAAAGACAATTGTACTGAACAGGTTGCAATATACACGTACTACTGTTGTTGTTGTTGTGATGTAAACCCTGTATGTCCTGTGGATTCAGCAGCTGTCAAAAAGAAAGCATTTATCTACAAAAGGTCGTCTGCCCCTCTGCTCAGAGCTTTTTCCGGTGTTGCTTACCGCAATAGTTCACAACAAACATCATCAGAGCACGGAACCGAGTTGTTCCGATGTGCAAGATCGTCCAACACAAGAAAGACCCCCCCCCCCCCCCCCCCAAAAAAAAAACAAAAACAAAAAAACAATAAACGAGTCATTCGCCCCTCTTTCATTTTGGGAACCAATCACCCACATTGGATTCCTTGAAACATGATTGTATTAAAAGGTTTATACAAAAACGCAATACATTTATATTTAGTAAAAAGATCTATCAGCTCTTTGCTAGATCTAATTCATAAGAAATTGCATATACCCAAACATTTTTTTTATATAGATTGCATCCCATATCTAAACAAGTGATTTAATATTACCGTACCAATATTGCTGATAAGTCATCCTAGTAGCTAGTAGTGATACATTAATTCATAATGACAGATTGTCTACCTACATTTTTAATAGTCGATCTGAGCTTCATTCTCTGAATGAAAAGCAGAAATATTCTCTCGAAAGTGCAGAATAGTATGTTTTAAACTACAGGAGTCTAGATCTATTTGGGGATAAGGGGAATTTTCACCAGTTGAGTTTCCTATATGTTTGAGATTCTTTGTGTTTGTAGTAAAACATCTTGTCTCGTCATTTTTTTTAACTCAATCATAGACAGTAGTATTTAATGTCTACACTGAAGACAGAGCTGTCAAACATCGTTTCCGAAAACAAAAAAACAAAACTTTAACTTTACAATCCAATCTTTATAGTCTCTCAAGCCAGACATTCTGTTCCACAATATGCAAATTCTACCGAGACTCTGCCAGGCACAATGTAAAATCATGAAATTATAGTTACGGTAAGAATGGGAAAAATATATATTACATTTTTCTTTTCTGCTAAGCAGCTACCTAGCAATTGGCTTCGACTGAAGCCTGCAGCTCACTTCAAACAAAGTCGGATGTTTTGGGCTTCGGGCCGAAGTTCAGACCGAAACAGCTACACCAGAGTTCTGAACTTAACTCTGCTGTTTGTTTAACTCAAACTCCAACACGCTTTAACATTTTGTGTCAGATATTTCACCATTTCTGGCGACAGAGGCCGTGTGCTATCTCTGTCCATTGTTTAATTGTCATCAGGTTTGTAGACACTGGGAGAGGGGTTCTAGAGGTTTGACAACCTTTCTACTAATCTAAACTATGGTACGTTTTGCTGGAAGATTGTGGTTGTGGAAATAAAAGATCTCAGGACGGAGATTAATCACAGGACGGAACATTAATGAGGCTGGGAGCGCCTGTTGGGCAACATTCGATGTCATTTCCGGTTGGGACGTCATCCAAAGTTGTCCCCCTCCATTTTAGTGGATGAGAGGAAAAGTCTTCAAACGTGAATAACTCTTGATCTAAATCAATCCGTCCAATTCTAACCAAAGATTAGGTTTTGCGGTCCCGTCGCTTGTCGCGTTAGAAGTAATCATACCTCCCGTTGTTGTCGATCGCCTCGGGGGTGTTTTGGCTACATCTAGCTACTTCAGCTACATCCAAGATGGCGCCTTGTGCACCTTGAAATGGGCCCTGAAGAAACAAATCGCTGGTCGTCCTGATTTTATGGTTACAAATACCTCCGGGCATTCTAGGTGATTCACCCGTGCTGCGGGTTAAAAATCACCCGTGGCTTCCTGTGAGGTTATAGGTTAGGGTTTGGGATAAAGTTAGTTTGGAATTATGAGAGGTCGGAATATTGTCATAGCTGGGTCTGAATTCGTTATAATCGTGCACTTGGTGACAAGTCTTTGATTTTTGGTATGGTGGTAGGTATGGTTATAAGGTTTTCAAAAACCATCGCAAACAAGTTGGGAGCGCCCCCTAGTGGTCTGTTTGCAATGAATCTAATATTAAATGGGTCAGTCTATGGTTAAAAACCATAATAATTGATAAAAGAGATTTTTCAATGGATTCTATTAGTATTGGGTGTGCTAAATAACATACTAAAACATTTGGAAAAAATAACTTCTGGAAAGGCATCATTTTCAAGATGGCGTCCACGATGGCTGCCGGGAGCTTAAAATGCCTATAAACTGGGATTTAATACATACAAAATCATAACAATTATGCACTTGGTGACAAGTTCTTGATTTTTGGTATGGTGTTAGGGATGGGCATAAGGTTTTCAAAAACCATCGCAAACGAGTTGGGCTCGCCCCCTAGTGGTCCGTTTGCAATGACTCTAATATTAAATGGGCCAGTATATGGTTAAAAACCATAATAATGGATAAAAGAAAAAAATCAATGGATTCTATTAGTATTGGGTGTGCTAAATAACATACTAAAAATGTAGGAAAAAATAACTTCTGGAAAGGCATAATTTTCAAGATTGCGTCCACAATAGCTGCAAAATGCCTATAAAGCTTGGATTTAATATGTAAAAAATAATAATAATAATTGATAAAATAGATTTTCCAATGGATTCTATTAGTATTGGGTATGCTAAATAACATATAAACATTTTGGGTGAAAATAACTTCTGGAAAGGCATAATTTTCAAGATGGCGTCCACAGTGGCCTCAGTAAGCTTAAAATGCCTATAAACTGGGATTTAATAGATAAAAAATCATAACAATTATGCACATGGTGACAAGTTTTAGATTTTTGGCATGGTGTTAGGTATGGGCATGAGGTTTTCAAAAACCATCGCAAACGAGTTGGGCTCGCCCCCTAGTGGTCTGTTTGCAATGAATCCAATGTTAAATAGGCCAGCATTGGATTCATTGCAAACAGACCACTAGGGGGCGAGCCCAACTTGTTTGCGATGGTTTTTGAAAACATTATGCCCATACCTAACATCATGCCAAATATCTAAAACTTGTCACCAAGTGCATAATTGTTATGATTTTGTATGTATTAATCCCAATTTATAGGCATTTTAAGCTTACTGAGGCCACCGTGGACGCCATCTTGAAAATTATGCCTTTTCAGAAGTTATTTTCACCCAAAATTTTAATATGTTATTTAGCATACCCAATACTAATAGAATCAATTGGAAAATATATTTTATCAATTATTATTATTTTTTTTTACATATTAAATCCCAGCTTTATAGGCATTTTGCAGCTATTGTGGACGCAATCTTGAAAATGATGCCTTTCCAGACGTTATTTTTTCCTAATTCTTTAGTATGTTATTTAGCACACCCAATACTAATAGAATCCATTGAAAAATCTCTTTTATCAATTATTATGGTTTTTAACCATAGACTGGCCCATTTGATATTAGATTCATTGCAAACCGACCACTAGGGGGCGAGCCCGACTTGTTTGCGATGGTTTTTGAAAACCTTATACCCATACCTAACATCATGCCAAAAATCAAAAACTTGTCACCAAGAGTATAATTGTTATGATTTTTTATGTATTAAATCCCAGTTTATAGGCATTTTAAGCTCCCGGCAGCCATCGTGGACGCCATCTTGAAAATGATGCCTTTCCAGAAGTTATTTTTTCCTAATTTTTTAGTATGTTATTTAGCACACCCAATACTAATAGAATCCATTGAAAAATCTCTTTTATCAATTATTATGGTTTTTAACCATAGACTGACCCATTTAATATTAGATTCATTGCAAACAGACCACTAGGGGGCGCTCCCAACTCGTTTGCGATGGTTTTTGAAAACCTTATAACCATACCTACCACCATACCAAAAATCAAAGACTTGTCACCAAGTGCACGATTTTGTTGATTTTGAACGAATTCAGACCCAGCTATCAGAATAAGTCAGAATAATGACATGGCACCGCCATTTTGTTCCCATTGACCTTTGTTTATTTGCGTAACATTATTTTGTTGGCGCAAGGAGTTATTCATGCGCATCTATTGCGAAAGCAAACAAATAGGGAGGCCAGTTCCAAATGCATGTATATGGTTGCAGAAAGAGTGTCTAATAGGTGTCGATCTAAAATCCAAATAACATGCATAAACAATTATGAAAAAACAGTGCAGGACTTTTGAGGTTAAAAATGTGAAAGCTGGCCCAGACGGTTAGCTCAACCGTCTGGGCACCTAGGCTGCCGAGCCAGCCGGACTGTGTGCCGCGGGTTCGACTCCCGAGCCCGACGGCCTTTGCCGTGTGTCACTCCCCATCTCTCTCTCCTCCTTCCCTGTCTGTCTACTGTTCACTATCAATAAAGGCACAAAAAAGCCCCCCCCCCCCCAAAAAAAAAAGTGACAAAACGACAGCCTTGTTTGGAAACTGGGGCCAGCCGACGGTCTGTCTTGACTTGAGAGACTACGTGTTCTGTTCTGAATCCACGGAGAACAAAGCTGAACTCTCGGACGCATGATTGCTCTTCACATCGCCGTCCACCTCTCTGACACCCCCACCACCGCGCACACCGTTTGCCTGGAAGTGTATTTTTTTTGTTGTTGTTTTTTTTTTAAACTAAACGAATGATTCAAGCTTTACACTTCGTAAATATTACATGGTACACCAGAATGTGCTACATTAGCAGCTATATAAACAGTACGTCACATTATATTAGGTCGTTATGAAAATGTACAAAAAAATGCCGTCGAGTGTTCATTTTTAAAACGCTTTGCCCCATTGTTGGCGATTCTTTTCTTTTTTTTCAAAGCAAGGCAAATATGTCAGCAGAGAGAGAGAGAGAGAGAGAGAGAGAGAGAGAGAGAGAGAGAGAGAGAGCTACACATGGAGTTGAGTGTTCAGCATTGATAGACTTGATAAATAAATAAATAAATAAATAAATAAATTACAGCAGCAAAAAAGTAATAATTAAATCCACTCCCTCTATTAGACCCCCCCCCCCCCCCCCCCCCCCTCCTTATAAAGGAGCATGAAGCCCTATATAGGCTGAGTTTGGAGTTTAAACCACAACAGATTAAAAACATGGCCGGCTGATTTAAATGGAGTCCCCCAGAATAATCACATTGTAACTAGGGGCCCCCCAGAATAATCAAATTTGAACTGGGGACCCCCATAATAATCAACTTTGAACTGGGACCCCTCAGAATAATCAAATTTGAACTGGGGACCCCTATAATAATCAAATTTGAACTGCGAACCTCCAGAATAATCAAATTTGAACTGGGGACCCTAATCAAATTTGAACTGGGACCCCCCAGAACAATCATATTTGAACTGGGAACCCCCATCCTGACAAGCACTTGGAATTGCAGGAGGCATTACATTTTTTGGTTCCATAAATATTGTGAAAGTAGCAGATCTACAGTTGTATAGAGCTTCTATATATTTTCACAAATTTTGCCTCTTCCTTGACCTTAGCCTATATGTTTTGCCTATTTGGCCAATGTTTGACCAGCTTTTATAGTTTAGTTTGTTCATTACTTTTATACCGTAAATTGAGGTATTTAAAAGCTCTGAAAAAAATCCTTAAATTGTCGCTTCGCTGGTCCATGCCTCATTGCCTGCACCTGGGGAGCACCCATGGTTCTGGAGACATTCCAAAATCTAAACACACCCATCATTAATTTCATTAGCTGCAGCTGTGTTGCTTAGCCTGCCATTGTTATTTTACCTGCTGGGGGTGGGAAAAAAACAAAGAAACTATAAAATCAACCTACAGTATAGGGTATCACTCCCTTTCAAGCATATGGCATCCCCTATTTAAAAATAAAGAAGAAATAGCGAACTTTCGGATGCCATTTCCACCGCTTAACACCGTCGTGCGACAAAGTATAAAAAAGAGGGCTTACGTTGGTTAATGCAAATGTGATTGATTCTGGGTTTTTTTCCTTTTTTTTGCATCATCTACACCTGGAT
Source organism: Electrona antarctica (assembly GCF_951216825.1). Classification (NCBI taxonomy): domain Eukaryota; kingdom Metazoa; phylum Chordata; class Actinopteri; order Myctophiformes; family Myctophidae; genus Electrona; species Electrona antarctica. The sequence continues at coordinate 43,710,458 of NC_136798.1, read as the reverse complement.
GCCCTGAACCGCCTGCTTGATGTTCTCCAGCAGAGCCTTGTTCTCCGGGCTCTGGTAGTGGTCCTGGTGGGTGTACATGTCCGTCAACGTGCTCACGTACGAGTCAAAGTTCTGCTCATTCATTGGTTCCTGAGGAGGAGGAGGGGGAGGGGGAAAATCAAAGTTCTGCTCATTCATTGGTTCCAGAGGAGGAGGGGGAGGGGGAAAATCAAAGTTCTGCTCATTCATTGGTTCCTGAGGAGGAGGGGGGAAATCAAAGTTCTGCTCATTCATTGGTTCCTGAGGAGGAGGAGGAGGAGGGGGGGGGGGCATGGCCACCAATTAGACCAGTGGTTTTCAAACCTTTTCATAAGAACACGGACCATTTTTGCATTCAGCATTTGAGACACGGAACCACCGTTTGATGACATTTAGCCTCTCACACCCAAAACGAACGAATATTTTTTTTATCGTTGGATACGATTTTGTCTACAATTCCATGCGGCGTCAATGCGGCGCCATATGAGATAACAGGCAAACGCAGATCAAAAATAACAATTCTTCCACATTCTCTAATTGTGTAGAACGATTTAACTCTTGAGAGCGTAAAATGAAACCATTTGGACCCGTAATTGCAAAGAAGAAAAACACCAAAGAAAAAGTGCCTGTTTTCTTGATTTGTTCGGCCCGAAAAATTGTGTTGTCATGATTTGTCACAACTCTAGTAGGCTTTGTATGAGGCTTAAAAGGTCTTTAAATAAATACTTTTTGAAATGTCTATGAGGAAAATGAACGGGGAATCATTTCCTGGGCCCTGGTAGGAGGCGGGACTGCGGCGCTCTATAAGGGTCCATTTGGTTAACAACTCTCCATCATTTAGCTGATGGGGACCACCTGGAATCCCTTCAAGGGCCACTGGTGGTCCCCGGACCACTGGCTGAAAACCTCTGAATTAAACGACCAAACGCCAAAGCGACCTATCCATTGTTGATTGGTTGTTCACATGCACAGCACACCAATCACGCCGACAGTCACATCGCATGAACTGATTGATTAATTAAAGGAGAATTTCGGACTATAGTCGTGTTCTAATTGCCTTTAATCTAGTCTCACGTTACCAGACTGTTGCCTCCGTGATTTCCAAACGCTTCATCATACAGTCTGGATCATACAACGGAAGAGCTATCATGCGTAAGCGATAAAGCGGAAGTGGAGCCTCGACCTCGCCACTTCTGTTTCGTCTTTACAGTCGCGCACATTTATCCTAATATAAATAGAAAACAGCTAAGCATATATAGCTTGTTGCTTAGCAGAAAAGGAAATTAAAAAAATAAGCCCTAAAGATATTTTAAAATATATTTCCGTGAACGGAAATGGCAGCTTCCTTACTCAGCTCATGTGGGGGCTATAGTTCCAGACTCTATATAGCATTCCGTTACTCAGCTCATGGGGCTATAGTTCCAGACTCTATATAGCATTCCGTTACTCAGCTCATGGGGCTATAGTTCCAGACTCTATATAGCATTCCTTACTCAGCTCATGGGGGCTATAGTTCCAGACTCTATATAGCATTCCTTACTCAGCTCATGCGGGGCTATAGTTCCAGACTCTATATAGCATTCCGTTACTCAGCTCATGGGGCTATAGTTCCAGACTCTATATAGCATTCCGTTACTCAGCTCATGGGGCTATAGTTCCAGACTCTATATAGCATTCCTTACTCAGCTCATGTGGGGGCTATAGTTCCAGACTCTATATAGCATTCCGTTACTCAGCTCATGGGGCTATAATTCCAGACTCTATATAGCATTCCGTTACTCAGCTCATGGGGCTATAGTTCCAGACTCTATATAGCATTCCGTTACTCAGCTCATGTGGGGGCTATAGTTCCAGACTCTATATAGCATTCCGTTACTCAGCTCATGTGGGGGCTATAGTTCCAGACTCTATATAGCATTCCGTTACTCAGCTCATGGGGCTATAATTCCAGACTCTATATAGCATTCCGTTACTCAGCTCATGGGGCTATAGTTCCAGACTCTATATAGCATTCCGTTACTCAGCTCATGGGGCTATAGTTCCAGACTCTATATAGCATTCCGTTACTCAGCTCATGGGGCTATAGTTCCAGACTCTATATAGCATTCCGTTACTCAGCTCATGGGGCTATAATTCCAGACTCTATATAGCATTCCGTTACTCAGCTCATGGGGCTATAGTTCCAGACTCTATAGCATTCCGTTACTCAGCTCATGGGGCTATAATTCCAGACTCTATATAGCATTCCGTTACTCAGCTCATGGGGCTATAATTCCAGACTCTATATAGCATTCCGTTACTCAGCTCATGCGGGGGCTATAGTTCCAGACTCTATATAGCATTCCGTTACTCAGCTCATGGGGCTATAGTTCCAGACTCTATATAGCATTTGGAGATTGTGGAATAGTTGTCTGGCTACCTTTTAATCTGATATTGTTATTATGACCTATAGAATGAGAACAAGAGAATGTTCATAGTAGGGCTGGGACTTTAACTGATTTAGAATAGATGAATAAAGTACAGATAACAATAACGCGATTAAAAAATGTAACATATTTGAATAATCGCTATAGCTTAGTTTTTGCACCACAGAACCTTTCTCACTGGCCGAAGTTCAGGCGTACGGATCATACCGGTGCACGCAACAGGATAAGAAGCCGATCAGTGGATGGAAGCCCAGTGGATGGAAATAAAACAACTCACTTATTAACTCGTATACCAAAATCCGTTGTAATAGAAACAAATAATCCTTCTCAGGTCAAATATTAAAATGCTATTAATTTTAATTACTTCATTACAATGCCTCAAATGAATTAGATCAATGTTTTTATTAATCAAGTCCCAGCCCTATAGTCTAGTAGCCAGAATGTGAACCCGGACATGGTGAGTACACCAACGTTTTATGTTAGAAATGTTTAGTATGGGTCCCCAGCATGTAGAAACTGCTGGATGCTAACTTGCATATGTTGAGCAATTTTCATATTGGCATAATATCTGACCATACCATTAACAACCTATGAGGAAAAAAATAAATAAAAAAAATACATAAAGCATGATGAAATTTGGATTATTTTTTTGCCTTCTATAGGTTGTTAATGGTATGGTCACATATTATGCCAATTATGAAAATTGCTCAACATATGCAAGTTAGCATCAGGCAGTTTCTACATGCTGGGGACCCATACTCAACATTTCTAACATAAAACTTTGGTGTACTCAACATGTCTGGGTTCACAATGGGGCTCTATGGGCTGGCTACTAGACTACTAGTTCATATAGCTCCATCCCGAGCCCCCCGCAGCTCCGAGTGTGCAGGCAGGGTGGGGTTTTGCGGTAAATCTCTTATTCTAATCGCTGGGAAATTCATTTGTATTTATTTATTTTCTTAGATAGCCGTAGTGGGTTAGGACAGCCCAAAGGAGACTTTGGATGACATCACAGGAGAAATCTTGTTTTCCAAGACTCGCGGAGGTACAAACTCTGTGGACAGAATCTATATAGTCATAAAATAAAGGGTGTTCAATAGCACTGATTTATGCAAAGAAAAATCACACCCGTGTGAACTGAGTCGTGTAAAGTATTATATAGCCTGATCAGCTGTGGTCTGACGTAATGTCTGATGTAATGAAATCAGCATCAACCGTGCTCATTTTTTGAGCACAGACAGACAGACTAACAAAGCCAGTTGTAGGAGTGGTTTACACCACTCAAAAAATAATAATAATCAAAAACCTAAAAAAATGGAGTTAGGAGGTTTCCTCCCGACATCAACGAGATAATATACCATCTGATTATGGTAAGAATTAAAGGAATTCTCCTTTAACCCATTTAGGCCTGACTTTGAAAAAAAGAAATGTCTTCTAAATCCTGACAGTTTTCTGAAATACCTACAGTATGTTTCTATATTAGTGGTGCTCAATATTTCATGTCAAGGACCCAAAAATGATATGTAATTGGGCCACCGACCCCCATCTGAAAATGTGCTGTTCCAGGAACCCCACAGAAGCAAAGATTTGAGTTAAAAACGTTCGCTCTGAAAGAATATATATTCAAAGATATGTGCCGCATTTTAAATAGCAGACCTACATATATAACCTGACTCCGCCAGATGGGGCAGCAGAGAGTACACTGGGTTCCCCCCTCCTGCTCCCATCTGGGAACTCTCAGGCAGACTTGATGGCAGACTTGATGGCCAATCAGCTGCAGCTAGAGGTGGGATCAAGGCATACACAGTGCTGCCTTGATCCCGCCTCTAGCTGCCGCTGATTGGCCAGGCCGTTTTGTGGCCGGGCATCAAGTCTGCCTGAGAGTTCCCAGATGGGAGCAGGAGGGGGGAACCCAGTGTACTCTCTGCTGCCCCATCTGGCGGAGTCAGGTTACTACATATAAGCAGACCTATATACTCAGATCTGTTATTTTTCAATAGCTAAAGTAGAACATAAGGTTTGTAAAAGAGAGGAGGGTCGGAGGAAGGACACAGACAGTAAACAGACATAGGTCATAATGGGGTGAATGGATTAGCCAATGGAGACAGAGGCAGAGCATGGATGAACCAATGGAAAGGAGAAGGAACAATTAAATAAAAAATACTATATGAATAAAACAAAAAAAATAAATAGCATGATGTGTTGTGAGCTGGTACATTAGCTTTTCTTCTTAAAAAAATAAAATAAAATAAGAAACTATCCGTGGCTATTTGGTCGACCTTTTCCATCGATATGTGAACGTGGCTGTTATATGATTTGCTGATTGAATTTCAATTTCATTTGAGCTTTTGAATTATTCTTCTCTAATTACACTATTGTGTTTTATAAATGGTCCCTGTTATGATTGGTGTCTGCTTGGTGTCTGCTGAACAATACAAACTTAACATTATTGATTTCAGTGTTTTGCATCGTATTCTTTTTTCATCTTGTGAGGTTCTGCCGCTATTCATTTCAACGGTGTGACATGACACCACGTTACCTTTCTGGATAGAATAATCGTCAATTTAATGTGAAAGTCGGAAGTGGCTTGTAGTCGGTATCAGCCTGTAACACGCAGGAGTCTAGACGGATGCCACGCCTAGTATCAGCTCCCAGAACTTTCCGCACAACTTGCCGCACCCAAGCCGCGCTATACTCATACGCTGAGTTGGCGGTGGCCCGGGATCGAACCCATGACCTTGTGGTCCAAAGGCGAGAGCTCTACCGACTAAGCTACCCCGGATACAATGTATCGCTCCGTGATTTAACGTGTATAGTTGTGATGTCATGACAGCATATAGTGGGAGGAGGGAAAGGAGGAGGGGGGGGTGCAGAAAAGAAGGGTAATTGAGATAAAAGGACAAAAGGGATAATAAAGGATTGAGGCTTGTTTCTTACTCTGTGGGTCATCTGTACACCACGGCCGATATATGCTTTACAGGGGGCGCGTTTCTGAGCCGGGGGTCTCTATACAGAGAGAGAGGGGTGTACAGAGGATCTATTAGTCTGATATACTACACACACACACACTGACACAGGAGTCTAGTGTTAGTGCGTGCGTGCGTGCGTGCGTGCGTGCGTGCGTGCGTGCATGCATGCGTGCGTGCGTGCGTGCGTGCGTGTGTGGCAAACTAATTATACATTCTCTCCAGTGTCACTAGACCACTGGGCCCTTTTTTAACCTATAGCTCCTCGCCACTCGCCCTACACACTTCCACTTGGTTTGAGCATAGATATATAAATAATAGAGACAGCCCCGGGATTCCCCTCCCATCCAGTGCCGTCTCTATTGTTCATATATATATATCTATGCTCAAAACAAGTGGAAGTGTGTGTAGGGCGAGTGGCGAGGAGCTATAGGTTCAAAAAGGGGTCTGGAGAATCTATTAAGTCTGTTACACACACACCCACACACACACATAAGGCCTCATTCACACATAAAGAACATATGTTCTGCATGTGCTCTGCCTGTGTTTGATGGCCGCCTCAATGCTTTTCCAAATGGGAGTCACATGGGTTTGACCAAACATTTGTGTTTGATGGAGGGGAGGCGGGGGACCAGAACACAGCCCTCAAACACAAATGTTTGGTCGAGCCATGTGACTCCCATTGGAAAAGCATTGAGGTGGCCATTAAACACAGGCAGAGCACAGAACATATGTTCTTTATGTGTGAATGAGGCCTAGATTGGGCCTGTGTTACCATGCAGGTAACAGGGCTGTTCTCACAGGCCGGGGTCACCAACATGTCCATACAAGACTTGTCTTTGTCTGTGGGCATTTATGTATTTTTTTACCATAATATTGTTGGGTTTTTATTTTGATTACGAGTCCCGAGTGCAGGTTCTCAAATGTTTTATTTTCAAGGACCCCCTATAACCCTGAGATTGTACACATGGAAGCAAATGGACCCATAGTAGCCCTGGAAACCCAGACGTTTTTTTATTTCCAGGGAGAGAAAAAAAAAAGTCTGGGACCGAGTCCACTTCAATTCGGCATAGAGTAGCGCAAACGTCGCTCACTCTCGGCTGATTTCTGATCGTCTGCACCTTTGTTAAATTGAGGCACACACGTACACACACGCGCACACACTCCTCTCTCTCTCCGTCGCTCTAATTAATTAGCCTCATGTCGTGCAGCTGCGTCTAGATTCTCCCGGCGGATCCTGCCGGGAGCTGCTTATGCCATAGAAAGTAGAGGTGGACCCCAGGCTAGACCCATAGGGACCCGTAGGGTCCATTTGGTTCCATTTGTACACACTCAGAGTTACAGAAGCTGTAATGGTTCATTTGGACCACCTTCAAAGGAACCTCGAAGGTCCCTCAACCCACTTTGAGCACACATTAATTAATGGAAAGACTGGATATTTGTAACTTATCAATGTATTGGCTAATAGATCAATGATTTATTATCCAATTTAGGCCCAGCTGTCTTCTCTCTACACAACGGAACCATATGGACACAGTCACACACACATGTAGCAGCAGCATGTTTGTCAAACTGAAAAAAAAAGCCAAAGCAGTTGGTTGAGGCGTTGATGTGCATGGTTCGTGGTCAATGTGTGTGAGGCGTCAAAACACGCACGCACGCACGCACGCACACTCACACGCACACACACAGCCAACGGAGGAAACAAACAGATGAGCGTTACATTTATTACATTCACTACAATTCACTCAAAACGAGCTTGTAGCTTGAGCTTGTAGATCAGCAATTTTTGCTATTATTTTAAGTGAAATCCTGAATAATGTTTTGCTATTTTTGAATTGGAATCCATTTTTATTTCATTTCAAATGCCTTAGTCATGTTAACTTTATGAACTAAGTTGGACATTGGGCGTAAAAAAAGACAATAACTACTCGTTAAGCTACTAATTTAGACTGAAGTAATTAAAGCGGGGTCATGTTTGACCATGAACCTGAGGGCCACATTAACCCATTTAGACCTGAGGACGATTCTACAAATGTCTTCTAAACCCTGACAGTTTTCTGAAAAACCTACGTTTCTATGTCAGTGGTGCTCAAACTATTTCATGTCAAGGACCCCCAAACATTATGTATTTGGCCTCCGACTCCCATCTCAAAATATGTTGTTCCAGGGACCCCCACCAGAAGCAAAGATTTGAGTTCAAAAAACGTTCGCTCTGAGAGAATTATATATTCAAAGATTTGCGCTACATTTTCACGTTTTTTTTCAAAAATAGCAGACCTACCAGCTCGTAGCGCGCCACTCGGTGGCGCGCTATGAGCTTGTAGATCTGCTGTTTTTCAATAGCTAAACTATAACATAATGCTTAAAGCACCAAAAGGGGTCCCCGCCCCAAATGGGTTAAGTGAAGGTGGCGGCGCCCACGTGTCCTGCAATGCCCTACCGTACCATGTGCGGGAGCTGGATGTTGGCCAGGCTGTTGATGAGCGTCTGGCTCAGGTTGGCGAGCTCGTGGAGCAGCGAGTCGTTCTGCTGCTCCATGGCCTTGTTCTCCTCCTCGATGGACTTCAGGCTGCTCTCCAATGGTGGTGATCTGACGCACACAACGCAACGCACGCACGCACGCACGCAAACACACACACAAACAGGAGGACACGGACGTAGACAGACAGACAGTCAGACAGACAGAGAGTCGTGTGACAGTTCTCCATAGCGGAGTGACACCCCCCAGGGCCACAGCAGAGTGATCGAGCACCCATGATCTGGTACCATCAAACCTCAGATCAGTGGTCCCCAAACTTTCTCACGTCAAGGACCCCCAAATTGACACTAATTAGCCCCGCGGACCCCCCATTTGAAAAAGATATGCCAGGGACTGAGTGATTCTCAACCCGTTTAATTTCAAGGACCCCCCAGTTTGACATGCATATTAGTCTACGGACCCTCATTTGATGGCATTTCTATCTCCCGGACCCCCAATTTATATTGTAAAATCAATGTTAATTTAACTCACAAACAAAGAGATCAAGGCAGGGGGGAAAAAAAGAAAGTTTGAGCGCTTTTACCACAAAAAAAGGACAGGTAAAGTGTTTCTCCTGCGTGCTAGATAATTACAAGCTTTTGCTACAAAACTGTACTAAACTAATGAATGCCACACCACAGACGAAAAACAGTCTAAGTCCACACTATTTATCCATAATGTATAAATGATAGATAAGGGGTCAGGACAACGAGGCCTTTTCGTGGAGGGGTCAGTCTGAAATTTGGACTTAGACTGTTTTTCGTCTGTGGTACTCAGTGATGTGTAAAAACTGGTTTCTTTCAAACCTGACCTGAAAAAGAAAGTATAGGAAAGGTTGAGAGACAGATCGACAGTATAGGAGTGATAGACGGTAGATAAGCTGAGAGAGAGAGAGACAGCGTATAGGAGAGACAGGAAGGACAGTTGAGACGGAGACAGCGTAGGAGAGACCAGAGCCATCTAATAGAAAAGTTACGATATTGAGGGGGCAGAAACCGAGCGCTCGAGCGCTGTTCATGGAGCCTGGAGAGGGACAAGTTGGAGTTTGAAATACATTGTTTTCGACGAGGGCGGCGCAAATAAGAGCAATTTTAGGCATGTGTGCCAACATGCCAACTGTTTTAAAGTATTGTACAGTAACAACTAAAGTCTCTGTAATGTTTATGTTGTACGATTACTACAAAACAATCTAAAATAAAGGGATTTAAGATCATTAAAGCTGGGCTGTTGCCCTGAGTCCAATGCATTTCTGCCTTCTTCCGGTCCAGGACTTGTCCCAGTTGGTTGTCCCCATTCTCAATAGAAATCTATGTACGTAGGAGAGCCGCCATTGGACTGAAGCCCCATGAAGTGAACGGAGTTTGCGTAACTCTGTCTCACTCTATGGCTCTGGGAGAGACTTACTTGAGTCCTAAGCTTGATCATGTCCGATTCCACTTGATTGTTCGACTCGTTTAAATCTTTGATTTCTTCATCCAGCTGTTTGATTTCCTCGTCGTTTTCTATGCCTGGAAGGAGAGTTTAATTGAACAGTGCATGAACAGTGCATGTCGTTTTATAATACTACGAGAGGGACAGATTGGAACACGTCCGTCCATTGAGGTCAGAGTGTTGATTTCGTCGACTAAAACTAAGACGAAAAATGTTCGTCGACTACCTTTTTCCACTGACGAAATGGAAACTAAATTGAAACTAAGCTACAGTTGGAGGCCATCGATATTGTCCTTTTCTTTTTGCTGACCGAGTGGTCACCGAGTGGCGCGCTACGAGCTTGTAGGTCTGCTATTTTTGAAAAATCGTGAAAATATTTATTTCAGAAAACTGGAGGATTTTTTTAAATGTTGAGGTCAGGCCTAAATGGGTCAAATGATAAGGGACAATATCGGTGGCACCCAACTGTATGATGACTAAAACTAAGACTAAACAATTTCGTCAATAAATTAAAACTAGACCAGTTAGGAAGGGACTAGTGGACAAGAGATCCAGTATAAGTCATTTTACAATTAGTTGCATGCTGAAAATAGCAGATCTACAAGCTCACAAGCTTGTAGATCTGCTACTTAAAACCTTTGCTTCTGTAGAACGCCACAACGGTAAGGCCTTCCGGTCTGATTTAGGGATATGTTATAGAGCTCCACGAGACGCACGCGTGGAACTGTAGTACGTCCTCGGGCGACCTTTCTAGTCGACATGGCGCGCGCGAACGTTCCACTACACCGAGTGGCGCGCTACGAGCTTGTAGATCTGCTACTTAAAACCTTTGCTTCTGTAGAACGCCACAACGGTAAGGCCTTCCGGTCTGATTTAGGGATATGTTATAGAGCTCCACGAGACGCACGCGTGGAACTGTAGTACGTCCTCGGGCGACCTTTCTAGTCGACATGGCGCGCGCGAACGTTCCACTACACCGAGTGGCGCGCTACGAGCTTGTAGATCTGCTACTTAAAACCTTTGCTTCTGTAGAACGCCACAACGGTAAGGCCTTCCGGTCTGATTTAGGGATATGTTATAGAGCTCCACGAGACGCACGCGTGGAACTGTAGTACGTCCTCGGGCGACCTTTCTAGTCGACATGGCGCGCGCGAACGTTCCACTACACCGAGTGGCGCGCTACGAGCTTGTAGATCTGCTACTTAAAACCTTTGCTTCTGTAGAACGCCACAACGGTAAGGCCTTCCGGTCTGATTTACGGATATGTTATAGAGCTCCACGAGACGAACGCGTGGAACTGTAGTACGTCCTCGGGCGACCTTTCTAGTCGACATGGCGCGCGCGAACGTTCCACTACACCGAGTGGCGCGCTACGAGCTTGTAGATCTGCTACTTAAAACCTTTGCTTCTGTAGAACGCCACAACGGTAAGGCCTTCCGGTCTGATTTAGGGATATGTTATAGAGCTCCACGAGACGCACGCGTGGAACTGTAGTACGTCCTCGGGCGACCTTTCTAGTCGACATGGCGCGCGCGAACGTTCCACTACACCGAGTGGCGCGCTACGAGCTTGTAGATCTGCTACTTAAAACCTTTGCTTCTGTAGAACGCCACAACGGTAAGGCCTTCCGGTCTGATTTAGGGATATGTTATAGAGCTCCACGAGACGCACGCGTGGAACTGTAGTACGTCCTCGGGCGACCTTTCTAGTCGACATGGCGCGCGCGAACGTTCCACTACACCGAGTGGCGCGCTACGAGCTTGTAGATCTGCTACTTAAAACCTTTGCTTCTGTAGAACGCCACAACGGTAAGGCCTTCCGGTCTGATTTAGGGATATGTTATAGAGCTCCACGAGACGCACGCGTGGAACTGTAGTACGTCCTCGGGCGACCTTTCTAGTCGACATGGCGCGCGCGAACGTTCCACTACACCGAGTGGCGCGCTACGAGCTTGTAGATCTGCTACTTAAAACCTTTGCTTCTGTAGAACGCCACAACGGTAAGGCCTTCCGGTCTGATTTACGGATATGTTATAGAGCTCCACGAGACGAACGCGTGGAACTGTAGTACGTCCTCGGGCGACCTTTCTAGTCGACATGGCGCGCGCGAACGTTCCACTACACCGAGTGGCGCGCTACGAGCTTGTAGATCTGCTACTTAAAACCTTTGCTTCTGTAGAACGCCACAACGGTAAGGCCTTCCGGTCTGATTTAGGGATATGTTATAGAGCTCCACGAGACGCACGCGTGGAACTGTAGTACGTCCTCGGGCGACCTTTCTAGTCGACATGGCGCGCGCGAACGTTCCACTACACCGAGTGGCGCGCTACGAGCTTGTAGATCTGCTACTTAAAACCTTTGCTTCTGTAGAACGCCACAACGGTAAGGCCTTCCGGTCTGATTTAGGGATATGTTATAGAGCTCCACGAGACGCACGCGTGGAACTGTAGTACGTCCTCGGGCGACCTTTCTAGTCGACATGGCGCGCGCGAACGTTCCACTACACCGAGTGGCGCGCTACGAGCTTGTAGATCTGCTACTTAAAACCTTTGCTTCTGTAGAACGCCACAACGGTAAGGCCTTCCGGTCTGATTTACGGATATGTTATAGAGCTCCACGAGACGCACGCGTGGAACTGTAGTACGTCCTCGGGCGACCTTTCTAGTCGACATGGCGCGCGCGAACGTTCCACTACACCGAGTGGCGCGCTACGAGCTTGTAGATCTGCTACTTAAAACCTTTGCTTCTGTAGAACGCCACAACGGTAAGGCCTTCCGGTCTGATTTAGGGATATGTTATAGAGCTCCACGAGACGCACGCGTGGAACTGTAGTACGTCCTCGGGCGACCTTTCTAGTCGACATGGCGCGCGCGAACGTAAAAACCTTTGCTTCTTTAGAACGCCACAACGGTAAGGCCCTCCGGTCTGCTTTTCGGATAGGTTATAGAGCTCCCAGATACGCACGCGTAGAACTGTAGTACGTCCTCGGGCGACCTTTCTAGTCGACATGGCGCGCGCGAACGTTCCACTACACCGAGTGGCGCGCTACGAGCTTGTAGATCTGCTATTTAAAACCTTTGCTTCTGTAGAACGCCACAACGGTAAGGCCTTCCGGTCTGATTTTCATATGTTATAGAGCCCAGCAACACCGGCCGACACCTCCAAGGCTTCCTGGGTGATGGCGAGGAGGAGGAGGAGGGCTGCCACGTCACCTCACAGTCCAACTGTCTGTGTACGCCTCTTCTGTGCCTGAGGGAGGCACGCGCGCACACACACACGCACGCGCACACACTCACCTGCCCAGGCCATTGATGCCAGACGACCCTCGGGCCAGGCACTGCAGCCTCAGCCTCTCCACGGGATCTGAACTCACACACAGACGTCTCTTGGCGTCCAGCGCCATCTCTCGGTCGTGCCTCGACGTCCTGGCCATGGCTGAACACACAGAGCACATTAATATAATGTGTAACATTATAGTGGATGCAGTTAGCTTAATGCTAATTCCGATTAGCATAGTTAGCTTCTTATCCATGCTACTGGTGACTGGTTTAGCACAATACAAACTCGGACTCATTACATAACATGCAAATCACACCACCACTCAATATAAAAATAAAACGTTGTCTTATAAAGCAGCATATACTTTGTTTACATTCAGACCCATGGCTTTGTACAACTACTGGCCAAAGTTGAAGTTCATATAGTTGTAAAACATTCACCATAAAAGCCACAATCGCGACAGAGTCAGCTATTCATTCATTACTAACTATTTCACAGACCTTGATGTGACTGTTAGCTGTGATAAAGTAAAGTAAACAAAGTGATGATGAATGACACGACACGAAACACACACACACGTAGGATGTAGCTCTTCTCACAACATTGACGACACAGGTCGGTTCTTTATAAACGGGCATTTATTGGGCATTCTTCTCATCCCTCTGCTGTTCCATGCCGTGAGAACTATGTTCACACAAAATAATAAACACATAAACAATCAACAAATTACGTCGCAATACATAATATTGATCAAACAAAGAAATACAAAACATGTAGAAATGCGCGATGCGCAGGTGAACGTGTCCGTCAAAACACCACAATACAACACAACAAAGATAACTCTCAAATAATAATACCTCGTTGGCCGCTTGTTGTGTAAAGAGGTTCTTGATGCTTCTTGAGTTTCATACAGTCCTTTGAATGTCCTTTTGACCGTGTTTAATAACTTTAAACAGTTCAAACACACTACTCTGCTGCGAGTGTGCTTCCTTGTGCAGACCAGAGTCTGAATGAGTGAGAGAAATGTTTGTACCACCTGTGTGCAATGCCAGGCAATCATGCATCAATCAGTCAATCAATCATGGTCCAGTGTTGCTACTGACAGACAGGGAACTTGGTTCTGCCTCAGAAAGTTATCATCACATCATGTTTACATTTTTAACCTCATATGAAATCAATTATGAACCACATATTTATTATTGTATCATGACATTATTATGAATTATGCTTTATGAACTTATGACCATGAATTGTTGTATTTTAGCTATTTTAGTCTTTTTAAAGTAAGCATTTTAATAGCAGCACTTACATAGGAAGTCAGAGAAACGAATCAAAGAAAAGACCGTTATCTGCCAGTGGAATTCAGAACAGCGCCACAGCCCATCCACATGTATGTGGCAGCGGTGGCCGAACGGATAGCGGCGCGGTCTAGATACCGGAAGGTTCCCAGTTCGAATCAGCCGTCCGACACGTTAAAATTACCACCGCTGAAATGCCCTTGAACAAGGCATCAACCACTACGATGAAATGTGTTCTATGAGCAGGGCCTGGCTGGAAACAAGTTCTTGAGCTTAGCCCAGATACCCTGGGTAAATATAGATTTCATTTCATGAAGCCATATGCCTCTCCCCTCCTCTCCTCTCCTCTCTTTTTGAATGAACAGACAAAACACAAAACACAACATGTTCATTAATGTTATTCTTCACAAACTAGACATTTTATTCATATTTAGAAAATGCAGAATCCAATGGCGTCGGTCTGGGCTCTCCACGCCGTTTGCAAAGGTCAATGGTCAGCAAAAAGACTGCCTCCTCTCTCCCCTCTCTCCACAGAAGTGAAAACAGACAAAACACACCTTTAAAATATGTTCCCTAACCCTATTCTTCGCAAACGAGACATTTTATTCATATTTAGAGCGTCCCAAATTCAATGGGGCCGGTCTCGACTTTCCAGGACGTTTGCAAAGGTCAATGGTCAGCAAAAAGACTGCAACGGTGACCCTTTGGGCCAAATTCTTAAAAAAACGGGGTGATATATATTTTTAAAAATATGTAAGAACCTCCAATATCCATATTCAGGACATGTCGAATCCAATGGAACCGGTCTCGAATTTCCACGACGTTTGCAAAGGTCAAAGGTCAGCCGAAAGACTGCCACGGTGACCTTTGGGCCAAATGCCTTAACAAATAAGTGATAGATATTTTTTTAAATATGTAACACCCCCGAATATCCATATTCAGGCCATGGCGAAAAAAATGGCGTTGGTCTCGATTTTGTGGGACTCTTACAAGCGTCCGATAAAGGGAACTACACTGCAATGCTAGGCCTCGGGTCAGATTTGAGGTTCCCGAGGTCGCAGAAAAAAACTCAGACCATCACGAAGATCGGCTCGTCGCCGCGATCGCAGAGGTGTTCGGCCCATCCCGAACAGACTTACGATCGTCGTCATAGGCGCGCGTGAACGTCAAACTTTGCTTCACTGGAACGCCACGACGGTGAGGCCTTCCGGGATGATTTTCGGATATGTTATAGAGCTCCCGGAGACGCACGCATGGATCTATAGAACGTCCTCGGGCGACCTTTCTAAGAGGCACGGTCTCGTTTCACTTTTTCAGCCAGGACGCTGTTAGAGTCTATGGGTCTATGACGTGTCTGCATGCACAGAGCCAAAGTGAAGGACGTTTTGTACGACTGTCGGAGGCGTACGTCCGAGACACCTAACCGTTCGTCTCGGCTGGCTCTCCGACATATCCGAACGTCGGATCGTGATGTTTTATCGTTGGCGCGTTGTCGCGCGTCAAAGTCGGCAATTTGTAGGCGTTCGTTCAAGGCTACCGCCGCGGCCGTATGTCCGTTTGGCCCGAAACCTATACGGCTGCGATCGGGGCCGCGACCCGGCCGCGGTGATGGTCTCGGATTTGTTCTGCGACTTTCGCGTCAAAGTCGCAAATTTCGAGGCTTTCGTGCAGGGCTACTGTCGCGACCGTATGTCCGTTTGGCCCAAACCCTATACGGCTGCGATCGGGGCCGCGACCCGGTTGCAGTAATGGTCTCGGATTTGTTCTGTCGAATTTCGCGACTTTTCTCGCTAACTTACTTTGTGGGAGCAGTTTATGCTAATGAAGGGCGTGGTTCCGGCTACTTTGTGGGTGTGGGTTATGCAAATTTGATGGCCGTGGTTTCGGCTACTTTGTGGGTGTGGTATATGCAAATTAGTGGGTGTCGCTTATGTAAATTAGTGGGTGTCACCCCGCCTACTTTGTGGGAGTGGTTTATGCAAATGAAGGGGCGTGGCATGCAAATGAAGGTGCGTGGTATGCAAATGAAGGGCATGTTTCGGCTACTTTGTGGGATTTGCTTATGCAAATTAAGGTGCGTGGTATGCAAATGAAGGGGAGTGGTATGCAAATGAAGGGCATGTTTCGGCTACTTTGCGGGATTGGTTTATGCAAATGAAGGGGCGTGACATGCAAATGAAGGGGATTGGTTTATGCAAATGAAGGGACGTGGCATGCAAATGAAGGTGCGTGGTATGCAAATGAAGGGGAGTGGTATGCAAATGAAGGGGAGTGGTATGCAAATGAAGGGCATGTTTCCGCTACTTTGCGGGATTGGTATATGCAAATGAAGGGGCGTGGCATGCAAATGAAGGGGAGTGGTATGCAAATGAGGTGCGTGGTATGCAAATGAAGGGGCGTGGCATGCAAATGAAGGGGATTGGTTTATACAAATGAAGGGGCGTGGCATGCAAATTAAGGTGTGTGGTATGCAAATGAAGGGGAGTGGTATGCAAATGAAGGGGAGTGGTATGCAAATGAAGGGCATGTTTCCGCTACTTTGCGGGATTGGTTTATGCAAATGAAGGGACGTGGTATGCAAATGAAGGGGAGTGGTATGCAAATGAGGTGCGTGGTATGCAAATGAAGGGGAGTGGCATGCAAATGAAGGTGCGTGGTATGCAAATGAAGGGGCATGGCTCCGGCTACTTTGTGGGATTAGTTTATGCAAATTGAAGGTGCGTGGTATGCAAATGAAGGGGAGTGGTATGCAAATGAAGGGGAGTGGTATGCAAATGAAGGGCATGTTTCCGCTACTTTGCGGGATTGGTTTATGCAAATGAAGGGGCATGGCTCCGGCTACTTTGTGGGATTAGTTTATGCAAATGAAGGTGCGTGGTATGCAAATGAAGGGGAGTGGTATGCAAATGAGGTGCGTGGTATGCAAATGAAGGGGCGTGGCATGCAAATGAAGGGGATTGGTTTATGCAAATGAAGGGGCGTGGCATGCAAATGAAGGTGCGTGGTATGCAAATGAAGGGGAGTGGTATGCAAATGAAGGGCATGTTTCGGCTACTTTGTGGGATTGGTTTATGCAAATGAAGGGGCGTGGCACGCAAATGAATGGGAGTGGTATGCAAATGAAGGTGCGTGGTATGAAAATGAAGGGGAGTGGTATGCAAATGAAGGGGCATGGTTCCGGCTACTTTGTGGGATTGGTTTATGCAAATGAAGGGGCGTGGCATGCAAATTAAGGTGCGTGGTATGCAAATGAAGGTGCGTGGTATGCAAATGAAGGGGAGTGGTATGCAAATGGGGTGCGTGGTATGCAAATGAAGGGGCGTGGCATGCAAATGAAGGGGATTGGTTTATGCAAATGAAGGGGCGTGGCATGCAAATGAAGGTGCGTGGTATGCAAATGAAGGGGCCACTCCCCTTCATTTGCATACCACGCACATGAAGGGCATGTTTCGGCTACTTTGTGGGATTGGTTTATGCAAATGAAGGGGCGTGGTATGCAAATGAAGGGGAGTGGTATGCAAATGGGGTGCGTGGTATGCAAATGAAGGGGCGTGGCATGCAAATGAAGTGGATTGGTTTATGCAAATGAAGGGGCGTGGTATGCAAATGAAGGTGCGTGGTATGCAAATGAAGGGGCCACTCCCCTTCATTTGCATACCACGCACATGAAGGGCATGTTTCGGCTACTTTGTGGGATTGGTTTATGCAAATGAAGGGGCGTGGCATGCAAATGAAGGGGAGTGGTATGCAAATTAAGGTGCGTGGTATGCAAATGAAGGGGAGTGGTATGCAAATGAAGGGCATGTTTTGGCTACTTTGCGGGATTGGTTTATGCAAATGAAGGGGCGTGACATGCAAATGAAGGGGATTGGTATGCAAATGAGGTGCGTGGTATGCAAATGAAGGGGCGTGGTATGCAAATGAAGGGGAGTGGTATGTACGTCGTCGTGTAGGGAACATGTACGTCGTCGTGTAGGGAACATGTACGTCGTCGTGTAGGGAACATGTACGTCGTCGTGTAGGGAACATGCACGTCATCGTGGAGGGAACATGTACGTCATCGTGAAGGGAACATGCACGTCATCGTGAAGGGAACATGCGCGTCGTCGTGAATTGAACATGTACGCCATCGTGTAGGGAACATGTACGTCATCGTGGAGGAAACATGTACGTCATCGTGGAGGGAACATGTACGTCATCGTGGAGGGAACATGCGCGTCGTCGTGAATTGAACATGTACGCCATCGTGTAGGGAACATGTACGTCATCGTGGAGGGAACATGTACGTCATCGTGGAGGGAACATGCGCGTCGTCGTGAATTGAACATGTACGCCATCGTGTAGGGAACATGTACGTCATCGTGGAGGAAACATGTACGTCATCGTGGAGGGAACATGTACGTCATCGTGGAGGGAACATGTACGTCATCGTGGAGGGAACATGTACGTCATCGTGGAGGGAACATGTACGTCATCGTGGAGGGAACATGAACGTCATCGTGGAGGGAACATGTACGTCATCGTGGAGGGAACATGTACGTCATCGTGGAGGGAACATGTACGTCATCGTGGAGGGAACATGTACGTCATCGTGGAGGGAACATGTACGTCATCGTGGAGGGAACATGCGCGTCGTCGTGAATTGAACGTGTACGCCATCGTGTAGGGAACATGTACGTCATCGTGGAGGAAACATGTACGTCATCGTGGAGGGAACATGTACGTCATCGTGGAGGGGCCATGTACGTCATCGTGGAGGGAGCATGTACGTCATCGTGGAGGGAACATGTGCGTCATCGTGGAGGGAACATGTACGTCATCGTGGAGGGAACATGTACGTCATCGTGGAGGGAACATGTACGCCATCGTGGAGGGAACATGTACGTCATCGTGGAGGGAACATGTACGTCATCGTGGAGGGAACATGTACGCCATCGTGTAGGGAACATGTACGTCATTGTGGAGGGAACATGTATGTCATCGTGGAGGGAACATGTACGTCATCGTGTAGGGAACATGTACGCCATCGTGTAGGGAACATGTACGTCATTGTGGAGGGAACATGTATGTCATCGTGGAGGGAACATGTACGTCATCGTGAAGGGAACATGTACGTCATCGTGAAGGGAACATGTACGTCATCGTGAAGGGAACATGTACGTCATCGTGGAGGGACCATGTACGTCATCGTGGAGGGAACATGCACGTCATCGTGAAGGGAACATGCACGTCGTCGTGAAGGGAACATGCACGTCATCGTGGGGGGAACATGTACGTCATCGTGGAGGGAACATGTACGTCATCGTGGAAGGAACATGTACGTCATCGTGGAGGGAACATGTACGTCATCGTGAAGGGAACATGCACGTCATCGTGAAGGGAACATGCACGTCATCGTGAAGGGGACATGTACATCATCGTGAAGGGGACATGTACGTCATCGTGGAGGAAACATGTACGTCATCGTGGAGGGAACATGTACGTCATCGTGGAGGAAACATGTACGTCATCGTGGAGGGAACATGCACGTCGTCGTAAATTGAACATGTACGCCATCATGTAGGGAACATGTACGTCATCGTGGAGGGAACATGCGCGTCGTCGTAAATTGAACATGTACGCCATCATGTAGGGAACATGTACGTCATCGTGACGTGGACATGTACGTCATCGTGGCGTGGACATGTACGTCATCGTGAAGGGGACATGTACGTCACCGTGGAGGGAGCATGTACGTCATCGTGGAGGGAACATGTACGTCATCGTGGAGGGAACATGCACGTCATCGTGGAGGGAACATGCGCGTCGTCGTAAATTGAACATGTACGCCATCATGTAGGGAACATGTACGTCATCGTGACGTAGACATGTACGTCATCGTGACGTGGACATGTACGTCGCCGTGAAGGGGACATGTACGTCATCGTGGAGGGAACATGTACGTCATCGTGGAGGGAACATGTACGTCATCGTGGAGGGAACATGCACGTCATCGTGGAGGGAACATGCACGTCATCGTGGAGGGAACATGCACGTCGTCGTAGATGGAGCATTTACGTCATCATGTAGGGAACATGTACGTCATCGTGACGGGAACATGTACGTCATCGTGGAGGGAACATGCACGTCGTCGTGAAGGGAACATGCGCGTCGTCGTGTATTGAACATGCACGCCATCGTGTAGGGAACATGTACGTCATTGTGGAGGGAACATGTATGTCATCGTGGAGGGAACATGTACGTCATCGTGTAGGGAACATGTACGCCATCGTGTAGGGAACATGTACGTCGTCGTGAAGGGAACATGCACGTCATCGTGTAGGGAACATGCACGTCATCGTGAAGGGAACATGTACGTCATCGTGGAGGGAACATGCACGTCATCGTGAAGGGAACATGCACGTCATCGTGGAGGGAACATGCACGTCATCGTGGAGGGAACATGTACGTCATCGTGGAGGAAACATGTACGTCATCGTGGAGGAAACATGTACGTCATCGTGGAGGGAACATGTACGTCATCGTGGAGGGAATATGCACGTCGTCGTAAATTGAACATGTACGCCATCATGTAGGGACCATGTACGTCATCGTGACGTGGACATGTACGTCATCGTGAAGGGGACATGTACGTCATCGTGGAGGAAACATGCACGTCATCGTTAAGGGGACATGTACGTCATCGTGAAGGGGACATGTACATCATCGTGAAGGGGACATGTACGTCATCGTGGAGGAAACATGTACGTCATCGTGGAGGGAACATGTACGTCATCGTGGAGGGAACATGTACGTCATCGTGGAGGAAACATGTACGTCATCGTGGAGGGAACATGCACGTCGTCGTAAATTGAACATGTACGCCATCATGTAGGGAACATGTACGTCATCGTGACGTGGACATGTGCGTCATCGTGAAGGGGACATGTACGTCATCGTGGAGGAAACATGTACGTCATTGTGGAGGGAACATGTACGTCATCGTGGAGGGAACATGTACGTCATCGTGGAGGGAACATGCACGTCATCGTGGAGGGAACATGCACGTCGTCGTAGATGGAGCCTTTACGTCATCATGTAGGGAACATGTACGTCATCGTGACGGGAACATGTACGTCATCGTGAAGGGGACATGTACGCCATCGTGGCGGGAACATGTACGTCATCGTGGAGGGAACATGTACGTCATCGTGGAGGGACCATGTACGTCGTCGCGAATGGAACATGTACGTCATCATGTGGGGGACATGTACGTATGTTCCCGCTACTTTGTGGGAGTGGGTTATGAAAATGTGAAGGGCGTTGTTTCGGCTACTTTGTGGGTGAGGGCTATGCAAATTAGTGGGTGTCGCGTATGCAAATTAGTGGGTGTCGCCACGCCCTTCGTTTGCATACCACTCCCCTTCATTTGCATACCACACCCCTTCATTTGCATACCACACCCCTTCATTTGCATATCCCCTTCATTTGCATACCAAGACCCTTCATTTGCATAAGCCAATCCCACAAAGTAGCAGAAACATGCCCCTTCATTTGCATACCATACCCCTTCATTTGCATATCCCCTTCATTTGCATACCAAGACCCTTCATTTGCATAAGCCAATCCCACAAAGTAGCAGAAACATGCCCCTTAATTTGCATACCACTCCCCTTCATTTGCATACCACTCCCCTTCATTTGCATACCAAGACCCTTCATTTGCATATCCCCTTCATTTGCATACCACACCCTTTCATTTGCATAAGCCAATCCCACAAAGTAGCCGAAACACGCCCTTCATTTGCATACTACTCCCCTTCATTTGCATACCACACACACCTTCATTTGCATATCCCCTTCATTTGCATACCACGCCCTTTCATTTGCATAAACTAATCCCACAAAGTAGCCGAAACACGCCCTTCATTTGCATACTCCTCCCCTTCATTTGCATACCACACCTTCATTTGCATATCCCCTTCATTTGCATACCAAGACCCTTCATTTGCATATCCCCTTCATTTGCATACCACGCCCTTTCATTTGCATAAGCCAATCCCACAAAGTAGCCGAAACACGCCCTTCATTTGCATACCACGCCCTTTCATTTACATAAGATAATCCCACAAAGTAGCCGAAACACGCCCTTCATTTGCATACTACTCCCCTTAATTTGCATACCACACCCCTTCATTTGCATATCCCCTTGCATACCAAGACCCTTCATTTGCATATCCCCTTCATTTGCATACCACGCCCTTTCATTTGCATAAGCCTTTCAAATGAAGTAGCCGAAACACGCCCTTCATTTGCATACTCCTCCCCTTCATTTGCATACCACACCCCTTCATTTGCATATCCCCTTCATTTGCATACCAATACCCTTCATTTGCATAAGCCAATCCCACAAAGTAGCAGAAACATGCCCCTTCATTTGCATACCATACCCCTTCATTTGCATATCCCCTTCATTTGCATACCAAGACCCTTCATTTGCATAAGCCAATCCCACAAAGTAGCAGAAACATGCCCCTTAATTTGCATACCACTCCCCTTCATTTGCATACCATGCCCCTTCATTTGCATACCATGCCCCTTCCTTTGCATACCATGCCCCTTCATTTGCATACCACGCACCTTCATTTGCATACCACGCACCTTCATTTGCATACCACTCCCCTTCATTTGCATACCACTGCCCTTCATTTGCATACCACTGCCCTTCATTTGCATACCACTCCCCTTCATTTGCATACCAAGACCCTTCATTTGCATATCCCCTTCATTTGCATACCACGCCCTTTCATTTGCATAAGCCAATCCCACAAAGTAGCCGAAACACGCCCTTCATTTGCATACTACTCCCCTTCATTTGCATACCACACACCTTCATTTGCATATCCCCTTCATTTGCATACCACGCCCTTTCATTTGCATAAGCTAATCCCACAAAGTAGCCGAAACACGCCCTTCATTTGCATACTCCTCCCCTTAATTTGCATACCACACCTTCATTTGCATATCCCCTTCATTTGCATACCAATACCCTTCATTTGCATATCCCCTTCATTTGCATACCACGCCCTTTCATTTGCATAAGCCAATCCCACAAAGTAGCCGAAACACGCCCTTCATTTGCATACTACTCCCCTTCATTTGCATACTACACCCCTTCATTTGCATATCCCCTTCATTTGCATACCACGCCCTTTCATTTGCATAAGCTAATCCCACAAAGTAGCCAAAACACGCCCTTCATTTGCACACTACTCCCCTTAATTTGCATACCATACCCCTTCATTTGCATATCCCCTTCATTTGCATACCAAGACCCTTCATTTGCATATCCCCTTCATTTGCATACCTTGCCCTTTCATTTGCATAAACTAATCCCACAAAGTAGCCGAAACACGCCCTTCATTTGCATACTACTCCCCTTAATTTGCATACCACACACCTTCATTTGCATATCCCCTTCATTTGCATACCACGCCCTTTCATTTGCATAAGATAATCCCACAAAGTAGCCGAAACACGCCCTTCATTTGCATACTACTCCCCTTCATTTGCATACCACACCCCTTCATTTGCATATCCCCTTCATTTGCATACCAAGACCCTTCATTTGCATATCCCCTTCATTTGCATACCACGCCCTTTCATTTGCATAAGCCAATCCCACAAAGTAGCCGAAACTACGGCCACAAAGGAGGCGGGACGACGGCCATCAATAAGCATAAACGACGCCCATGCAATTTGCATAGACCACGCCCACAAAGCAGGCGGAGTTACATAGCGAGTAGGCGTGGCCTAAGACAATGAGAGGTGTGGCCTAACATTACGAGAGGCAGAGTCATTAACGAGAGGGGGTGGAGTTTGTAAGGTGGAGTTTGTAACCAATGTGAGGTGTGTGTGTAGTAGTAGTAGTAGAAGTAGAAGTAATACATACGAGATGATGCCTGATCTTCTGACATCCATATTTGGTTGACTGGATGGCGTTGTCCTCACCTGGAGAGAAATGCCCCCGGAAATATGATTATTTATTAATGAATGAATGAATGAATGTATGTATGTATGTATGTATGTATGTATGTATGTATGTATGTATGTATGTATGTATGTATGTATGTATGTATGTATGTATGTATGTATGTATTCATTCATTCATTCATTCATTCATTCATTCATTCATTCATTCCCTCCCCCGGGAAATAAATAAATAAACAATGCTAATCATCCATCCATGTGTGACAATTGTTTGACACACATCATGTCATGTCATGTCATGTCATGTCATGTCATGTCTGTCTATAGACAAGAGGAGAGGTGGAGGGGGGGGGGGGGGGGGGGGGGGCGCCAAAGCATATTTTAGACTGATTCAGTATTGACCATATTAAGCCAGGTCTCACGGCAGACAGCACTAATATAATAAACAAACGTGAACGGAGCACTGCTGCCAACATAATACACGCATAATGTGGCCATACTGGCATACTCACCATAGCCTGGTCAAGGTTTCCCCCAGGTGGACGTGTCATTTCCAACTATTGCCAGCACATGGAAACTAGGGGCTACTGATATATACTATTCTCTGCCTATCGGGACGTAACTCGGACGGCGCTGAGTCGGGTCTTAAATACATTTCAATTGTACATTTAGGTAATGTGTGATTTATTTGGATTTATCCTTATTATTGTGAAAGATGTCCCCCAAATGTAAATTATTAATGTATTATTATTATTTTAATAATTATTATAAATGTGCAAAAAATATATATATAATTTATTTTACATGATTTCCTCTGATAAGTCCTAGTAGTAAAAAGTAGTAGTAAGGTTGAAATCGTTTTTTTGCAAGTAGAAATTAATCCGGGTTTTACAGGGTTAGTCATTCATTCATTCATTCATTCCCCCCGGAAATAAATAAATAAACACGGCTAATCATCTATCCATGTGTGACAATTGTTTGACACACATCATGTCATGTCATGTCTATCTATAGCAAGAGGTGGAATTGCGTCAGATCTTCTACACAAAGCAAAACAAAAGGGAGCAGTGCACCACCCTGTGGCAACAACTGGCACTGCTGACTGTTACAAGTTGACAGAGTGGATTATCTTGGATTACGTCCGCCAACATACATTCCAATAGTACATTTACTTGACCAAAAGGTAAAGACTGATTTATTTTGATTTATTCATTCTGGATCCTTAGTCCTTGTTCCGAGGTCACGAATCTTGACTGCAGACTTGTTGACTGTCTCGAACCAGCGTCCTCTCACACCATCAGCAACTGCCAGAACCACTGAGCCATCGTGGAATACTCTTAACCATGGATTTGGGGTAATTTTATCTTTTTTCTTTTTTTGGAAGGGAAGACAAAAAAAGAAAAAGTCTATTTTACCAATGCAAAGGGTGAAATATTGTCATAATGTACGTTGTGTTTGTTTTGGAAAGGAAAAAGTGTTTAATGTACTTTTTACTGACGTTAGGGTAGAGTTTGTTTTAACAGTACAGGACTCTCTCTCACACACACACCAGAGACTGGCAGCTGACTGGCTCATTCAGGGTTGCCAGGTTGGTGGCTGTCAGGTTGTCTAATGCCTGCTGCATTGTGTGTGTGTGTGTGTGTGTGTGTGTGTGTGTGTGTGTGTGTGTGTGTGTGTGTGTGTGAACCAGCTACACTGGCATTTAAACACATTCATATTGTAACTGTTGCCACTATAGGTGATATAGTTTGCTTTATTCCTAAAAGGTACAAGTTCATAATGAAGAAGTTCATAATTAAGTCACATTTAAAACATTATTTCATGTATTTGTCTCAAGTTGTTGTTGTAACTGTTGCCACTATAGGGGATATAGTTTGCTTTATTTCTCTAAGACAAAGTTCATAATAAGGTTAAAATAAGTTCATAATTGTTTATTATCTTTCTAAGTGTACAAGTGCATAATTAAGAAGTTCATAGTTAATAGTTACATTCATGTTAAAACATTATTTCATGTCAAGTTGTTTTAATGCTTTTATTTTGAAGAGTCAACGTCATATTCTGTGTCTCGTTTGGTCTGCTCTCACGTCAATTGGTACACAGGAGTTTTGTGTATGCAATCAAGCCGCAGCTAGAAGCAGCTATAGTAGAGGACCTAGCTAAGATTTGTATGCACTTCATTTAGGAGAGAATATCTCAACTGTTCTTGACTAATATGACCCCTGCGAACAACGTGAGAACTGTGAACAATTCTCTATCCGGGTCGAAATACCCGAAAATGACCACACCCTTTTTAAAATGACCACAACCTGTTTGCTACGTCAAACATAGCTATATTTTCTAAACCGTTTGTGTGACAGATTTCCTGAGGTGCTCAAAATGTTCAGAATACTCATGACTAGAGATACATATAAATGTGTAACATTTCTAATTTGACATTTCATGAGAAATCAACCATAATAGCTAAAAACTGTCCATTTATTACATATAACTACCTACATACAGCAACTGCCATATAGTTATGAATTTAAACATTGCAGACTTAGAATAAATGTATTCATTTATGTCATGTACTATACATGAACTGATAATTTGGAATTTGAAACATATGGGATTTTATTAAATAAAGAAACCGAGCATTTGATCAAATTAGATTAGATTTCCTGAGGTGCTCAAAATGTTCAGAATACCCATAGAAATGTGTAAAATGTAAAATCCTTCAAATAGTAGCAGATGTCAGAGATGTCCCCAATACTCAGGGATCTGACCAATTCTCTGTGCTCTGGAGACTGGAATCTGTACCTCAGTGCTATAGAGAGGGCAACTTCGTTGTTCTTCTTTTTTGGGAGAACAAACTACAGTCGATGGACACCATTATTCCTGCAGGACTGCTATCAACTTAAGGAGAAGTTCCCACTCCTCTACGACTCCTATATGAAGGGTGGGTTTGTGATAAACACCACCAAGAAAGGGAGTGGAGTGCCCTTTGACCAGGCACTAGAGCAGTGCTACAACCGGCCTGCCAAAGTGAGTGTGGGCATAATTGGGGTCACCAGGAAGAAGGAAGCAGTAGCTCTGTGGGGAATTATCAAACATAAAAAAGACCAGTATGTTGACCTCCTGAAGAGGAAGGATGATGTTGAGGGAGAACTCTCACTTCACCATGACTTCAACCCGAGTACTGCAACGAAGATCGTTACAATGGTGAAGGATATCGAACAGTATCTCCTCAAGGTATGCAGTCCTCTACAAGACCAGGTAGCACTGAAGAATGTTCTCACTGGAGAAATAGTGACCAACGCAGAAAAGTTGTTGTGCTGTTTGAAGGAGGGCAGTGCTGCTTATTCAAAATTTATCGATGATCGACTGATAAATAGATCGACATCGATATACTCAACAATAAGCAAAATCAAGCTTACATCCCCTAAGACCACCTTAAATGTGACTTCCAAATCAGACATCAAAGATGAGACAATCAAAGCTGTCAGGTTTATTGAGTATGGCTGTCACCGGGGGTTCACTGTTGAGGAGCTACTCCAGCATGAGATCACCAACTTACCATGTTTCTTGGTTGACAAAGACGGATACTTGCAAAAGAGTGCCAAATCACAACTTGGGACTGAGCTGCTGAAGTTGTGCCCACTAATTGATCCTACAGGGCCGGAAACCTCCCCACAAACCCATGCAATGATCATAGACTTCATGGCCTTAGTGAGAAAGGTCCCCTTAAGGAAGCTCAATCCACCTGTCAAGACCTTCCATGACTTTGCTCTTGCCTTGACGTCTATGGTCACCAAAGCTGGCTCCAACTGTGATGAGATCCACATTGTGTTTGACAATTACAGAGAGGATAGCATCAAGAATGGAGAGAGGGAGAGAAGAGCAAAGTCAAAAGACATGATTGTCCTTGATGTGATAGCACCACAACAAAATGTGCCGGTGGTATTGGAGAGGTTTTGGTCGTCTTCGATCAGTAAAACCGCATTCCAGTCATTCTATGTTGAGTGGCTGACCACCAATTATCGAGACACAAAACCTCTGTACCTTGGTATATCACCACAGGCATGGATTGTGTCGGAGGGGTGTGCTTCTCCCTTCCCTCGGCTCAACTGCACACACGAGGAAGCTGATGACAGAATGATGTTCCATGTGCAGGACATTGTTAGTCACCGGAAAGGATCTACATCTCTGACACTGTCATCAGGTGACACAGATGTATTTGTTTTCCTGTTGTATCACCTCACAGTAAACTGGAGAAAACTTGGCCTCCAAGAGCTCTGGCTGATCCGCAACTCAGGGGTGAAAAGGTCAGTACTGCCACTCCATGCTATATGCAAAGAGCTGGGAGATAAGCTCACAAAGTGTCTCCCAGCACTCCATGCGCTGACTGGGTGTGATACTACAAGCAAAATATCAACCAAGCTTGCAGCCCTCAACACTGTCCGCAAAGCAGGCAATTCCACCTTGATCGAACATTTGACTGCCCACAACTAGTAGAAAGATCTATGGAGATGGCAGAAACCTTTTTGGTGAAGTGTCTCAAAAACGGAGACTTGGAGACATTTGATGACCTGCGTTTCGACGTATTTGCGAGCAGTGCCCTCAAAATGGATTTTGAGAGAACTCCTTGCACCTCCAACAATGCGAGGAAACACATCCTACGGGCATATTATCAGCAACAGCTGTGGGTCCAAGCCCCATTTAGAGATGCCACCAGCATACTTAATGCAGAGTCTTATGGTTTTGTGAGAAGGGACAGCGTATTTGTCCCCGATATGGTGACCTCAAAACCCGAAGGCCTGCCAGATCCGTGCACATGTGGCAAGTGTACACGCAAGAATGGGTGTCCGTGTCGGGTAGCTGGGATGCCCTGTTGCGTGTACTGCAAATGCAAAGCAGGTGATTGTTGCAAAAACACTAACAACAAATAGATGTGGCATAGAAGCAGCTTGGACTCATCATGCATAGAAGGAAGCATGAGGTCATGAGGCCCTACTATAGGCCCTCATCAAACCCTGTGCACTCACGACACTGCCCCTGCTGCCACCCTTCTGACATTCCATGTTGATCTGACTTCATCAAACCCTGTACACTCAAGACACGCTCCATATATGGCCAGTGCTTCTCGCCCTCAGGCGTCTTACTGTGGTTACAGTTGTATTACTATATTTGTCTGTTGTGCAATTTATCTTCCACTTTGTGTGTATTGAAAATGGAGGACCCTGAACAAACAAGTCTTAATTGCTTTTTCTGGTTTTATGCTCGTAGCAGCTTTTGTATTGACCTGTACTTTTGTTTTAACTATACTGTGAATACAATGTTCAATCAATGTATGTCTGTTTGTCTTTTTGTTTGGAGCACGGAATGGTTTGTAGCACAACCTATTGACCCCTGGAGATCATTGGGGTCATTCATTTCAAGAAACATTCAATTGATAATTGATAAAGTGTATATTAATGAAATGCTCGTTTCTTTATTAGAAACAATCCTTATGTTTCAAAATCAAAATTATCAGTTCATGTACAGTGTATGGCATGAATTAATACATTTATTCTAAGTCTGTAAGCTTTAAGTTCACAACTATATGGCAGTTGCTGTATGTAGGTATAGTTTTATGTAATAAATGGCCAGTTTTTAGCTATTTTGGCCGATTTCTCATAAAATGTCAAATTAGAAATTTTACACATGTATATGTACCTCTAGTCACGAGTATTCTGAACATTTTGAGCACCTCAGGAAATCTGTCACACAAACGGTTTAGAAAATATAGCTATGTTTGACGTAGCAAACAGGTTGTGGTCATTTTAAAAAGGGTGTGGTCATTTTCGGGTATTTCGACCCGGATAGAGAATTGTTCACAGTTCTCACGTTGTTCGCAGGGGTCACATTAGTCAAGAACAGTTGAGATATTCTCTCCTAAATGAAGCGCATACAAATCTTAGCTAGGTCCTAGACTACTAGAAGCAGCAGCTCTGCCAGCTCCGTTTACACTGGTCATGGTCACACAAAGACTTTAAAGTTACAAGAAGTAAAGGTCATAAGAGACTGTCTAAGAAAAGGTTATAAGAAGACTGGAGAGTATTCCCCCTTTGTTATGCACGCAGCCAACGAGGTATTTGTTGTTTGTTTTGTCTGTATTTTACTCATGTGAAATGTTTGCATCTACATGCTGTGCATGTCATTTATGTTAATTGTACGTGCTTGTTTTATTGTTTGTTTAGTTTTCACGGTGGATTGGGAGGGCAAGAAGGCACCTTCCAATAAATCAGTTTCAAGGAAACCACATTGTGTCTGTTTGTGCTCGGAGGGAGTTACAGTTGTAATGGATGGACTTTGAACATATGAAACTGTTTTGGCCAGCTGTCCCAAATGCCAAGAAACGCATGACGGAACGACGAGAACCAAAAAGTGGCTGGCGTCAGTTTCGCCTCATAAAAGAGAAGATGCGCTCAGGTTGGTAGTTGCATCTATTATGTGCACTTTGTCTTCATTAACGTGCCAACTTGTGCATATGTTATGCATTGACAACCATTGCCTTGCCTCTGTTTGATTGATAGATGACTTCCAAGCATGTGAAGATTACGATCTCACCAGTGCTGCAGAAGCTGGTGGTGAAGAACCTTCTGGAAAAAGACAGAAGAAAAAAAGGCTTTATCCAGAATATGGTATGTTCTTTAACTTGGCAGTAGTCAATCTTCTCTGAATTGTAACGCTTACATGATTGATTGTCACTCGAATAACTGAATAACAAGGTCATTGTTTTTTGGCATTGAACATTTGGAATCTAAAAGCATAATTTGTTTGGCTTTTAGGTTTTGTAAAAAAAAAGCACATGACAAAATATTAAATGAAAAACGAAACATTGCTTTAAGTTTTATATACAAAATGGCTGATCTACAAGCTCTTGATGACTGTGGGCTTGTAGAGCTGTTTTGGCAACTCTTCCTCTTTTTATTTTTTGGGAACATTTTGAATATTTTTCTTACGTGGAAGCGAGTAAGGCGTTTCACCCACAACTGCAATCAGGCAATAATTGCGACAGGGCTACTATAACGTCTGTACGCCAACACAATAATAATTCAACAAAGCTATTTGCAACTGAAGTTTTTGCCAACATTTCTGTCTCAATTAGTTGAGGATGAAGAGGAACACGGTGGGCAATCTGAAGAAGAGGAAGATCAAGGTTTGTTCCCCCCACCGCTGGACGTTGGCAGTCCCATTTGATTATGATTGAGTGTGTAGGCTACAAATGCCAGTGACGGGAGCAATATTGACGTGGAATATAGTATCTTTTCTGTTTCATATACAATACAGCTGAAGGCAGGTAATGAGTCTATACAGTAAAAAAATCCGGTTTTAATCACAGTTTTCTTTAGGTCGCTTCAGTCCAGAGCTGCCACTTGTGCCACAGAAGGTGGTGCTGCAAAGTGTTCGACCAAAAGGTTAGTATGAAGTCTGCTTTTATTAGCATTTGCCCCATACTCATAGTGGTATGCTAGTCATACACAACAATGTAATAGAGACACACACTGAATCCCAAAACTATGTCTCATCAAACAGAAAAGTCGCAAGGGACGACCTCCACTCCATCCTCTGACCAAAATGCCCAGAAACACCAAGGAAGTAATTGTGACACACACACACACACACCCCAAAACTAGGTTGTGCTTCCTTAAACATTTTTCAACTTTAGATTGTTGGTTTGTTAAAGTCATCATTGTTTGCATTTATTTCATTTTGGAGCTGCCACTCTGTCATATATGGAGGATATATTAAATGCAATGGTAGTTCATATTGAATAAAAGTAAAGTAGATCACCTTCTCATGGATGCCTGTCTCATCAAACAGAAAAAACCAAGTCGCCTGGACCCAGCTCCACTCAATTGCCTGAGCCAATGCAACCAAGTAAGCGACGCACGCACACTTAAGTTGTTGTGGTATGGTTTTGCACTCTAATTAATTGTAGTCATTTGTTTCTATGCATTAGAATTTCAGAAGGTGTTAATCACTGTTTTCTTTAGGGCACTTCAGTTCAGAGCCAGAACTGCAAGAGCCAGAACTGCAAGATTATCAGACTGATGACAGCATGGGATCTGCACAGAGTTTCCCACCAGTTACCCCTACGAAAAGTTCGTATGAAGTCAGAATTTTTTAATAAACATTTGACCTATACCGGTATATGCTAGTCTTACAATACTTACAATTGATTAATTACTGTGTGGAGAGGGGGGGCTGCTGTTCTTCATTTCGGAAGAACACTAGCTGCCACTACTAGGTTAAATTTGTAGGATTTGAACTTGTACTTAATGCAATGGTTTATACTAAAGAAAAGTGGCAAATAAATAACCTTATGGATGCCTGTCTCATCAAACAGGAAAAAAGTCACGCAACCCCACCTCCACCTCCACCCCCAGACTACAACGAGCATCACCGTACCCAATGCAGCAAGCAAGTAAGCCACACACACACACACACACACACACACACACACACACACACACACACACACACACACACACACACACACACACACACACACACACACACACACACACACACACACACACACACACACATTGTGCTGTTGGTATGGTTGTGTTCTTTCTATTTGTGGTGATCATTCGTTTCTATGCTTTAGAATTTCAGAGGAAGGTTCTGGAGCTGCTCGTTTCTATCCGGGACGGGTTGCAGGACTTGAAGCTGTCAAGCAGTCAAGATGAGAGTGCTCCCCTTCCGGCCAAGGCGACCACAGTAGAGGGACTAACCGTCCTTGACGAGTCCCTCACCTCGGCTACTGAAAGACAGCATCTGGTAGGTTTCACAACTGTAGCATAACTGTTTCAAAACTGTAGCAATTTGACACTGTATCAAAGCATGTGTCAAAATGTAATTTAATCATTTCAAAATGGGGAAGTATACAGTTGGAGGGGTACGGCATTGTGTAAACTGTTGTATCACATTGCGTCATTATACATGCTTTACAGTATAGCCTACAGTGTATTAAAGCTTATTGAAACAAATGGCAGCAATCTTTTGCAGTCACTTTTGGACAAATGGCAGCAATTGTCCTTAAAAATATTTAAATGGTATACAATAAAAGCATCCGATTTAAAATACATAAAGGTAGCAGCTGTTTATATGTGCAGTAGGTCGAGAGGTACACTCAATGGTTAGTAGACCTTAGTTTGGTTGTATTCCATTAGCTAACCTTCTTTTATCACAACAGGTCACACATCTTGCTGCTGTGGTATGGTAGTTTTCAAACTCACATAGGGTGTATGTAATCTGTGGGAAGTATGTCTGTCTTTGTATAGTGGGCAGGTGCTTAAAAAGTATTGCTCAGTTTCCACCACATTGTGTGTGCAGTGGGTGGGTGCAATGGTGCATAGTCATCCCTTGGGAGCGGGGTCTTTCTGTGGCGGCCTTTCTCTATTGAAGGCTGTGTCCACTGACTCTGTACCTAGTAAAGACTTAAGTTTTGGGTTGTTCACGATGCTCAGGTATTCTGACATATATATTATCTGTTTAGTGCTAGGTAGCATTCCATTTTGCTTTGGTTTAGGGTTGTCTGTTTCCAGTATGTACTACACCCTCTGCGTTAAACCAATCCTGATACCATCCAAATATGAAAGACTTTGCAATGCAGGTTTTAATTCGCAAAAGACTTTCCACACAGTTGTAGCCCCTACATTGAATTTAGATATCCCCAAATGCACTCGTCTGAGACATGACTGGCTACTCAAGACTACTAGTAGTAAATATAGCTGTTTATATTTGTTGATGACATGTATTAAGGTGTAATATGTGATGCTCTGTTGACTTGAATACACAGGATCACAATGGGGAAAAAGTCCTCACGTGTAAATGGGTTGATGCTAAAAGGAAAAACAAACATCCTGAAAACAGATTCTACAAATGTCTTCTAAATCCTGACAGTTTTCTGAAAACCCCATGTTTCTATGCCAGTGGTTCTCAACCTTTTTCATGTCAAGGACCCCAGACATATCTGTATTTGGGACCCCCCAGAAGCAAAGATTTGAGTTAAACGTTCGCTCTGAAAGAATCTGTATTCAAAGATGTGTGCCACATTTTCACGATATTTCAAAAATAGCAGCTCAAGCTACAAGCTCATAGTGTGACACTTGTGCCGCGCTATGAGCTTGAAAATGTGCTATTTTTTTAAATAACCTACTGCTTAAAACACCAAGGGGTTCCCACCAAGAATGGTTTAATGTCTTACTGTACCACGGTGCTGTTTACATTTCTGTCAAGTAGCCTATTCAATCAACAAAGTGTTCTTGAATGTGGAGTGTTACACTTCCAACAGTCGTGGTGATATTCTGAGCTGTTGTTTTTTTTTTCTCAACCCCGTTCATTTCAGATGAATTCCTTGGCGCTGATTGGAGGAACAACACTGAGGGATAACGTCAAGAGAGTCATGGAAAAGTATGTTATTTTATAGGTATTAATTGGGCATTAATATTATGGTAGACTTGCATTTAACTTTTTTCGGTGCTTTAGACTAATTGTTTGACAGGGGGTGCATACTTAGTTTAGACTAGTCATTGATTAGACATGGGTTAAGGTTAGGTTTAGGTGTGCTGCCCTGTGGGGGTGAGGGTTTGAGGGGTTGTAGGACTAATGACTGGTCTAACCAAATGACTAAACTAAGTACTGCACCCGTTTGACGGTACTCTGTTACTGTCTATTCAATCCGTTTTTAACTTTAAAAATGGAGTGATATAATTTGTGTTGGCAGTCTGAGTGTTAACTTCTACTGCATGTACCCTCAACAGGTACTCTTCTAGGGGTGCCCTCTACTAGTCTACAAGTTAATGGAATTGCATCACTTTTAAATACCTTTTGTATCCACAGGTTGATGTCAAATGACCTCATGGCAAAATTCAATATGAAGGGAAAGCTGGGAACCAAAGAAAGAAAGCTGTCTTTCATCAAGCTCCACCTCTACTCTGTGGTCATAGGTAAACGGCATATATCCAGTACCCATGTTTTGACACAGTGGCCACTTGTGAATAACCAGGCAACTACCCACAATGTTTTCAAGTGTATACATTCTGGATGGTTCTTATGTTCTTTGACACCTTTAAAACGGATATCTCTTTTTGCTTTCATTTTGTAATGATGTAGCCAGTGTCCAAACTTGAAATCCCTTTAACTTTGAGCATTAGATTAAATGTTTGACCCCTTCGAATTTCTGCCGCTTAATGGTTTTACTGCTTACTGTAGCCCATCTTGTCTGTCTTGCAGAGAGTGTCCAGAGGAGCACCAAAGAAACGGAGGCTAACATCTCTGACCAAATTGCTTACTGCTTGAAATATGCTCCAGACAGGCTGGGTGGAGGTGGCAGGACCAAGACGGACTAGGCTGGAGACAACAGTATTTTATTTTGCACAAGGTCTAGACTGGAGACAACAGTACTTTATTTTACTTTGCACAAGGAAGCTGTTTTGCACAAGGAAGCTGTTTTATGCACAAATACAAAGAAAACCTCATTGATGCACGTGTTTCGGGTCTCTGGGGCTTCGTACACACATAAAGAACTGTTCTGTGCTCTGCCTGTGTTTCATGGCCGCCTCAATGCTTTTCCAATGGAAGTCATGTGATTTGACCAAACACTTGTGTTTGATTGCCCCCCTCCCCCGCATCGAGGACACGAATCTTGACTTGTCTCGAACCAGCGTCCTCTCACACCATCGGCAACTGCCAGAACCACTGAGCCACCGTGGAATACTCTGAGCCAAGGATTGAGGGTATATTTATCGTCTTGTTTTTTTGCAGGCTAGTACATTTTTATTCGTAAGTAGTAACAAGTGTATTTTACCAATGCACTTTTTAATGTACTTTTTAGTGACGTTGTGGTAGAGTTTTTTTAACAGTACTTGTGAGGACTCTGCACTCTCTCTCTCTCACACACACACACACACACACACCAGGACTGGCAGCTGATTGGCAATTTGCCACTTGTCCCTCATTCAGGGTTGCCAGGTTGTTGTGCTGTGTGTCTAATGTAGGCTTACCATACGTCCTCTTGTGGCTGTCCGGCTGGCTGTCCGGGGGGGGTTTATAAATTCCTTCAAATGTCCGGGGTTTTACACGTATATGTACGCTCACAGACCATTCAGACCGACCAATGTGTATTACAATGCACGTTCAATGGTTCGTAGTGGAAAAACACTGTGGGAGGCGGACTTTCAGCCCGAACCCCGGAATGTGTATTATTCATAACTGCATGTGCGCTGACAGCACTGGTCCTCACAGCAGGTCAGAGAAAGGCTCGCTGCTGCTCCGCTGTCTGCAGATAGACTGTGTTGTCTGCTCTCCGTGAGGGAAAACTTGAATTGCAAAATAACTATCCTAATCCTATCAATGACATGCAGAAAAAGTAGGCTACTGTTTTCTTAGCTTTGTGACTGACCAATGAGATGCAGATTGTATTGTCTGCAAAGGAACTATGTGTCTGTCACAAATAAAAGTTCTGTCCTGCAAGTCCATGTCAACAACACAGACAAGGCAGCTGTGCGCGAGGTGAGTCCTTCTGCAAATTAAATTGACCGAATATTATTTTGTACAACCAAGCAAAGCATAGGATATGATGGTTTGGGCTGGTCTCTCTCTTTTTACAAGAGATAAGCCATTGCATACAGGTTCTCAAACGTTTTAATTTCAAGGACCCCCATAACTCTGAGAGTAAAACCAAATGGACCCATTTGGAGTCCCATTTGATTCCATCTGTACAGTATCAGAGTTAAAAGTTATAAAACGGTCCATTTGGTTCCATTTGTACACTCAGAGTTACAGACCTGTAAGGGTCCATTTGGGTCCATGTGTTACACTCTCAGTGTGTGTGTGTGTGTGTGTGTGTGTGTGTGTGTGAACCGGCTACACTGGAATTTAAACAAATTCATATAATATGACAGCATACACACCACACACACAGGCAGGCATTGCCTAAAACACATTAAAACACTCAAACATTCCAGGTGACTAAAATGTGACTAAATTAAAACTATTCAAGGGACTGAAATGAGTTTGCTGCCAAAAACACAACACTGCATGATGTCACCTCCGTTCTTTATTTCCCCAGAGAGCAGACACGGTCCCCACAGGACAGGTCAGGTCAAAGGTCATTCGGTGCCGACAGACAGACAGACAGACAGTCGGTCAGACACTCAGCGAGTCACTTGATTGATTCATTTACAAACACACAAGTTGTGTGTTTGTAAAAAATCAGACCCACCGTTTCATTAGAGGACGTTCAGGTGGGGGTGAAGAGGCCGGAGGTCAAGAGGTCAACACAATTATACTGTCAGTCTTTTGGGTTTTATTAACCCATTCTGGACGGGAACCCTTTTTGGTGCATTATGTTATACTTTAGAAAAATAGCAGACCCGCAAGCGGTGGCGCGCTACGAGCTTGTAGGTCTGCTATTTTTGAAAAATCGTGTGTGTGTGTGTGTGTGTGTGTGTGTGTGTGTGTGTGTGTGTGTGTGTGTGTGTGTGTGTGTGTGTGTGTGTGTGTGTGTGTGTGTGTGTGTGTGTGTGTGTGTGTGTGTGTGTGTGTGTGTGTGTGTGTGTGTGTGTGTGTGTGTGTGTGTGTGTGAGAGAGAGATCATATGTTTTTCAAAAACCTTGAACAATTTATAAACAGTGGTTCTCAAACACAAATCTTCTCTTCTGAGGATGGGTGGGGCTGCCCTGGCACACAAGGGCGGGGAGGTCAAATACAGATAGAAATTGGGTTAAAATGTGATTGTTCTTGTCACTAGGTGCTGGCGCAAGGTGTGACTGCGGTGTTGATCATTGTGTCAGTCCTGCAGCTGTGTGTCAATGTCACCTCTTCTGTGTTGGATGAGGTCAGTGTTGTGATCTTCATATATGGATATGGCCATATATGGTGGCGTGACGTGGCACGAGGCGTGATATATTGGAGATCTAAGTCTTTCCATGATGTCACGTGATGTCACGAGGCGTGACCATATATGGAGACGTGATGTCACGAGGCGTGACCATATATGGAGGCGTGGGTGACTAACGGTATGGTGTAGGCTACCAATGAAAACCTGCATCTCCCTTCCGTCCGTCTGTCCATCCGTTAGTCACCCCATGCCTCCATATATGGTCACGCCTCGTGACATCCCGCCTCCATATATGGTCACGCCTCGTGACACATCACACCATATGACCATCTCCATATATGAAGATCAAGACACTGTTCTGACATTCCATATGTTGATCTGACCTCATCAAACCCTGTACACTCAAGACACGCTCCAGTACAGAATTAATTCCATATGTTGATCTGACCCTAACCTCGCGTCACCAGGCTTCCCACCTCTTAGGAAAGCCTGGTCTGTGTTACAAAAATGCCCTGTAAACCAAAAGCCAAAGCTGCTCTCCCAGCAGTCTGCCGTCAGCCAGGCGGATGCGTGCACGCGACCTCGCCCTAAAGGGCTTCTCGCCCTCAGGGCGTCTTGCTGGTAGTAAATACGGTCGCAATTATTTACTATAGTCCTACTAGACCCCAGGGAGATACATCTGGCCACAACAAATCAATCAATTCCCAACAGATATCCAAACCTGTTGTTTTGGGGAGTGCTGGTTTCAGTTCATTCAACCTCCTCTTGTGTGTTGGCTAGTGAGGGGCACCTATAGGAGCCATTTATACTTCAAAGCGCAACAGTATTGCATGCAGAGAACAGCTGATATACAAGCTCACATCGCATCGCGGATGCGACTGTTGTGAGCGTAGAGGTCTGCGTGCGCTCGCGGGATGAAGCAAAGCAAAGCAAAGTTCTTTGTTTACCCAGGGTGAATGGACTAAGCTCGAGACTTGTTTACAGCCAGACCCTGCTCATAGAACATTTCATGGTAGGGGTTCAATGCCTTGCTCAAGGGCACTTCAGCGGTGGTAATTTTAACGTGCCGGTCCGGGGATTCGAACTGGCGACCTTCCGATAACAAGACCGCTCCGCAAACCGTTCGGCCACCGCTGCCTCAAAGCATTAATTATACTTGATGGGCTGCAGCCGTGCGTGCACCCATGCACAAACAGGCTCTGCTGCCGTGATCATGAGTGCACCTCCCGTTCTTATGACAGCGAATGTAGGTGTGGTTTTGAGGACAACTGCTTTGAATTGCTATTATTGTTCACACACAACAGAAACCAATGGATTATTTCACAATAAAAATCCTAATCATTTTTCCTCCACACTGGGAGAAAACAGCATCTGGAAGTATGATGGTGCATTTTTACATGTGAGTGCAGTTAGAACTTTTCCATTGCATTTTATGAGAGTTTGTCACCTCCCCCTTCACATTCAATTGATGATCTTTTGTGGCCAGATGTAATTGACTGGGGTCAGTAGGACTATAGTAAATAATAATAAAGAAATTGCCGTCAAATTGTGTAAAAAAGACGTATAGTTTCTGACCGAGGCTAAGTCATTGATTTTTGAGGGGAGCTAGCCCCTCCTATATCCAGCTTTTGGTGTTTGTCCACACTGTGTCCTACACAAACATTAAATTCCCATTGACAATGAATGGAGAATGTTACGTCTGAGCAAATAGACAGTCAATTTTACGTCATGATGATGTACGATGATAAGAGCGCCCCTTTTTTAAATTTTCGTTTTTTCATGTCGTATGAGAGCAGGGAATCATAGCTTCAAATGGACATATTGTTTGTTCAGTTTGACCCACCAGTTTTGGAGATATGGCTTATAGTAGAGTAATGTCTTGCAGAAAACAGCAAGTTGAGAAAACAGGCATGAAAGATTCACTTCTGTGGACTCTAACATTACATCTAGCTACATGTTTAAGCATTTATTTTATATTTACAGCTCTGATATTTATTTCGGACATGCTCTATAGTAGGCTATGTGAAGAGTCTGCCTGTGCTATTAACTCATTTTGGATACAAAATGTATGAATTCAGTTTTCCTCCTCTGAAAAGCTGGAGGCTGCACGATAGCAGCCCCTCAGTCAAATATGGTCACATATTTAGCCACTTCAAATGCCCCCGCTATCAAAAATAGCTAAAAATCGCAAAAACGAAAGAAAGCAGCAAATTAAAAATAAATAAATAGGCCTAATAATAATAAAAAATAACACTCATCTTTTACTTTCTCTAATAACAACCTAAAACATGAACCTTGGTTTTAAAAAAACCAAACAAAGTTTTAGTTTTCCAGGGTTTAATTGGTTAAGTATGTTATTTACTTCATACAACAATAACAATAAGACGTGAGCGTTCTGGTTGCAACATGGGTTGTTTATTCACCTGGTCTGTCACATAACTGAGATGCCTTGGCTCGCATCGCCCTCTAGTGGTTATGCAGATTAGCACATGTTTAAGTGCTACCGATTTGGTAGTAATATTTTTACAATTTACAATTTAGGCATTTAGCAGACGCTCTTAATCCAGAGCGATTTACATTAAGCAATAACAAAAGCATGGCATACATCACATAAAAAAGTAATTTATTATACATGTGTACTATAAAGTGCTATGACTACATAAAATGCAATTCTAGAGCTGTCTACGTAACAAGCTATAAGTCTGTTTAAAATACAATCTAAGTCTACATACATACAGACATCATATTCACAACTCGAAGTGGCCGCGGTCCCCTTCGTTATTCCAGCCTGACTTGACCGTTAAAAGCATCACATGTGACGCACAAAAGTTTGCACACACACACACACACACACACACACACACACACACACACACACACACACACACACACACACACACACACACACAGAGGGTTCCTGAGGGTAAAATACACAGAGCAGAATGTTTACAACCACCTGAAGCATGTACTGTCTGTACAGTAGATCATTGACTTGAATCTAACTATTTATACAATATGTGTTTTTTGACCCTCAGGAAGATCCTGAACATGCCACGTGAATCACCATGAATCATGTGAATCATGAAACCAGACGACCCCAATGACCTGAGTGATCTCACTTCCTGTCTCAATGACATTGGATGTGTAATAACTTGTTAAAACTCAATGAAGGAAAAACTGAGATCCTTCTCACTGGTCCCCAGTCTGAGAGAGAAAAAAAAGTAGGCTACAGCTAATGCTTGGATCCCTGGCTAGACATGTCAAAACAGAGGTCACAGACCTGGGTGTGACTTTAGACTCAGACCTATTCATTCTCATTTTAGTAAGGTCACAAGAACAGCTTTTTTCCATTTAAGAAACATGGCTAAAGTAAGACCTTTTTTTAAATCAGAGAGATGCAGAAGTACTTCTACATGCTTTTATCACAAGCCGACTAGATTATTGCATCCCTTTTTACAGGACTACCCAAAGAAATCTATAAAAGAATTACAGATAATCCAGAATGCGGCAGCTAGAATATTAACAAATACCAGAAGAAGAGATCACATTAGTCCAGTCCTGTCAACACTACATTGGTTACCAGTATCGTTTAGAATAGATTTCAAAGCGCTTTTATTTGTTTATAAAGCACTAAATAACTTGGCACCTTCATATATTAAGGATTCCATACATTTTTATGTTCCAACTAGAACACTCAGGTCTTCATCCGCTCTCCTACTAAAATTACCCAAAGCTCAACATAAGAACACCGGTGAGGCCGCCTTCTGGGTCTATGGCCCCAAGTTGTGGAACACACTACCACTGCACCTTAAAAGGGTGACCTCCCTTGCTGGTTTTAAGAGCGAGTTGAAAACTTATTTTTTCAACTTGGCATTTGTTTAGACTGATCTTGTGTTCACACTCAATGTTCTGTTACAATTTTCCTTACCATTTCTTTTTTTATTTTTGTATTGCTATTTTTATTTTCTAATTTGTATATATTTGTATATACTTTTTTTTATCTATTGACCTGCTTTTGTCTTCTGGCATTCCGCTGCTTGTTATTTGTTATATGTGAAGCACTTTGGGTTGCATTTTATGTATGAAAGGTGCTATATAAATAAAGTGTATTATTATTATGTAATAAAACCTCGATTCACACATGCGTCTCCTGTTTCTTATGACACACACACACACACACACACACACACACACACACACACACACACACACACACACACACACACACACACACACATTGAAGAGATTGCAAATATTGTTCGTGTTGCAACACAAGGTTTATTCAGAGCAAGAGATGCCAACACCAGCATGATTAAAAATTGTACAAACTTCACAATGGAACTGAAATATCACTTACAGCAAAAATATTCATCATCAACAAAAACAAAAAAAAAACATGCCATGTATGTAACAAAACTTGAAAATCATTTTGCAAGAAAGAGAGAGAGAGAGAGAGAGAGAGAGAAAAAAAGAAAAACAGGTTTAGGCCTATAATGGGGAGAATAAAATGAATGTATAAAAAGAATCAACCCCTTTATCAATGCAGTACTCCAAAAGAAACCGATATAGTTGTTTTAACTTTTTTATGGTAACAAAAGGAAATTGCTTCACATATATTCATAGGTTTCTTTTCGCATTCTAGCATGTCACATGCTAGTGCTGAGAGCTTACGTAAATACATTACAGGTTTAGTTTTTAACATCGGTACAATATGGGAGTCTATGCTGACCATTGGAAGGTGGCAGATTTGTGCTTTTAATTCCCGTTTCCTTTCGTATATTTCAGTACAAGAACAAGTGAATAAAAAGTAGAGGGTCGGTCCCAAAGGATCCTCGGGGGTTCCTTGAGGGGGTTTCCAAGTGGACGGTTACAGGTCTGTAACTCTGGGAGTGTACAGATGGAACCAAATGGACCCTAGCTTACCCTAACCTCTCAGGGTTATGGGGGCCATTGAAATTAAAAAGGTTCTACAACCAATGCTTTATCTATATATGCAGAATTCTACAGGGCATAGCAGTGTCGGACATTTTCTGTTTCCGTTCCAGACCCCATTTATTTGTATAGATACAAATTAAATATATACATTTAAGGCTATATAGATTCAAGCCACCCTGGTGAATCATGACCGTAAAACGTTTGATTTTGTTAAAGAAAGAAAAAAGAAAAATAACTGAAAATTCACAGAATCAAATGGTCAATCAAAATGGTTTATGGCCGGATGGCTGGATTCTAGCCTTAGATTATATAGATTTTTTGGAAAAAAAATGTATGGGGTCTGCAACAAGCCCCCAGTAAGGCTGTCCAATGTTGAAGCTGCCACTACCTACTGGCGAAATGTGGAATTGCAGCACTTGCATGGAGGTGGACGGACGTTCATGACGTCA
Source organism: Electrona antarctica (assembly GCF_951216825.1). Lineage (NCBI taxonomy): Eukaryota > Metazoa > Chordata > Actinopteri > Myctophiformes > Myctophidae > Electrona > Electrona antarctica. Next base: position 43,667,295 of record NC_136798.1, on the reverse strand, counting down.
CGTGCGTATTGAGGTCCGCTCGCTCGAGCCATTGAGTTATAATTATACTTCCGGAAGTCTTCCGCGTGCTTCAAAACGCCACGGAGCAACTTCTACTGAAATGAATAGTGGGGGGGGGGGGGGGCTAACGCTCCGGTTCGGTCTCTATCCTTTTATTACTCTATGGTCTGGAACGATGGACCCAGAAAATGGCCGCCGCTGCTACGTCATATTGGCAGAAGCTACACTCTAGACAAAGTCTAGACATGAAGTCATGGAACGTGTGCCTTGAATAGATCCCGCTGGACTCATTCAACACTTAATACACCATGTGTAGGCCTACTGTGCACGCGCTGACCGGGGTCTTCCAAGGGTGTGTCTCTGGCACCCTCATTGTCTCCCTCTGTACAATCAAAATCTCTTTGTCGCAAAATAGCCGACCTACATGCCTGCTTGATTTTCGCCAAATCTTAGCCTATTTTCTGCAAATGTTTGCATCTTCCAGAATATGTACACTAAAGGGTTAATGCGTTTGCTTAGTAAATCAATTTAGGATGAACTTATAATTGATATTATACGATTTTTGTGTTTTCACTTTGTATTTTCTGTACAGATCCCTAGTGTCCCTATCATAGAAAGCGAACATTAAAACGGAAATAGGCAAACATTCGATGAAAAGGGCTGTTCTACAAGCTGTGGCGTGTTTTAAATTTGTAGATTGGGTATTTTTGGCCAAGAAATGTGTTAAAGGGGGAGAAAAGGAGGGGGCCGTGTACTGTATAGGTTCCTGGGGACCCCGGCCAAATAAGAATATATATAGGCCTTAAGTGATGACATTAAAATCACCAGCATACTGGGGTTGTTTGTGTGCAAAATCAGTTTCCACTCTGTACAAATCTTATATTGTTCATTGGATCGTATATATTAACTGTCTACTATGACATAATCAGCCAGATTTTTTAAATCCCTTCATTAAAAAAAAAGTTTATTATTGAAGAGGAATTGTCAACATTATATATTATTTATATAAGTTCTGAAATCACAGTTTCAATAAGTTGTAACAAGTGAAACAACAAGTGACACTTTTTAACCGAATACTTTGACATGTCGTTCCAATGAAGCACGTGCATGTTAATGATGATTTTACACCACAAGATTCTACCTGCACCGTGATTTCAGACAACCTTGTAACACATGAAAGTTGGGCCAATTTGGATCAAACCTTGCAAAAGCACGTTTAATTAATTAACGATTGTTGTGTGTGTTACGTCGAGTGGAATACATCACACTTCATTGTTAATATTCTACTCGGTGGAAGTACACTCTTTATATTTCCCCACAGTCTACAAAAAAGGCAGTCAAATATATATATATATATATATATATATATATATATATATATATATATATATAAATCATCTCATGTCATTTCATGGTCATATTGTGGCTCAGATAATTATGCCTGCTTAATTAACACATTCTTACAGCCAGGTCGCACCACTACGATGGCGAGTTAGGCAACATCTGACCAAACGTATACGTCGGCATCAGACGTGTGACGTTGGACAAGAACAAACATGATTTAGGATTCTAACATTGGGTGGCGACATCGCACCGTTCGGCACGGGCGCCTGTTTTTAGTTATATATTTAATTACCCCCCCCCCCCCCCCCCCGCCACAACAAGAGTCAACCTATTAGGAGTTGGGAGGGAGGATGTCTGTATTTCGTTCTCACTAAGTATACGGCGCTGACTCTGCAGAAGTGAGTCGCGTGAATCGGGACTATACCAGGAATGTTGAAAAGGTGAAGCCCGTCGTGTGTCACACGATAGTATAGATTTCCCCCAACTCGTCATCAGCATATTACGATCTGGGTAGTGAGAATGTGTTGGATTGAAACTATGTATACTGTATGACTGCAGGCTTTATTATATAGATGCATGGTTGTGGAAAGACAATTGTACTGAACAGGTTGCAATATACACGTACTACTGTTGTTGTTGTTGTGATGTAAACCCTGTATGTCCTGTGGATTCAGCAGCTGTCAAAAAGAAAGCATTTATCTACAAAAGGTCGTCTGCCCCTCTGCTCAGAGCTTTTTCCGGTGTCGCTTACCGCAATAGTTCACAACAAACATCATCAGAGCACGGAACCGAGTTGTTCCGATGTGCAAGATCGTCCAACACAAGAAAGACCCCCCCCCCCAAAAAACAAAAACAAAAAAACAATAAACGAGTCATTCGCCCCTCTTTCATTTTGGGAACCAATCACCCACATTGGATTCCTTGAAACATGATTGTATTAAAAGGTTTATACAAAAACGCAATACATTTATATTTAGTAAAAAGATCTATCAGCTCTTTGCTAGATCTAATTCATAAGAAATTGCATATACCCAAACATTTTTTTTATATAGATTGCATCCCATATCTAAACAAGTGATTTAATATTACCGTACCAATATTGCTGATAAGTCATCCTAGTAGCTAGTAGTGATACATTAATTCATAATGACAGATTGTCTACCTACATTTTTAATAGTCGATCTGAGCTTCATTCTCTGAATGAAAAGCAGAAATATTCTCTCGAAAGTGCAGAATAGTATGTTTTAAACTACAGGAGTCTAGATCTATTTGGGGATAAGGGGAATTTTCACCAGTTGAGTTTCCTATATGTTTGAGATTCTTTGTGTTTGTAGTAAAACATCTTGTCTCGTCATTTTTTTTAACTCAATCATAGACAGTAGTATTTAATGTCTACACTGAAGACAGAGCTGTCAAACATCGTTTCCGAAAACAAAAAAACAAAACTTTAACTTTACAATCCAATCTTTATAGTCTCTCAAGCCAGACATTCTGTTCCACAATATGCAAATTCTACCGAGACTCTGCCAGGCACAATGTAAAATCATGAAATTATAGTTACGGTAAGAATGGGAAAAATATATATTACATTTTTCTTTTCTGCTAAGCAGCTACCTAGCAATTGGCTTCGACTGAAGCCTGCAGCTCACTTCAAACAAAGTCGGATGTTTTGGGCTTCGGGCCGAAGTTCAGACCGAAACAGCTACACCAGAGTTCTGAACTTAACTCTGCTGTTTGTTTAACTCAAACTCCAACACGCTTTAACATTTTGTGTCAGATATTTCACCATTTCTGGCGACAGAGGCCGTGTGCTATCTCTGTCCATTGTTTAATTGTCATCAGGTTTGTAGACACTGGGAGAGGGGTTCTAGAGGTTTGACAACCTTTCTACTAATCTAAACTATGGTACGTTTTGCTGGAAGATTGTGGTTGTGGAAATAAAAGATCTCAGGACGGAGATTAATCACAGGACGGAACATTAATGAGGCTGGGAGCGCCTGTTGGGCAACATTCGATGTCATTTCCGGTTGGGACGTCATCCAAAGTTGTCCCCCTCCATTTTAGTGGATGAGAGGAAAAGTCTTCAAACGTGAATAACTCTTGATCTAAATCAATCCGTCCAATTCTAACCAAAGATTAGGTTTTGCGGTCCCGTCGCTTGTCGCGTTAGAAGTAATCATACCTCCCGTTGTTGTCGATCGCCTCGGGGGTGTTTTGGCTACATCTAGCTACTTCAGCTACATCCAAGATGGCGCCTTGTGCACCTTGAAATGGGCCCTGAAGAAACAAATCGCTGGTCGTCCTGATTTTATGGTTACAAATACCTCCGGGCATTCTAGGTGATTCACCCGTGCTGCGGGTTAAAAATCACCCGTGGCTTCCTGTGAGGTTATAGGTTAGGGTTTGGGATAAAGTTAGTTTGGAATTATGAGAGGTCGGAATATTGTCATAGCTGGGTCTGAATTCGTTATAATCGTGCACTTGGTGACAAGTCTTTGATTTTTGGTATGGTGGTAGGTATGGTTATAAGGTTTTCAAAAACCATCGCAAACAAGTTGGGAGCGCCCCCTAGTGGTCTGTTTGCAATGAATCTAATATTAAATGGGTCAGTCTATGGTTAAAAACCATAATAATTGATAAAAGAGATTTTTCAATGGATTCTATTAGTATTGGGTGTGCTAAATAACATACTAAAACATTTGGAAAAAATAACTTCTGGAAAGGCATCATTTTCAAGATGGCGTCCACGATGGCTGCCGGGAGCTTAAAATGCCTATAAACTGGGATTTAATACATACAAAATCATAACAATTATGCACTTGGTGACAAGTTCTTGATTTTTGGTATGGTGTTAGGGATGGGCATAAGGTTTTCAAAAACCATCGCAAACGAGTTGGGCTCGCCCCCTAGTGGTCCGTTTGCAATGACTCTAATATTAAATGGGCCAGTATATGGTTAAAAACCATAATAATGGATAAAAGAAAAAAATCAATGGATTCTATTAGTATTGGGTGTGCTAAATAACATACTAAAAATGTAGGAAAAAATAACTTCTGGAAAGGCATCATTTTCAAGATTGCGTCCACAATAGCTGCAAAATGCCTATAAAGCTTGGATTTAATATGTAAAAAATAATAATAATAATTGATAAAATAGATTTTCCAATGGATTCTATTAGTATTGGGTATGCTAAATAACATATAAACATTTTGGGTGAAAATAACTTCTGGAAAGGCATAATTTTCAAGATGGCGTCCACAGTGGCCTCAGTAAGCTTAAAATGCCTATAAACTGGGATTTAATAGATAAAAAATCATAACAATTATGCACATGGTGACAAGTTTTAGATTTTTGGCATGGTGTTAGGTATGGGCATGAGGTTTTCAAAAACCATCGCAAACGAGTTGGGCTCGCCCCCTAGTGGTCTGTTTGCAATGAATCCAATGTTAAATAGGCCAGCATTGGATTCATTGCAAACAGACCACTAGGGGGCGAGCCCAACTTGTTTGCGATGGTTTTTGAAAACATTATGCCCATACCTAACATCATGCCAAATATCTAAAACTTGTCACCAAGTGCATAATTGTTATGATTTTGTATGTATTAATCCCAATTTATAGGCATTTTAAGCTTACTGAGGCCACCGTGGACGCCATCTTGAAAATTATGCCTTTTCAGAAGTTATTTTCACCCAAAATTTTAATATGTTATTTAGCATACCCAATACTAATAGAATCAATTGGAAAATATATTTTATCAATTATTATTATTTTTTTTTACATATTAAATCCCAGCTTTATAGGCATTTTGCAGCTATTGTGGACGCAATCTTGAAAATGATGCCTTTCCAGACGTTATTTTTTCCTAATTCTTTAGTATGTTATTTAGCACACCCAATACTAATAGAATCCATTGAAAAATCTCTTTTATCAATTATTATGGTTTTTAACCATAGACTGGCCCATTTGATATTAGATTCATTGCAAACCGACCACTAGGGGGCGAGCCCGACTTGTTTGCGATGGTTTTTGAAAACCTTATACCCATACCTAACATCATGCCAAAAATCAAAAACTTGTCACCAAGAGTATAATTGTTATGATTTTTTATGTATTAAATCCCAGTTTATAGGCATTTTAAGCTCCCGGCAGCCATCGTGGACGCCATCTTGAAAATGATGCCTTTCCAGAAGTTATTTTTTCCTAATTTTTTAGTATGTTATTTAGCACACCCAATACTAATAGAATCCATTGAAAAATCTCTTTTATCAATTATTATGGTTTTTAACCATAGACTGACCCATTTAATATTAGATTCATTGCAAACAGACCACTAGGGGGCGCTCCCAACTCGTTTGCGATGGTTTTTGAAAACCTTATAACCATACCTACCACCATACCAAAAATCAAAGACTTGTCACCAAGTGCACGATTTTGTTGATTTTGAACGAATTCAGACCCAGCTATCAGAATAAGTCAGAATAATGACATGGCACCGCCATTTTGTTCCCATTGACCTTTGTTTATTTGCGTAACATTATTTTGTTGGCGCAAGGAGTTATTCATGCGCATCTATTGCGAAAGCAAACAAATAGGGAGGCCAGTTCCAAATGCATGTATATGGTTGCAGAAAGAGTGTCTAATAGGTGTCGATCTAAAATCCAAATAACATGCATAAACAATTATGAAAAAACAGTGAAGGACTTTTGAGGTTAAAAATGTGAAAGCTGGCCCAGACGGTTAGCTCAACCGTCTGGGCACCTAGGCTGCCGAGCCAGCCGGACTGTGTGCCGCGGGTTCGACTCCCGAGCCCGACGGCCTTTGCCGTGTGTCACTCCCCATCTCTCTCTCCTCCTTCCCTGTCTGTCTACTGTTCACTATCAATAAAGGCACAAAAAAGCCCCCCCCCCCCCCCCCCAAAAAAAGTGACAAAACGACAGCCTTGTTTGGAAACTGGGGCCAGCCGACGGTCTGTCTTGACTTGAGAGACTACGTGTTCTGTTCTGAATCCACGGAGAACAAAGCTGAACTCTCGGACGCATGATTGCTCTTCACATCGCCGTCCACCTCTCTGACACCACCGCGCACCCGTTTGCCTGGAAGTGTATTTTTTTTGTTGTTGTTTTTTTTTAAACTAAACGAATGATTCAAGCTTTACACTTCGTAAATATTACATGGTACACCAGAATGTGCTACATTAGCAGCTATATAAACAGTACGTCACATTATATTAGGTCGTTGTGAAAATGTACAAAAAAATGCCGTCGAGTGTTCATTTTTAAAACCCTTTGCCCCGTTGTTGGCGATTCTTTTCTTTTTTTTCAAGGCAAGGCAAATATGTCAGCAAAGAGAGAGAGAGAGAGAGAGAGAGAGAGAGAGAGAGAGAGAGAGAGAGAGAGAGAGAGAGAGCTACACATGGAGTTGAGTGTTCAGCATTGATAGACTTGATAAATAAATAAATAAATAAATAAATAAATTACAGCAGCAAAAAAGTAATAATTAAATCCACTCCCTCTATTAGACCCCCCCCCCCCCCCCCCCCCCTCCTTATAAAGGAGCATGAAGCCCTATATAGGCTGAGTTTGGAGTTTAAACCACAACAGATTAAAAACATGGCTGGCTGATTTAAATGGAGTCCCCCAGAATAATCACATTGTAACTAGGGGCCCCCCAGAATAATCAAATTTGAACTGGGGACCCCCATAATAATCAACTTTGAACTGGGACCCCTCAGAATAATCAAATTTGAACTGGGGACCCCTATAATAATCAAATTTGAACTGCGAACCTCCAGAATAATCAAATTTGAACTGGGGACCCTAATCAAATTTGAACTGGGACCCCCCAGAACAATCATATTTGAACTGGGAACCCCCATCCTGACAAGCACTTGGAATTGCAGGAGGCATTACATTTTTTGGTTCCATAAATATTGTGAAAGTAGCAGATCTACAGTTGTATAGAGCTTCTATATATTTTCACAAATTTTGCCTCTTCCTTGACCTTAGCCTATATGTTTTGCCTATTTGGCCAATGTTTGACCAGCTTTTATAGTTTAGTTTGTTCATTACTTTTATACCGTAAATTGAGGTATTTAAAAGCTCTGAAAAAAATCCTTAAATTGTCGCTTCGCTGGTCCATGCCTCATTGCCTGCACCTGGGGAGCACCCATGGTTCTGGAGACATTCCAAAATCTAAACACACCCATCATTAATTTCATTAGCTGCAGCTGTGTTGCTTAGCCTGCCATTGTTATTTTACCTGCTGGGGGTGGGAAAAAAACAAAGAAACTATAAAATCAACCTACAGTATAGGGTATCACTCCCTTTCAAGCATATGGCATCCCCTATTTAAAAATAAAGAAGAAATAGCGAACTTTCGGATGCCATTTCCACCGCTTAACACCGTCGTGCGACAAAGTATAAAAAAGAGGGCTTACGTTGGTTAATGCAAATGTGATTGATTCTGGGTTTTTTTCCTTTTTTTTGCATCATCTACACCTGGATGCCCTGAACCGCCTGCTTGATGTTCTCCAGCAGAGCCTTGTTCTCCGGGCTCTGGTAGTGGTCCTGGTGGGTGTACATGTCCGTCAACGTGCTCACGTACGAGTCAAAGTTCTGCTCATTCATTGGTTCCTGAGGAGGAGGAGGGGGAGGGGGAAAATCAAAGTTCTGCTCATTCATTGGTTCCAGAGGAGGAGGGGGAGGGGGAAAATCAAAGTTCTGCTCATTCATTGGTTCCTGAGGAGGAGGGGGGAAATCAAAGTTCTGCTCATTCATTGGTTCCTGAGGAGGAGGAGGAGGAGGGGGGGGGGGCATGGCCACCAATTAGACCAGTGGTTTTCAAACCTTTTCATAAGAACACGGACCATTTTTGCATTCAGCATTTGAGACACGGAACCACCGTTTGATGACATTTAGCCTCTCACACCCAAAACGAACGAATATTTTTTTTATCGTTGGATACGATTTTGTCTACAATTCCATGCGGCGTCAATGCGGCGCCATATGAGATAACAGGCAAACGCAGATCAAAAATAACAATTCTTCCACATTCTCTAATTGTGTAGAACGATTTAACTCTTGAGAGCGTAAAATGAAACCATTTGGACCCGTAATTGCAAAGAAGAAAAACACCAAAGAAAAAGTGCCTGTTTTCTTGATTTGTTCGGCCCCTGAAAAATTGTGTTGTCATGATTTGTCACAACTCTAGTTGGCTTTGTATGAGGCTTAAAAGGTCTTTAAATAAATACTTTTTGAAATGTCTATGAGGAAAATGAACGGGGAATCATTTCCTGAGCCCTGGTAGGAGGCGGGACTGCGGCGCTCTATAAGGGTCCATTTGGTTAACAACTCTCCATCATTTAGCTGATGGGGACCACCTGGAATCCCTTCAAGGGCCACTGGTGGTCCCCGGACCACTGGCTGAAAACCTCTGAATTAAACGACCAAACGCCAAAGCGACCTATCCATTGTTGATTGGTTGTTCACATGCACAGCACACCAATCACGCCGACAGTCACATCGCATGAACTGATTGATTAATTAAAGGAGAATTTCGGACTATAGTCGTGTTCTAATTGCCTTTAATCTAGTCTCACGTTACCAGACTGTTGCCTCCGTGATTTCCAAACGCTTCATCATACAGTCTGGATCATACAACGGAAGAGCTATCATGCGTAAGCGATAAAGCGGAAGTGGAGCCTCGACCTCGCCACTTCTGTTTCGTCTTTACAGTCGCGCACATTTATCCTAATTTAAATAGAAAACAGCTAAGCATATATAGCTTGTTGCTTAGCAGAAAAGGAAATTAAAAAAATAAGCCCTAAAGATATTTTAAAATATATTTCCGTGAACGGAAATGGCAGCTTCCTTACTCAGCTCATGTGGGGGCTATAGTTCCAGACTCTATATAGCATTCCGTTACTCAGCTCATGGGGCTATAGTTCCAGACTCTATATAGCATTCCGTTACTCAGCTCATGGGGCTATAGTTCCAGACTCTATATAGCATTCCGTTACTCAGCTCATGGGGCTATAGTTCCAGACTCTATATAGCATTCCGTTACTCAGCTCATGCGGGGGCTATAGTTCCAGACTCTATATAGCATTCCGTTACTCAGCTCATGGGAGCTATAATTCCAGACTCTATATAGCATTCCGTTACTCAGCTCATGGGAGCTATAATTCCAGACTCTATATAGCATTCCGTTACTCAGCTCATGCGGGGGCTATAGTTCCAGACTCTATATAGCATTCCGTTACTCAGCTCATGGGGCTATAATTCCAGACTCTATATAGCATTCCGTTACTCAGCTCATGCGGGGGCTATAGTTCCAGACTCTATAGCATTCCGTTACTCAGCTCATGGGGCTATAGTTCCAGACTCTATATAGCATTTGGAGATTGTGGAATAGTTGTCTGAATACCTTTTAATCTGATATTGTTATTATGACCTATAGAATGAGAACAAGAGAATGTTCATAGTAGGGCTGGGACTTTAACTGATTTAGAATAGATGAATAAAGTACAGATAACAATAACGCGATTAAAAAATGTAACATATTTGAATAATCGCTATAGTTTAGTTTTTGCACCACAGAACCTTTCTCACTGGCCGAAGTTCAGGCGTACCGATCATACCGGTGCACGCAACAGGAGAAGAAGCCGATCAGTGGATGGAAGCCCAGTGGATGGAAATAAAACAACTCACTTATTAACTCGTATACCAAAATCCGTTGTAATAGAAACAAATAATCCTTCTCAGGTCAAATATTAAAATGCTATTAATTTTAATTACTTCATTACAACGCCTCAAATTAATTAGATCAATGTTTTTATTAATCAAGTCCCAGCCCTATAGTCTAGTAGCCAGAATGTGAACCCAGACATGGTGAGTACACCAACGTTTTATGTTAGAAATGTTTAGTATGGGTCCCCAGCATGTAGAAACTGCTGGATGCTAACTTGCATATGTTGAGCAATTTTCATATTGGTATAATATCTGACCATACCATTAACAACCTATGAGGAGAAAAAAAATAAAAAAAATACATAAAGCATGATGAAATTTGGATTTATTTTTGCCTTCTATAGGTTGTTAATGGTATGGTCACATATTATGCCAATTATGAAAATTGCTCCACATATGCAAGTTAGCATCCGGCAGTTTCTACATGCTGGGGACCCATACTCAACATTTCTAACATAAAACTTTGGTGTACTCAACATGTCTGGGTTCACAATGGGGCTCTATGGGCTGGCTACTAGACTACTAGTTCATATAGCTCCATCCCGAGCCTCCCGCAGCTCCGAGTGTGCAGGCAGGGTGGGGTTTTGCGGTAAATCTCTTATTCTGATCGCTGGGAAATTCATTTGTATTTATTTATTTTCTTCGATAGCCGTAGTGGGTTAGGACAGCCCAAAGGAGACTTTGGATGACATCACAGGAGAAATCTTGTTTTGCAAGACTCCCGGAGGTACAAACTCTGTGGACAGAATCTATATAGTCATACAATAAAGGGTGTTCAATAGCACTGATTTATGCAAAGAAAAATCACACCCGTGTGAACTGAGTGGTGTAAGGTATTATATAGCCTGATCAGCTGTGGTCTGACGTAATGTCTGATGTAATGAAATCAGCATCAACCAATCAGCATCAACCGTGCTCATTTTTTGAGCACAGACAGACAGACTAACAAAGCCAGTTGTAGGAGTGGTTTACACCACTCAAAAAATAATAATAATCAAAAACCTCAAAAATGGAGTTAGGAGGTTTCCTCCCGACATCAACGAGATAATACCATCTGATTATGGTAAGAATTAAAGGAATTCTCCTTTAACCCTTTTAGGCCTGACTTTGAAAAGAAGAAATGTCTTCTAAATCCTGACAGTTTTCTGAAATACCTACAGTATGTTTCTATATTAGTGGTGCTCAATATTTCATGTCAAGGACCCAACAATTATATGTAATTGGGCCACCGACCCCCATCTGAAAATGTGTTGTTCCAGGAACCCCACAGAAGCAAAGATTTGAGTTAAAAACGTTCGCTCTGAAAGAATATATATTCAAAGATATGTGCCGCATTTTAAATAGCAGACCTACATATATAACCTGACTCCGCCAGATGGGGCAGCAGAGAGTACACTGGGTTCCCCCCTCCTGCTCCCATCTGGGAACTCTCAGGCAGACTTGATGGCAGACTTGATGGCCAATCAGCTGCAGCTAGAGGTGGGATCAAGGCATACACAGTGCTGCCTTGATCCCGCCTCTAGCTGCCGCTGATTGGCCAGGCCGTTTTGTGGCCGGGCATCAAGTCTGCCTGAGAGTTCCCAGATGGGAGCAGGAGGGGGGAACCCAGTGTACTCTCTGCTGCCCCATCTGGCGGAGTCAGGTTACTACATATAAGCAGACCTATATACTCAGATCTGTTATTTTTCAATAGCTAAAGTAGAACATAAGGTTTGTAAAAGAGAGGAGGGTCGGAGGAAGGACACAGACAGTAAACAGACATAGGTCATAATGGGGTGAATGGATTAGCCAATGGAGACAGAGGCAGAGCATGGATGAACCAATGGAAAGGAGAAGGAACAATTAAATAAAAAATACTATATGAATAAAACAAAAAAAATAAATAGCATGATGTGTTGTGAGCTGGTACATTAGCTTTTCTTCTTAAAAAAATAAAATAAAATAAGAAACTATCCGTGGCTATTTGGTCGACCTTTTCCATCGATATGTGAACGTGGCTGTTATATGATTTGCTGATTGAATTTCAATTTCATTTGAGCTTTTGAATTATTCTTCTCTAATTACACTATTGTGTTTTATAAATGGTCCCTGTTATGATTGGTGTCTGCTTGGTGTCTGCTGAACAATACAAACTTAACATTATTGATTTCAGTGTTTTGCATCGTATTCTTTTTTCATCTTGTGAGGTTCTGCCGCTATTCATTTCAACGGTGTGACATGACACCACGTTACCTTTCTGGATAGAATAATCGTCAATTGAATGTGAAAGTCGGAAGTGGCTTGTAGTCGGTATCAGCCTGTAACACGCAGGAGTCTAGACGGATGCCACGCCTAGTATCAGCTCCCAGAACTTTCCGCACAACTTGCCGCACCCAAGCCGCGCTATACTCATACGCTGAGTTGGCGGTGGCCCGGGATCGAACCCATGACCTTGTGGTCCAAAGGCGAGAGCTCTACCGACTAAGCTACCCCGGATACAATGTATCGCTCCGTGATTTAACGTGTATAGTTGTGATGTCATGACAGCATATAGTGGGAGGAGGGAAAGGAGGAGGGGGGGGTGCAGAAAAGAAGGGTAATTGAGATAAAAGGACAAAAGGGATAATAAAGGATTGAGGCTTGTTTCTTACTCTGTGGGTCATCTGTACACCACGGCCGATATATGCTTTACAGGGGGCGCGTTTCTGAGCCGGGGGTCTCTATACAGAGAGAGAGGGGTGTACAGAGGATCTATTAGTCTGATATACTACACACACACACACACTGACACAGGAGTCTAGTGTTAGTGCGTGCGTGCGTGCGTGCGTGCGTGCGTGCGTGCGTGCGTGCGTGCGTGCATGCGTGCGTGCGTGCGTGTGTGGCAAACTAATTATACATTCTCTCCAGTGTCACTAGACCACTGGGCCCTTTTTTAACCTATAGCTCCTCGCCACTCGCCCTACACACTTCCACTTGGTTTGAGCATAGATATATAAATAATAGAGACAGCCCCGGGATTCCCCTCCCATCCAGTGCCGTCTCTATTGTTCATATATATATATATCTATGCTCAAAACAAGTGGAAGTGTGTGTAGGGCGAGTGGCGAGGAGCTATAGGTTCAAAAAGGGGTCTGGAGAATCTATTAAGTCTGTTACACACACACCCACACACACACATAAGGCCTCATTCACACATAAAGAACATATGTTCTGCATGTGCTCTGCCTGTGTTTGATGGCCGCCTCAATGCTTTTCCAAATGGGAGTCACATGGGTTTGACCAAACATTTGTGTTTGATGGAGGGGAGGCGGGGGACCAGAACACAGCCCTCAAACACAAATGTTTGGTCGAGCCATGTGACTCCCATTGGAAAAGCATTGAGGTGGCCATTAAACACAGGCAGAGCACAGAACATATGTTCTTTATGTGTGAATGAGGCCTAGATTGGGCCTGTGTTACCATGCAGGTAACAGGGCTGTTCTCACAGGCCGGGGTCACCAACATGTCCATACAAGACTTGTCTTTGTCTGTGGGCATTTATGTATTTTTTTACCATAATATTGTTGGGTTTTTATTTTGATTACGAGTCCCGAGTGCAGGTTCTCAAATGTTTTATTTTCAAGGACCCCCTATAACCCTGAGATTGTACACATGGAAGCAAATGGACCCATAGTAGCCCTGCAAACCCAGACGTTTTTTTATTTCCAGGGAGAGAAAAAAAAAAGTCTGGGACCGAGTCCACTTCAATTCGGCATAGAGTAGCGCAAACGTCGCTCACTCTCGGCTGATTTCTGATCGTCTGCACCTTTGTTAAATTGAGGCACACACGTACACACACGCGCACACACTCCTCTCTCTCTCCGTCGCTCTAATTAATTAGCCTCATGTCGTGCAGCTGCGTCTAGATTCTCCCGGCGGATCCTGCCGGGAGCTGCTTATGCCATAGAAAGTAGAGGTGGACCCCAGGCTAGACCCATAGGGACCCGTAGGGTCCATTTGGTTCCATTTGTACACACTCAGAGTTACAGAAGCTGTAATGGTTCATTTGGACCACCTTCAAAGGAACCTCGAAGGTCCCTCAACCCACTTTGAGCACACATTAATTAATGGAAAGACTGGATATTTGTAACTTATCAATGTATTGGCTAATAGATCAATGATTTATTATCCAATTTAGGCCCAGCTGTCTTCTCTCTACACAACGGAACCATATGGACACAGTCACACACACATGTAGCAGCAGCATGTTTGTCAAACTGAAAAAAAAAGCCAAAGCAGTTGGTTGAGGCGTTGATGTGCATGGTTCGTGGTCAATGTGTGTGAGGCGTCAAAACACGCACGCACGCACACTCACACGCACACACACAGCCAACGGAGGAAACAAACAGATGAGCGTTACATTTATTACATTCACTACAATTCACTCAAAACGAGCTTGTAGCTTGAGCTTGTAGATCAGCAATTTTTGCTATTATTTTAAGTGAAATCCTGAATAATGTTTTGCTATTTTTGAATTGGAATCCATTTTTATTTCATTTCAAATGCCTTAGTCATGTTAACTTTATGAACTAAGTTGGACATTGGGCGTAAAAAAAGACAATAACTACTCGTTAAGCTACTAATTTAGACTGAAGTAATTAAAGCGGGGTCATGTTTGACCATGAACCTGAGGGCCACATTAACCCATTTAGACCTGAGGACGATTCTACAAATGTCTTCTAAACCCTGACAGTTTTCTGAAAAACCTACGTTTCTATGTCAGTGGTGCTCAAACTATTTCATGTCAAGGACCCCCAAACATTATATGTATTTGGCCTCCGACTCCCATCTCAAAATATGTTGTTCCAGGGACCCCCACCAGAAGCAAAGATTTGAGTTCAAAAAACGTTCGCTCTGAGAGAATTATATATTCAAAGATTTGCGCTACATTTTCACGTTTTTTTTCAAAAATAGCAGACCTACCAGCTCGTAGCGCGCCACTCGGTGGCGCGCTATGAGCTTGTAGATCTGCTGTTTTTCAATAGCTAAACTATAACATAATGCTTAAAGCACCAAAAGGGGTCCCCGCCCCAAATGGGTTAAGTGAAGGTGGCGGCGCCCACGTGTCCTGCAATGCCCTACCGTACCATGTGCGGGAGCTGGATGTTGGCCAGGCTGTTGATGAGCGTCTGGCTCAGGTTGGCGAGCTCGTGGAGCAGCGAGTCGTTCTGCTGCTCCATGGCCTTGTTCTCCTCCTCGATGGACTTCAGGCTGCTCTCCAATGGTGGTGATCTGACGCACACAACGCAACGCACGCACGCACGCACGCAAACACACACACAAACAGGAGGACACGGACGTAGACAGACAGACAGTCAGACAGACAGAGAGTCGTGTGACAGTTCTCCATAGCGGAGTGACACCCCCCAGGGCCACAGCAGAGTGATCGAGCACCCATGATCTGGTACCATCAAACCTCAGATCAGTGGTCCCCAAACTTTCTCACGTCAAGGACCCCCAAATTGACACTAATTAGCCCCGCGGACCCCCCATTTGAAAAAGATATGCCAGGGACTGAGTGATTCTCAACCCGTTTAATTTCAAGGACCCCCCAGTTTGACATGCATATTAGTCTACGGACCCTCATTTGATGGCATTTCTATCTCCCGGACCCCCAATTTATATTGTAAAATCAATGTTAATTTAACTCACAAACAAAGAGATCAAGGCAGGGGGGAAAAAAAGAAAGTTTGAGCGCTTTTACCACAAAAAAAGGACAGGTAAAGTGTTTCTCCTGCGTGCTAGATAATTACAAGCTTTTGCTACAAAACTGTACTAAACTAATGAATGCCACACCACAGACGAAAAACAGTCTAAGTCCACACTATTTATCCATAATGTATAAATGATAGATAAGGGGTCAGGACAACGAGGCCTTTTCGTGGAGGGGTCAGTCTGAAATTTGGACTTAGACTGTTTTTCGTCTGTGGTACTCAGTGATGTGTAAAAACTGGTTTCTTTCAAACCTGACCTGAAAAAGAAAGTATAGGAAAGGTTGAGAGACAGATCGACAGTATAGGAGTGATAGACGGTAGATAAGCTGAGAGAGAGAGAGACAGCGTATAGGAGAGACAGGAAGGACAGTTGAGACGGAGACAGCGTAGGAGAGACCAGAGCCATCTAATAGAAAAGTTACGATATTGAGGGGGCAGAAACCGAGCGCTCGAGCGCTGTTCATGGAGCCTGGAGAGGGACAAGTTGGAGTTTGAAATACATTGTTTTCGACGAGGGCGGCGCAAATAAGAGCAATTTTAGGCATGTGTGCCAACATGCCAACTGTTTTAAAGTATTGTACAGTAACAACTAAAGTCTCTGTAATGTTTATGTTGTACGATTACTACAAAACAATCTAAAATAAAGGGATTTAAGATCATTAAAGCTGGGCTGTTGCCCTGAGTCCAATGCATTTCTGCCTTCTTCCGGTCCAGGACTTGTCCCAGTTGGTTGTCCCCATTCTCAATAGAAATCTATGTACGTAGGAGAGCCGCCATTGGACTGAAGCCCCATGAAGTGAACGGAGTTTGCGTAACTCTGTCTCACTCTATGGCTCTGGGAGAGACTTACTTGAGTCCTAAGCTTGATCATGTCCGATTCCACTTGATTGTTCGACTCGTTTAAATCTTTGATTTCTTCATCCAGCTGTTTGATTTCCTCGTCGTTTTCTATGCCTGGAAGGAGAGTTTAATTGAACAGTGCATGAACAGTGCATGTCGTTTTATAATACTACGAGAGGGACAGATTGGAACACGTCCGTCCATTGAGGTCAGAGTGTTGATTTCGTCGACTAAAACTAAGACGAAAAATGTTCGTCGACTACCTTTTTCCACTGACGAAATGGAAACTAAATTGAAACTAAGCTACAGTTGGAGGCCATCGATATTGTCCTTTTCTTTTTGCTGACCGAGTGGTCACCGAGTGGCGCGCTACGAGTGGCGCGCTACGAGCTTGTAGGTCTGCTATTTTTGAAAAATCGTGAAAATATTTATTTCAGAAAACTGGAGGATTTTTTTAAATGTTGAGGTCAGGCCTAAATGGGTCAAATGATAAGGGACAATATCGGTGGCACCCAACTGTATGATGACTAAAACTAAGACTAAACAATTTCGTCAATAAATTAAAACTAGACTAGTTAGGAAGGGACTAGTGGACAAGAGATCCAGTATAAGTCATTTTACAATTAGTTGCATGCTGAAAATAGCAGATCTACAAGCTCACAAGCTTGTAGATCTGCTACTTAAAACCTTTGCTTCTGTAGAACGCCACAACGGTAAGGCCTTCCGGTCTGATTTAGGGATATGTTATAGAGCTCCACGAGACGCACGCGTGGAACTGTAGTACGTCCTCGGGCGACCTTTCTAGTCGACATGGCGCGCGCGAACGTTCCACTACACCGAGTGGCGCGCTACGAGCTTGTAGATCTGCTACTTAAAACCTTTGCTTCTGTAGAACGCCACAACGGTAAGGCCTTCCGGTCTGATTTACGGATATGTTATAGAGCTCCACGAGACGAACGCGTGGAACTGTAGTACGTCCTCGGGCGACCTTTCTAGTCGACATGGCGCGCGCGAACGTTCCACTACACCGAGTGGCGCGCTACGAGCTTGTAGATCTGCTACTTAAAACCTTTGCTTCTGTAGAACGCCACAACGGTAAGGCCTTCCGGTCTGATTTAGGGATATGTTATAGAGCTCCACGAGACGCACGCGTGGAACTGTAGTACGTCCTCGGGCGACCTTTCTAGTCGACATGGCGCGCGCGAACGTTCCACTACACCGAGTGGCGCGCTACGAGCTTGTAGATCTGCTACTTAAAACCTTTGCTTCTGTAGAACGCCACAACGGTAAGGCCTTCCGGTCTGATTTAGGGATATGTTATAGAGCTCCACGAGACGCACGCGTGGAACTGTAGTACGTCCTCGGGCGACCTTTCTAGTCGACATGGCGCGCGCGAACGTTCCACTACACCGAGTGGCGCGCTACGAGCTTGTAGATCTGCTACTTAAAACCTTTGCTTCTGTAGAACGCCACAACGGTAAGGCCTTCCGGTCTGATTTAGGGATATGTTATAGAGCTCCACGAGACGCACGCGTGGAACTGTAGTACGTCCTCGGGCGACCTTTCTAGTCGACATGGCGCGCGCGAACGTTCCACTACACCGAGTGGCGCGCTACGAGCTTGTAGATCTGCTACTTAAAACCTTTGCTTCTGTAGAACGCCACAACGGTAAGGCCTTCCGGTCTGATTTAGGGATATGTTATAGAGCTCCACGAGACGCACGCGTGGAACTGTAGTACGTCCTCGGGCGACCTTTCTAGTCGACATGGCGCGCGCGAACGTTCCACTACACCGAGTGGCGCGCTACGAGCTTGTAGATCTGCTACTTAAAACCTTTGCTTCTGTAGAACGCCACAACGGTAAGGCCTTCCGGTCTGATTTACGGATATGTTATAGAGCTCCACGAGACGAACGCGTGGAACTGTAGTACGTCCTCGGGCGACCTTTCTAGTCGACATGGCGCGCGCGAACGTTCCACTACACCGAGTGGCGCGCTACGAGCTTGTAGATCTGCTACTTAAAACCTTTGCTTCTGTAGAACGCCACAACGGTAAGGCCTTCCGGTCTGATTTAGGGATATGTTATAGAGCTCCACGAGACGCACGCGTGGAACTGTAGTACGTCCTCGGGCGACCTTTCTAGTCGACATGGCGCGCGCGAACGTTCCACTACACCGAGTGGCGCGCTACGAGCTTGTAGATCTGCTACTTAAAACCTTTGCTTCTGTAGAACGCCACAACGGTAAGGCCTTCCGGTCTGATTTAGGGATATGTTATAGAGCTCCACGAGACGCACGCGTGGAACTGTAGTACGTCCTCGGGCGACCTTTCTAGTCGACATGGCGCGCGCGAACGTTCCACTACACCGAGTGGCGCGCTACGAGCTTGTAGATCTGCTACTTAAAACCTTTGCTTCTGTAGAACGCCACAACGGTAAGGCCTTCCGGTCTGATTTACGGATATGTTATAGAGCTCCACGAGACGCACGCGTGGAACTGTAGTACGTCCTCGGGCGACCTTTCTAGTCGACATGGCGCGCGCGAACGTTCCACTACACCGAGTGGCGCGCTACGAGCTTGTAGATCTGCTACTTAAAACCTTTGCTTCTGTAGAACGCCACAACGGTAAGGCCTTCCGGTCTGATTTAGGGATATGTTATAGAGCTCCACGAGACGCACGCGTGGAACTGTAGTACGTCCTCGGGCGACCTTTCTAGTCGACATGGCGCGCGCGAACGTTCCACTACACCGAGTGGCGCGCTACGAGCTTGTAGATCTGCTACTTAAAACCTTTGCTTCTGTAGAACGCCACAACGGTAAGGCCTTCCGGTCTGATTTACGGATATGTTATAGAGCTCCACGAGACGCACGCGTGGAACTGTAGTACGTCCTCGGGCGACCTTTCTAGTCGACATGGCGCGCGCGAACGTTCCACTACACCGAGTGGCGCGCTACGAGCTTGTAGATCTGCTACTTAAAACCTTTGCTTCTGTAGAACGCCACAACGGTAAGGCCTTCCGGTCTGATTTAGGGATATGTTATAGAGCTCCACGAGACGCACGCGTGGAACTGTAGTACGTCCTCGGGCGACCTTTCTAGTCGACATGGCGCGCGCGAACGTAAAAACCTTTGCTTCTTTAGAACGCCACAACGGTAAGGCCCTCCGGTCTGCTTTTCGGATAGGTTATAGAGCTCCCAGATACGCACGCGTAGAACTGTAGTACGTCCTCGGGCGACCTTTCTAGTCGACATGGCGCGCGCGAACGTTCCACTACACCGAGTGGCGCGCTACGAGCTTGTAGATCTGCTACTTAAAACCTTTGCTTCTGTAGAACGCCACAACGGTAAGGCCTTCCGGTCTGATTTAGGGATATGTTATAGAGCTCCACGAGACGCACGCGTGGAACTGTAGTACGTCCTCGGGCGACCTTTCTAGTCGACATGGCGCGCGCGAACGTTCCACTACACCGAGTGGCGCGCTACGAGCTTGTAGATCTGCTACTTAAAACCTTTGCTTCTGTAGAACGCCACAACGGTAAGGCCTTCCGGTCTGATTTACGGATATGTTATAGAGCTCCACGAGACGCACGCGTGGAACTGTAGTACGTCCTCGGGCGACCTTTCTAGTCGACATGGCGCGCGCGAACGTTCCACTACACCGAGTGGCGCGCTACGAGCTTGTAGATCTGCTACTTAAAACCTTTGCTTCTGTAGAACGCCACAACGGTAAGGCCTTCCGGTCTGATTTAGGGATATGTTATAGAGCTCCACGAGACGCACGCGTGGAACTGTAGTACGTCCTCGGGCGACCTTTCTAGTCGACATGGCGCGCGCGAACGTAAAAACCTTTGCTTCTTTAGAACGCCACAACGGTAAGGCCCTCCGGTCTGCTTTTCGGATAGGTTATAGAGCTCCCAGATACGCACGCGTAGAACTGTAGTACGTCCTCGGGCGACCTTTCTAGTCGACATGGCGCGCGCGAACGTTCCACTACACCGAGTGGCGCGCTACGAGCTTGTAGATCTGC
The DNA here is from genome assembly GCF_951216825.1 of Electrona antarctica. NCBI lineage: Eukaryota > Metazoa > Chordata > Actinopteri > Myctophiformes > Myctophidae > Electrona > Electrona antarctica. The sequence goes on along the minus strand of NC_136798.1, from coordinate 43,646,605 downwards.
TATTTAAAACCTTTGCTTCTGTAGAACGCCACAACGGTAAGGCCTTCCGGTCTGATTTTCATATGTTATAGAGCCCAGCAACACCGGCCGACACCTCCAAGGCTTCCTGGGTGATGGCGAGGAGGAGGAGGAGGGCTGCCACGTCACCTCACAGTCCAACTGTCTGTGTACGCCTCTTCTGTGCCTGAGGGAGGCACGCGCGCACACACACACGCACGCGCACACACTCACCTGCCCAGGCCATTGATGCCAGACGACCCTCGGGCCAGGCACTGCAGCCTCAGCCTCTCCACGGGATCTGAACTCACACACAGACGTCTCTTGGCGTCCAGCGCCATCTCTCGGTCGTGCCTCGACGTCCTGGCCATGGCTGAACACACAGAGCACATTAATATAATGTGTAACATTATAGTGGATGCAGTTAGCTTAATGCTAATTCCGATTAGCATAGTTAGCTTCTTATCCATGCTACTGGTGACTGGTTTAGCACAATACAAACTCGGACTCATTACATAACATGCAAATCACACCACCACTCAATATAAAAATAAAACGTTGTCTTATAAAGCAGCATATACTTTGTTTACATTCAGACCCATGGCTTTGTACAACTACTGGCCAAAGTTGAAGTTCATATAGTTGTAAAACATTCACCATAAAAGCCACAATCGCGACAGAGTCAGCTATTCATTCATTACTAACTATTTCACAGACCTTGATGTGACTGTTAGCTGTGATAAAGTAAAGTAAACAAAGTGATGATGAATGACACGACACGAAACACACACACACGTAGGATGTAGCTCTTCTCACAACATTGACGACACAGGTCGGTTCTTTATAAACGGGCATTTATTGGGCATTCTTCTCATCCCTCTGCTGTTCCATGCCGTGAGAACTATGTTCACACAAAATAATAAACACATAAACAATCAACAAATTACGTCGCAATACATAATATTGATCAAACAAAGAAATACAAAACATGTAGAAATGCGCGATGCGCAGGTGAACGTGTCCGTCAAAACACCACAATACAACACAACAAAGATAACTCTCAAATAATAATACCTCGTTGGCCGCTTGTTGTGTAAAGAGGTTCTTGATGCTTCTTGAGTTTCATACAGTCCTTTGAATGTCCTTTTGACCGTGTTTAATAACTTTAAACAGTTCAAACACACTACTCTGCTGCGAGTGTGCTTCCTTGTGCAGACCAGAGTCTGAATGAGTGAGAGAAATGTTTGTACCACCTGTGTGCAATGCCAGGCAATCATGCATCAATCAGTCAATCAATCATGGTCCAGTGTTGCTACTGACAGACAGGGAACTTGGTTCTGCCTCAGAAAGTTATCATCACATCATGTTTACATTTTTAACCTCATATGAAATCAATTATGAACCACATATTTATTATTGTATCATGACATTATTATGAATTATGCTTTATGAACTTATGACCATGAATTGTTGTATTTTAGCTATTTTAGTCTTTTTAAAGTAAGCATTTTAATAGCAGCACTTACATAGGAAGTCAGAGAAACGAATCAAAGAAAAGACCGTTATCTGCCAGTGGAATTCAGAACAGCGCCACAGCCCATCCACATGTATGTGGCAGCGGTGGCCGAACGGATAGCGGCGCGGTCTAGATACCGGAAGGTTCCCAGTTCGAATCAGCCGTCCGACACGTTAAAATTACCACCGCTGAAATGCCCTTGAACAAGGCATCAACCACTACGATGAAATGTGTTCTATGAGCAGGGCCTGGCTGGAAACAAGTTCTTGAGCTTAGCCCAGATACCCTGGGTAAATATAGATTTCATTTCATGAAGCCATATGCCTCTCCCCTCCTCTCCTCTCCTCTCTTTTTGAATGAACAGACAAAACACAAAACACAACATGTTCATTAATGTTATTCTTCACAAACTAGACATTTTATTCATATTTAGAAAATGCAGAATCCAATGGCGTCGGTCTGGGCTCTCCACGCCGTTTGCAAAGGTCAATGGTCAGCAAAAAGACTGCCTCCTCTCTCCCCTCTCTCCACAGAAGTGAAAACAGACAAAACACACCTTTAAAATATGTTCCCTAACCCTATTCTTCGCAAACGAGACATTTTATTCATATTTAGAGCGTCCCAAATTCAATGGGGCCGGTCTCGACTTTCCAGGACGTTTGCAAAGGTCAATGGTCAGCAAAAAGACTGCAACGGTGACCCTTTGGGCCAAATTCTTAAAAAAACGGGGTGATATATATTTTTAAAAATATGTAAGAACCTCCAATATCCATATTCAGGACATGTCGAATCCAATGGAACCGGTCTCGAATTTCCACGACGTTTGCAAAGGTCAAAGGTCAGCCGAAAGACTGCCACGGTGACCTTTGGGCCAAATGCCTTAACAAATAAGTGATAGATATTTTTTTAAATATGTAACACCCCCGAATATCCATATTCAGGCCATGGCGAAAAAAATGGCGTTGGTCTCGATTTTGTGGGACTCTTACAAGCGTCCGATAAAGGGAACTACACTGCAATGCTAGGCCTCGGGTCAGATTTGAGGTTCCCGAGGTCGCAGAAAAAAACTCAGACCATCACGAAGATCGGCTCGTCGCCGCGATCGCAGAGGTGTTCGGCCCATCCCGAACAGACTTACGATCGTCGTCATAGGCGCGCGTGAACGTCAAACTTTGCTTCACTGGAACGCCACGACGGTGAGGCCTTCCGGGATGATTTTCGGATATGTTATAGAGCTCCCGGAGACGCACGCATGGATCTATAGAACGTCCTCGGGCGACCTTTCTAAGAGGCACGGTCTCGTTTCACTTTTTCAGCCAGGACGCTGTTAGAGTCTATGGGTCTATGACGTGTCTGCATGCACAGAGCCAAAGTGAAGGACGTTTTGTACGACTGTCGGAGGCGTACGTCCGAGACACCTAACCGTTCGTCTCGGCTGGCTCTCCGACATATCCGAACGTCGGATCGTGATGTTTTATCGTTGGCGCGTTGTCGCGCGTCAAAGTCGGCAATTTGTAGGCGTTCGTTCAAGGCTACCGCCGCGGCCGTATGTCCGTTTGGCCCGAAACCTATACGGCTGCGATCGGGGCCGCGACCCGGCCGCGGTGATGGTCTCGGATTTGTTCTGCGACTTTCGCGTCAAAGTCGCAAATTTCGAGGCTTTCGTGCAGGGCTACTGTCGCGACCGTATGTCCGTTTGGCCCAAACCCTATACGGCTGCGATCGGGGCCGCGACCCGGTTGCAGTAATGGTCTCGGATTTGTTCTGTCGAATTTCGCGACTTTTCTCGCTAACTTACTTTGTGGGAGCAGTTTATGCTAATGAAGGGCGTGGTTCCGGCTACTTTGTGGGTGTGGGTTATGCAAATTTGATGGCCGTGGTTTCGGCTACTTTGTGGGTGTGGTATATGCAAATTAGTGGGTGTCGCTTATGTAAATTAGTGGGTGTCACCCCGCCTACTTTGTGGGAGTGGTTTATGCAAATGAAGGGGCGTGGCATGCAAATGAAGGTGCGTGGTATGCAAATTAAGGGCATGTTTCGGCTACTTTGTGGGATTTGCTTATGCAAATTAAGGTGCGTGGTATGCAAATGAAGGGGAGTGGTATGCAAATGAAGGGCATGTTTCGGCTACTTTGCGGGATTGGTTTATGCAAATGAAGGGGCGTGACATGCAAATGAAGGGGATTGGTTTATGCAAATGAAGGGACGTGGCATGCAAATGAAGGTGCGTGGTATGCAAATGAAGGGGAGTGGTATGCAAATGAAGGGGAGTGGTATGCAAATGAAGGGCATGTTTCCGCTACTTTGCGGGATTGGTTTATGCAAATGAAGGGGCGTGGCATGCAAATGAAGGGGAGTGGTATGCAAATGAGGTGCGTGATATGCAAATGAAGGGGCGTGGCATGCAAATGAAGGGGATTGGTTTATGCAAATGAAGGGGCGTGGCATGCAAATTAAGGTGTGTGGTATGCAAATGAAGGGGAGTGGTATGCAAATGAAGGGGAGTGGTATGCAAATGAAGGGCATGTTTCCGCTACTTTGCGGGATTGGTTTATGCAAATGAAGGGACGTGGTATGCAAATGAAGGGGAGTGGTATGCAAATGAGGTGCGTGGTATGCAAATGAAGGGGAGTGGCATGCAAATGAAGGTGCGTGGTATGCAAATGAAGGGGCATGGCTCCGGCTACTTTGTGGGATTAGTTTATGCAAATTGAAGGTGCGTGGTATGCAAATGAAGGGGAGTGGTATGCAAATGAAGGGGAGTGGTATGCAAATGAAGGGCATGTTTCCGCTACTTTGCGGGATTGGTTTATGCAAATGAAGGGGCATGGCTCCGGCTACTTTGTGGGATTAGTTTATGCAAATGAAGGTGCGTGGTATGCAAATGAAGGGGAGTGGTATGCAAATGAGGTGCGTGGTATGCAAATGAAGGGGCGTGGCATGCAAATGAAGGGGATTGGTTTATGCAAATGAAGGGGCGTGGCATGCAAATGAAGGTGCGTGGTATGCAAATGAAGGGGAGTGGTATGCAAATGAAGGGCATGTTTCGGCTACTTTGTGGGATTGGTTTATGCAAATGAAGGGGCGTGGCATGCAAATGAATGGGAGTGGTATGCAAATGAAGGTGCGTGGTATGAAAATGAAGGGGAGTGGTATGCAAATGAAGGGGCATGGTTCCGGCTACTTTGTGGGATTGGTTTATGCAAATGAAGGGGCGTGGCATGCAAATTAAGGTGCGTGGTATGCAAATGAAGGTGCGTGGTATGCAAATGAAGGGGAGTGGTATGCAAATGGGGTGCGTGGTATGCAAATGAAGGGGCGTGGCATGCAAATGAAGGGGATTGGTTTATGCAAATGAAGGGGCGTGGCATGCAAATGAAGGTGCGTGGTATGCAAATGAAGGGGCCACTCCCCTTCATTTGCATACCACGCACATGAAGGGCATGTTTCGGCTACTTTGTGGGATTGGTTTATGCAAATGAAGGGGCGTGGTATGCAAATGAAGGGGAGTGGTATGCAAATGGGGTGCGTGGTATGCAAATGAAGGGGCGTGGCATGCAAATGAAGTGGATTGGTTTATGCAAATGAAGGGGCGTGGTATGCAAATGAAGGTGCGTGGTATGCAAATGAAGGGGCCACTCCCCTTCATTTGCATACCACGCACATGAAGGGCATGTTTCGGCTACTTTGTGGGATTGGTTTATGCAAATGAAGGGGCGTGGCATGCAAATGAAGGGGAGTGGTATGCAAATTAAGGTGCGTGGTATGCAAATGAAGGGGAGTGGTATGCAAATGAAGGGCATGTTTCGGCTACTTTGCGGGATTGGTTTATGCAAATGAAGGGGCGTGACATGCAAATGAAGGGGATTGGTATGCAAATGAGGTGCGTGGTATGCAAATGAAGGGGCGTGGTATGCAAATGAAGGGGAGTGGTATGTACGTCGTCGTGTAGGGAACATATGTACGTCGTCGTGTAGGGAACATGTACGTCGTCGTGTAGGGAACATGTACGTCGTCGTGTAGGGAACATGCACGTCATCGTGGAGGGAACATGTACGTCGTCGTGAAGGGAACATGCACGTCATCGTGAAGGGAACATGCGCGTCGTCGTGAATTGAACATGTACGCCATCGTGTAGGGAACATGTACGTCATCGTGGAGGAAACATGTACGTCATCGTGGAGGGAACATGTACGTCATCGTGGAGGGAACATGCGCGTCGGCGTGAATTGAACATGTACGCCATCGTGTAGGGAACATGTACGTCATCGTGGAGGGAACATGTACGTCATCGTGGAGGGAACATGCGCGTCGTCGTGAATTGAACATGTACGCCATCGTGTAGGGAACATGTACGTCATCGTGGAGGAAACATGTACGTCATCGTGGAGGGAACATGTACGTCATCGTGGAGGGAACATGTACGTCATCGTGGAGGGAACATGTACGTCATCGTGGAGGGAACATGAACGTCATCGTGGAGGGAACATGAACGTCATCGTGGAGGGAACATGTACGTCATCGTGGAGGGAACATGTACGTCATCGTGGAGGGAACATGTACGTCATCGTGGAGGGAACATGTACGTCATCGTGGAGGGAACATGTACGTCATCGTGGAGGGAACATGTACGTCATCGTGGAGGGAACATGTACGTCATCGTGGAGGGAACATGCGCGTCGTCGTGAATTGAACGTGTACGCCATCGTGTAGGGAACATGTACGTCATCGTGGAGGAAACATGTACGTCATCGTGGAGGGAACATGTACGTCATCGTGGAGGGGCCATGTACGTCATCGTGGAGGGAGCATGTACGTCATCGTGGAGGGAACATGTGCGTCATCGTGGAGGGAACATGTACGTCATCGTGGAGGGAACATGTACGTCATCGTGGAGGGAACATGTACGCCATCGTGTAGGGAACATGTACGTCATCGTGGAGGGAACATGTACGTCATCGTGGAGGGAACATGTACGCCATCGTGTAGGGAACATGTACGTCATTGTGGAGGGAACATGTATGTCATCGTGGAGGGAACATGTACGTCATCGTGTAGGGAACATGTACGCCATCGTGTAGGGAACATGTACGTGATTGTGGAGGGAACATGTATGTCATCGTGGAGGGAACATGTACGTCATCGTGAAGGGAACATGTACGTCATCGTGGAGGGAACATGTACGTCATCGTGAAGGGAACATGTACGTCATCGTGGAGGGACCATGTACGTCATCGTGTAGGGAACATGCACGTCATCGTGAAGGGAACATGCACGTCGTCGTGAAGGGAACATGCACGTCATCGTGGGGGGGAACATGTACGTCATCGTGGAGGGAACATGTACGTCATCGTGGAAGGAACATGTACGTCATCGTGGAGGGAACATGTACGTCATCGTGAAGGGAACATGCACGTCATCGTGAAGGGAACATGCACGTCATCGTGAAGGGGACATGTACATCATCGTGAAGGGGACATGTACGTCATCGTGGAGGAAACATGTACGTCATCGTGGAGGGAACATGTACGTCATCGTGGAGGAAACATGTACGTCATCGTGGAGGGAACATGCACGTCGTCGTAAATTGAACATGTACGCCATCATGTAGGGAACATGTACGTCATCGTGGAGGGAACATGCGCGTCGTCGTAAATTGAACATGTACGCCATCATGTAGGGAACATGTACGTCATCGTGACGTGGACATGTACGTCATCGTGAAGGGGACATGTACGTCACCGTGGAGGGAACATGTACGTCATCGTGGAGGGAACATGTACGTCATCGTGGAGGGAACATGCACGTCATCGTGGAGGGAACATGCGCGTCGTCGTAAATTGAACATGTACGCCATCATGTAGGGAACATGTACGTCATCGTGACGTAGACATGTACGTCATCGTGACGTGGACATGTACGTCATCGTGAAGGGGACATGTACGTCATCGTGGAGGGAACATGTACGTCATCGTGGAGGGAACATGTACGTCATCGTGGAGGGAACATGCACGTCATCGTGGAGGGAACATGCACGTCATCGTGGAGGGAACATGCACGTCGTCGTAGATGGAGCATTTACGTCATCATGTAGGGAACATGTACGTCATCGTGACGGGAACATGTACGTCATCGTGGAGGGAACATGCACGTCGTCGTGAAGGGAACATGCGCGTCGTCGTGTATTGAACATGCACGCCATCGTGTAGGGAACATGTACGTCATTGTGGAGGGAACATGTATGTCATCGTGGAGGGAACATGTACGTCATCGTGTAGGGAACATGTACGCCATCGTGTAGGGAACATGTACGTCGTCGTGAAGGGAACATGCACGTCATCGTGTAGGGAACATGCACGTCATCGTGAAGGGAACATGTACGTCATCGTGGAGGGAACATGCACGTCATCGTGAAGGGAACATGCACGTCATCGTGGAGGGAACATGCACGTCATCGTGGAGGGAACATGTACGTCATCGTGGAGGAAACATGTACGTCATCGTGGAGGAAACATGTACGTCATCGTGGAGGGAACATGTACGTCATCGTGGAGGGAATATGCACGTCGTCGTAAATTGAACATGTACGCCATCATGTAGGGAACATGTACGTCATCGTGACGTGGACATGTACGTCATCGTGAAGGGGACATGTACGTCATCGTGGAGGAAACATGCACGTCATCGTTAAGGGGACATGTACGTCATCGTGAAGGGGACATGTACATCATCGTGAAGGGGACATGTACGTCATCGTGGAGGAAACATGTACGTCATCGTGGAGGGAACATGTACGTCATCGTGGAGGGAACATGTACGTCATCGTGGAGGAAACATGTACGTCATCGTGGAGGGAACATGCACGTCGTCGTAAATTGAACATGTACGCCATCATGTAGGGAACATGTACGTCATCGTGACGTGGACATGTGCGTCATCGTGAAGGGGACATGTACGTCATCGTGGAGGAAACATGTACGTCATTGTGGAGGGAACATGTACGTCATCGTGGAGGGAACATGTACGTCATCGTGGAGGGAACATGCACGTCATCGTGGAGGGAACATGCACGTCGTCGTAGATGGAGCCTTTACGTCATCATGTAGGGAACATGTACGTCATCGTGACGGGAACATGTACGTCATCGTGAAGGGGACATGTACGCCATCGTGGCGGGAACATGTACGTCATCGTGGAGGGAACATGTACGTCATCGTGGAGGGACCATGTACGTCGTCGCGAATGGAACATGTACGTCATCATGTGGGGGACATGTACGTATGTTCCCGCTACTTTGTGGGAGTGGGTTATGAAAATGTGAAGGGCGTTGTTTCGGCTACTTTGTGGGTGAGGGCTATGCAAATTAGTGGGTGTCGCGTATGCAAATTAGTGGGTGTCGCCACGCCCTTCGTTTGCATACCACTCCCCTTCATTTGCATACCACACCCCTTCATTTGCATACCACACCCCTTCATTTGCATATCCCCTTCATTTGCATACCAAGACCCTTCATTTGCATAAGCCAATCCCACAAAGTAGCAGAAACATGCCCCTTCATTTGCATACCATACCCCTTCATTTGCATATCCCCTTCATTTGCATACCAAGACCCTTCATTTGCATAAGCCAATCCCACAAAGTAGCAGAAACATGCCCCTTAATTTGCATACCACTCCCCTTCATTTGCATACCACTCCCCTTCATTTGCATACCAAGACCCTTCATTTGCATATCCCCTTCATTTGCATACCACACCCTTTCATTTGCATAAGCCAATCCCACAAAGTAGCCGAAACACGCCCTTCATTTGCATACTACTCCCCTTCATTTGCATACCACACACACCTTCATTTGCATATCCCCTTCATTTGCATACCACGCCCTTTCATTTGCATAAACTAATCCCACAAAGTAGCCGAAACACGCCCTTCATTTGCATACTCCTCCCCTTCATTTGCATACCACACCTTCATTTGCATATCCCCTTAATTTGCATACCAAGACCCTTCATTTGCATATCCCCTTCATTTGCATACCACGCCCTTTCATTTGCATAAGCCAATCCCACAAAGTAGCCGAAACACGCCCTTCATTTGCATACCACGCCCTTTCATTTACATAAGATAATCCCACAAAGTAGCCGAAACACGCCCTTCATTTGCATACTACTCCCCTTAATTTGCATACCACACCCCTTCATTTGCATATCCCCTTGCATACCAAGACCCTTCATTTGCATATCCCCTTCATTTGCATACCACGCCCTTTCATTTGCATAAGCCAATCCCACAAAGTAGCCGAAACACGCCCTTCATTTGCATACTCCTCCCCTTCATTTGCATACCACACCCCTTCATTTGCATATCCCCTTCATTTGCATACCAATACCCTTCATTTGCATAAGCCAATCCCACAAAGTAGCAGAAACATGCCCCTTCATTTGCATACCATACCCCTTCATTTGCATATCCCCTTCATTTGCATACCAAGACCCTTCATTTGCATAAGCCAATCCCACAAAGTAGCAGAAACATGCCCCTTAATTTGCATACCACTCCCCTTCATTTGCATACCATGCCCCTTCATTTGCATACCATGCCCCTTCCTTTGCATACCATGCCCCTTCATTTGCATACCACGCACCTTCATTTGCATACCACGCACCTTCATTTGCATACCACTCCCCTTCATTTGCATACCACTGCCCTTCATTTGCATACCACGCACCTTCATTTGCATACCACTCCCCTTCATTTGCATACCAAGACCCTTCATTTGCATATCCCCTTCATTTGCATACCACACCCTTTCATTTGCATAAGCCAATCCCACAAAGTAGCCGAAACACGCCCTTCATTTGCATACTACTCCCCTTCATTTGCATACCACACACCTTCATTTGCATATCCCCTTCATTTGCATACCACGCCCTTTCATTTGCATATGCTAATCCCACAAAGTAGCCGAAACACGCCCTTCATTTGCATACTCCTCCCCTTCATTTGCATACCACACCTTCATTTGCATATCCCCTTCATTTGCATACCAATACCCTTCATTTGCATATCCCCTTCATTTGCATACCACGCCCTTTCATTTGCATAAGCCAATCCCACAAAGTAGCCGAAACACGCCCTTCATTTGCATACTACTCCCCTTCATTTGCATACTACACCCCTTCATTTGCATATCCCCTTCATTTGCATACCACGCCCTTTCATTTGCATAAGCTAATCCCACAAAGTAGCCAAAACACGCCCTTCATTTGCACACTACTCCCCTTAATTTGCATACCATACCCCTTCATTTGCATATCCCCTTCATTTGCATACCAAGACCCTTCATTTGCATATCCCCTTCATTTGCATACCTTGCCCTTTCATTTGCATAAACTAATCCCACAAAGTAGCCGAAACACGCCCTTCATTTGCATACTACTCCCCTTCATTTGCATACCACACACCTTCATTTGCATATCCCCTTCATTTGCATACCACGCCCTTTCATTTGCATAAGATAATCCCACAAAGTAGCCGAAACACGCCCTTCATTTGCATACTACTCCCCTTCATTTGCATACCACACCCCTTCATTTGCATATCCCCTTCATTTGCATACCAAGACCCTTCATTTGCATATCCCCTTCATTTGCATACCACGCCCTTTCATTTGCATAAGCCAATCCCACAAAGTAGCCGAAACTACGGCCACAAAGGAGGCGGGACGACGGCCATCAATAAGCATAAACGACGCCCATGCAATTTGCATAGACCACGCCCACAAAGCAGGCGGAGTTACATAGCGAGTAGGCGTGGCCTAAGACAATGAGAGGTGTGGCCTAACATTACGAGAGGCAGAGTCATTAACGAGAGGGGGTGGAGTTTGTAAGGTGGAGTTTGTAACCAATGTGAGGTGTGTGTGTAGTAGTAGTAGTAGAAGTAGAAGTAATACATACGAGATGATGCCTGATCTTCTGACATCCATATTTGGTTGACTGGATGGCGTTGTCCTCACCTGGAGAGAAATGCCCCCGGAAATATGATTATTTATTAATGAATGAATGAATGAATGTATGTATGTATGTATGTATGTATGTATGTATGTATGTATGTATGTATGTATGTATGTATGTATGTATGTATGTATGTATGTATGTATGTATGTATGTATTCATTCATTCATTCATTCATTCATTCATTCATTCATTCATTCCCTCCCCCGGGAAATAAATAAATAAACAATGCTAATCATCCATCCATGTGTGACAATTGTTTGACACACATCATGTCATGTCATGTCATGTCATGTCATGTCATGTCTGTCTATAGACAAGAGGAGAGGTGGAGGGGGGGGGGGGGGGGGGGGCGCCAAAGCATATTTTAGACTGATTCAGTATTGACCATATTAAGCCAGGTCTCACGGCAGACAGCACTAATATAATAAACAAACGTGAACGGAGCACTGCTGCCAACATAATACACGCATAATGTGGCCATACTGGCATACTCACCATAGCCTGGTCAAGGTTTCCCCCAGGTGGACGTGTCATTTCCAACTATTGCCAGCACATGGAAACTAGGGGCTACTGATATATACTATTCTCTGCCTATCGGGACGTAACTCGGACGGCGCTGAGTCGGGTCTTAAATACATTTCAATTGTACATTTAGGTAATGTGTGATTTATTTGGATTTATCCTTATTATTGTGAAAGATGTCCCCCAAATGTAAATTATTAATGTATTATTATTATTTTAATAATTATTATAAATGTGCAAAAAATATATATATAATTTATTTTACATGATTTCCTCTGATAAGTCCTAGTAGTAAAAAGTAGTAGTAAGGTTGAAATCGTTTTTTTGCAAGTAGAAATTAATCCGGGTTTTACAGGGTTAGTCATTCATTCATTCATTCATTCCCCCCGGAAATAAATAAATAAACACGGCTAATCATCCATCCATGTGTGACAATTGTTTGACACACATCATGTCATGTCATGTCTATCTATAGCAAGAGGTGGAATTGCGTCAGATCTTCTACACAAAGCAAAACAAAAGGGAGCAGTGCACCACCCTGTGGCAACAACTGGCACTGCTGACTGTTACAAGTTGACAGAGTGGATTATCTTGGATTACGTCCGCCAACATACATTCCAATAGTACATTTACTTGACCAAAAGGTAAAGACTGATTTATTTTGATTTATTCATTCTGGATCCTTAGTCCTTGGTCCGAGGTCACGAATCTTGACTGCAGACTTGTTGACTGTCTCGAACCAGCGTCCTCTCACACCATCAGCAACTGCCAGAACCACTGAGCCATCGTGGAATACTCTTAACCATGGATTTGGGGTAATTTTATCTTTTTTCTTTTTTTGGAAGGGAAGACAAAAAAAGAAAAAGTCTATTTTACCAATGCAAAGGGTGAAATATTGTCATAATGTACGTTGTGTTTGTTTTGGAAAGGAAAAAGTGTTTTAATGTACTTTTTACTGACGTTAGGGTAGAGTTTGTTTTAACAGTACAGGACTCTCTCTCACACACACACCAGAGACTGGCAGCTGACTGGCTCATTCAGGGTTGCCAGGTTGGTGGCTGTCAGGTTGTCTAATGCCTGCTGCATTGTGTGTGTGTGTGTGTGTGTGTGTGTGTGTGTGTGTGTGTGTGTGTGTGTGTGTGTGTGTGTGTGTGTGTGTGTGTGTGTGTGTGTGTGTGTGTGTGTGTGTGTGTGTGTGTGAACCAGCTACACTGGCATTTAAACACATTCATATTGTAACTGTTGCCACTATAGGTGATATAGTTTGCTTTATTCCTAAAAGGTACAAGTTCATAATGAAGAAGTTCATAATTAAGTCACATTTAAAACATTATTTCATGTATTTGTCTCAAGTTGTTGTTGTAACTGTTGCCACTATAGGGGATATAGTTTGCTTTATTTCTCTAAGACAAAGTTCATAATAAGGTTAAAATAAGTTCATAATTGTTTATTATCTTTCTAAGTGTACAAGTGCATAATTAAGAAGTTCATAGTTAATAGTTACATTCATGTTAAAACATTATTTCATGTCAAGTTGTTTTAATGCTTTTATTTTGAAGAGTCAACGTCATATTCTGTGTCTCGTTTGGTCTGCTCTCACGTCAATTGGTACACAGGAGTTTTGTGTATGCAATCAAGCCGCAGCTAGAAGCAGCAGCTCTGCCAGCTCCGTTTACACTGGTCATGGTCACACAAAGACTTTAAAGTTACAAGAAGTAAAGGTCATAAGAGACTGTCTAAGAAAAGGTTATAAGAAGACTGGAGAGTATTCCCCCTTTGTTATGCACGCAGCCAACGAGGTATTTGTTGTTTGTTTTGTCTGTATTTTACTCATGTGAAATGTTTGCATCTACATGCTGTGCATGTCATTTATGTTAATTGTACGTGCTTGTTTTATTGTTTGTTTAGTTTTCACGGTGGATTGGGAGGGCAAGAAGGCACCTTCCAATAAATCAGTTTCAAGGAAACCACATTGTGTCTGTTTGTGCTCGGAGGGAGTTACAGTTGTAATGGATGGACTTTGAACATATGAAACTGTTTTGGCCAGCTGTCCCAAATGCCAAGAAACGCATGACGGAACGACGAGAACCAAAAAGTGGCTGGCGTCAGTTTCGCCTCATAAAAGAGAAGATGCGCTCAGGTTGGTAGTTGCATCTATTATGTGCACTTTGTCTTCATTAACGTGCCAACTTGTGCATATGTTATGCATTGACAACCATTGCCTTGCCTCTGTTTGATTGATAGATGACTTCCAAGCATGTGAAGATTACGATCTCACCAGTGCTGCAGAAGCTGGTGGTGAAGAACCTTCTGGAAAAAGACAGAAGAAAAAAAGGCTTTATCCAGAATATGGTATGTTCTTTAACTTGGCAGTAGTCAATCTTCTCTGAATTGTAACGCTTACATGATTGATTGTCACTCGAATAACTGAATAACAAGGTCATTGTTTTTTGGCATTGAACATTTGGAATCTAAAAGCATAATTTGTTTGGCTTTTAGGTTTTGTAAAAAAAAAGCACATGACAAAATATTAAATGAAAAACGAAACATTGCTTTAAGTTTTATATACAAAATGGCTGATCTACAAGCTCTTGATGACTGTGGGCTTGTAGAGCTGTTTTGGCAACTCTTCCTCTTTTTATTTTTTGGGAACATTTTGAATATTTTTCTTACGTGGAAGCGAGTAAGGCGTTTCACCCACAACTGCAATCAGGCAATAATTGCGACAGGGCTACTATAACGTCTGTACGCCAACACAATAATAATTCAACAAAGCTATTTGCAACTGAAGTTTTTGCCAACATTTCTGTCTCAATTAGTTGAGGATGAAGAGGAACACGGTGGGCAATCTGAAGAAGAGGAAGATCAAGGTTTGTTCCCCCCACCGCTGGACGTTGGCAGTCCCATTTGATTATGATTGAGTGTGTAGGCTACAAATGCCAGTGACGGGAGCAATATTGACGTGGAATATAGTATCTTTTCTGTTTCATATACAATACAGCTGAAGGCAGGTAATGAGTCTATACAGTAAAAAAATCCGGTTTTAATCACAGTTTTCTTTAGGTCGCTTCAGTCCAGAGCTGCCACTTGTGCCACAGAAGGTGTTGCTGCAAAGTGTTCGACCAAAAGGTTAGTATGAAGTCTGCTTTTATTAGCATTTGCCCCATACTCATAGTGGTATGCTAGTCATACACAACAATGTAATAGAGACACACACTGAATCCCAAAACTATGTCTCATCAAACAGAAAAGTCGCAAGGGACGACCTCCACTCCATCCTCTGACCAAAATGCCCAGAAACACCAAGGAAGTAATTGTGACACACACACACACACACCCCAAAACTAGGTTGTGCTTCCTTAAACATTTTTCAACTTTAGATTGTTGGTTTGTTAAAGTCATCATTGTTTGCATTTATTTCATTTTGGAGCTGCCACTCTGTCATATATGGAGGATATATTAAATGCAATGGTAGTTCATATTGAATAAAAGTAAAGTAGATCACCTTCTCATGGATGCCTGTCTCATCAAACAGAAAAAACCAAGTCGCCTGGACCCAGCTCCACTCAATTGCCTGAGCCAATGCAACCAAGTAAGCGACGCACGCACACTTAAGTTGTTGTGGTATGGTTTTGCACTCTAATTAATTGTAGTCATTTGTTTCTATGCATTAGAATTTCAGAAGGTGTTAATCACTGTTTTCTTTAGGGCACTTCAGTTCAGAGCCAGAACTGCAAGAGCCAGAACTGCAAGATTATCAGACTGATGACAGCATGGGATCTGCACAGAGTTTCCCACCAGTTACCCCTACGAAAAGTTCGTATGAAGTCAGAATTTTTTAATAAACATTTGACCTATACCGGTATATGCTAGTCTTACAATACTTACAATTGATTAATTACTGTGTGGAGAGGGGGGGCTGCTGTTCTTCATTTCGGAAGAACACTAGCTGCCACTACTAGGTTACATTTGTAGGATTTGAACTTGTACTTAATGCAATGGTTTATACTAAAGAAAAGTGGCAAATAAATAACCTTATGGATGCCTGTCTCATCAAACAGGAAAAAAGTCACGCAACCCCACCTCCACCTCCACCCCCAGACTACAACGAGCATCACCGTACCCAATGCAGCAAGCAAGTAAGCGACACACACACACACACACACACACACACACACACACACACACACACACACACACACACACACACACACAGACACACACACATTGTGCTGTTGGTATGGTTGTGCTCTTTCTATTTGTGGTGATCATTCGTTTCTATGCTTTAGAATTTCAGAGGAAGGTTCTGGAGCTGCTCGTTTCTATCCGGGACGGGTTGCAGGACTTGAAGCTGTCAAGCAGTCAAGATGAGAGTGCTCCCCTTCCGGCCAAGGCGACCACAGTAGAGGGACTAACCGTCCTTGACGAGTCCCTCACCTCGGCTACTGAAAGACAGCATCTGGTAGGTTTCACAACTGTAGCATAACTGTTTCAAAACTGTAGCAATTTGACACTGTATCAAAGCATGTGTCAAAATGTAATTTAATCATTTCAAAATGGGGAAGTATACAGTTGGAGGGGTACGGCATTGTGTAAACTGTTGTATCACATTGCGTCATTATACATGCTTTACAGTATAGCCTACAGTGTATTAAAGCTTATTGAAACAAATGGCAGCAATCTTTTGCAGTCACTTTTGGACAAATGGCAGCAATTGTCCTTAAAAATATTTAAATGGTATACAATAAAAGCATCCGATTTAAAATACATAAAGGTAGCAGCTGTTTATATGTGCAGTAGGTCGAGAGGTACACTCAATGGTTAGTAGACCTTAGTTTGGTTGTATTCCATTAGCTAACCTTCTTTTATCACAACAGGTCACACATCTTGCTGCTGTGGTATGGTAGTTTTCAAACTCACATAGGGTGTATGTAATCTGTGGGAAGTATGTCTGTCTTTGTATAGTGGGCAGGTGCTTAAAAAGTATTGCTCAGTTTCCACCACATTGTGTGTGCAGTGGGTGGGTGCAATGGTGCATAGTCATCCCTTGGGAGCGGGGTCTTTCTGTGGCGGCCTTTCTCTATTGAAGGCTGTGTCCACTGACTCTGTACCTAGTAAAGACTTAAGTTTTGGGTTGTTCACGATGCTCAGGTATTCTGACATATATATTATCTGTTTAGTGCTAGGTAGCAGTCCATTTTGCTTTGGTTTAGGGTTGTCTGTTTCCAGTATGTACTACACCCTCTGCGTTAAACCAATCCTGATACCATCCAAATATGAAAGACTTTGCAATGCAGGTTTTAATTCGCAAAAGACTTTCCACACAGTTGTAGCCCCTACATTGAATTTAGATATCCCCAAATGCACTCGTCTGAGACATGACTGGCTACTCAAGACTACTAGTAGTAAATATAGCTGTTTATATTTGTTGATGACATGTATTAAGGTGTAATATGTGATGCTCTGTTGACTTGAATACACAGGATCACAATGGGGAAAAAGTCCTCACGTGTAAATGGGTTGATGCTAAAAGGAAAAACAAACATCCTGAAAACAGATTCTACAAATGTCTTCTAAATCCTGACAGTTTTCTGAAAACCCCATGTTTCTATGCCAGTGGTTCTCAACCTTTTTCATGTCAAGGACCCCAGACATATCTGTATTTGGGACCCCCCCAGAAGCAAAGATTTGAGTTAAACGTTCGCTCTGAAAGAATCTGTATTCAAAGATGTGTGCCACATTTTCACGATATTTCAAAAATAGCAGCTCAAGCTACAAGCTCATAGTGTGACACTTGTGCCGCGCTATGAGCTTGAAAATGTGCTATTTTTTAATTAACTTCTACTGCATGTACCCTCAACAGGTACTCTTCTAGGGGTGCCCTCTACTAGTCTACAAGTTAATGGAATTGCATCACTTTTAAATACCTTTTGTATCCACAGGTTGATGTCAAATGACCTCATGGCAAAATTCAATATGAAGGGAAAGCTGGGAACCAAAGAAAGAAAGCTGTCTTTCATCAAGCTCCACCTCTACTCTGTGGTCATAGGTAAACGGCATATATCCAGTACCCATGTTTTGACACAGTGGCCACTTGTGAATAACCAGGCAACTACCCACAATGTTTTCAAGTGTATACATTCTGGATGGTTCTTATGTTCTTTGACACCTTTAAAACGGATATCTCTTTTTGCTTTCATTTTGTAATGATGTAGCCAGTGTCCAAACTTGAAATCCCTTTAACTTTGAGCATTAGATTAAATGTTTGACCCCTTCGAATTTCTGCCGCTTAATGGTTTTACTGCTTACTGTAGCCCATCTTGTCTGTCTTGCAGAGAGTGTCCAGAGGAGCACCAAAGAAACGGAGGCTAACATCTCTGACCAAATTGCTTACTGCTTGAAATATGCTCCAGACAGGCTGGGTGGAGGTGGCAGGACCAAGACGGACTAGGCTGGAGACAACAGTATTTTATTTTGCACAAGGTCTAGACTGGAGACAACAGTACTTTATTTTACTTTGCACAAGGAAGCTGTTTTGCACAAGGAAGCTGTTTTATGCACAAATACAAAGAAAACCTCATTGATGCACGTGTTTCGGGTCTCTGGGGCTTCGTACACACATAAAGAACTGTTCTGTGCTCTGCCTGTGTTTCATGGCCGCCTCAATGCTTTTCCAATGGAAGTCATGTGATTTGACCAAACACTTGTGTTTGATTGCCCCCCTCCCCCGCATCGAGGACACGAATCTTGACTTGTCTCGAACCAGCGTCCTCTCACACCATCGGCAACTGCCAGAACCACTGAGCCACCGTGGAATACTCTGAGCCAAGGATTGAGGGTATATTTATCGTCTTGTTTTTTTGCAGGCTAGTACATTTTTATTCGTAAGTAGTAACAAGTGTATTTTACCAATGCACACAGTGAAATATTGTCATAATGTACGTCTGTATATTACTATGTGTTTGTTTTGCAAAGGTTCAAGTGTTTTAATGTACTTTTTAGTGACGTTGTGGTAGAGTTTTTTTAACAGTACTTGTGAGGACTCTGCACTCTCTCTCACACACACACACACACACACACACACACACACACACACACACACACACACACACACACACACACACACACACCAGGACTGGCAGCTGATTGGCAATTTGCCACTTGTCCCTCATTCAGGGTTGCCAGGTTGTTGTGCTGTGTGTCTAATGTAGGCTTACCATACGTCCTCTTGTGGCTGTCCGGCTGGCTGTCCGGGGGGGGGTTTATAAATTCCTTCAAATGTCCGGGGTTTTACACGTATATGTACGCTCACAGACCATTCAGACCGACCAATGTGTATTACAATGCACGTTCAATGGTTCGTAGTGGAAAAACACTGTGGGAGGCGGACTTTCAGCCCGAACCCCGGAATGTGTATTATTCATAACTGCATGTGCGCTGACAGCACTGGTCCTCACAGCAGGTCAGAGAAAGGCTCGCTGCTGCTCCGCTGTCTGCAGATAGACTGTGTTGTCTGCTCTCCGTGAGGGAAAACTTGAATTGCAAAATAACTATCCTAATCCTATCAATGACATGCAGAAAAAGTAGGCTACTGTTTTCTTAGCTTTGTGACTGACCAATGAGATGCAGATTGTATTGTCTGCAAAGGAACTATGTGTCTGTCACAAATAAAAGTTCTGTCCTGCAAGTCCATGTCAACAACACAGACAAGGCAGCTGTGCGCGAGGTGAGTCCTTCTGCAAATTAAATTGACCGAATATTATTTTGTACAACCAAGCAAAGCATAGGATATGATGGTTTGGGCTGGTCTCTCTCTTTTTACAAGAGATAAGCCATTGCATACAGGTTCTCAAACGTTTTAATTTCAAGGACCCCCATAACTCTGAGAGTAAAACCAAATGGACCCATTTGGAGTCCCATTTGATTCCATCTGTACAGTATCAGAGTTAAAAGTTATAAAACGGTCCATTTGGTTCCATTTGTACACTCAGAGTTACAGACCTGTAAGGGTCCATTTGGGTCCATGTGTTACACTCTCATATAATATGACAGCATACACACCACACACACAGGCAGGCATTGCCTAAAACACATTAAAACACTCAAACATTCCAGGTGACTAAAATGTGACTAAATTAAAACTATTCAAGGGACTGAAATGAGTTTGCTGCCAAAAACACAACACTGCATGATGTCACCTCCGTTCTTTATTTCCCCAGAGAGCAGACACGGTCCCCACAGGACAGGTCAGGTCAAAGGTCATTCGGTGCCGACTGACAGACAGACAGACAGACAGACAGTCGGTCAGACACTCAGCGAGTCACTTGATTGATTCATTTACAAACACACAAGTTGTGTGTTTGTAAAAAATCAGACCCACCGTCCGTTTCATTAGAGGATGTTCAGGTGGGGGTGAAGAGGCCGGAGGTCAACACAATTATACTGTCAGTCTTTTGGGTTTTATTAACCCATTCTGGACGGGAACCCTTTTTGGTGCATTATGTTATACTTTAGAAAAATAGCAGACCCGCAAGCGGTGGCGCGCTACGAGCTTGTAGGTCTGCTATTTTTGAAAAATCGTGAAAATGCGGCGTGTGTGTGTGTGTGTGTGTGTGTGTGTGTGTGTGTGTGTGTGTGTGTGTGTGTGTGTGTGTGTGTGTGTGTGTGTGTGTGTGTGTGTGTGTGTGTGTGTGTGTGTGTGTGTGTGTGTGTGTGTGTGTGTGTGTGTGTGTGTGTGAGAGAGAGAGTGAGAGTGAGAGAGAGATCATATGTTTTTCAAAAACCTTGAACAATTTATAAACAGTGGTTCTCAAACACAAATCTTCTCTTCTGAGGATGGGTGGGGCTGCCCTGGCACACAAGGGCGGGGGGGTCAAATACAGATAGAAATTGGGTTAAAATGTGATTGTTCTTGTCACTAGGTGCTGGCGCAAGGTGTGACTGCGGTGTTGATCATTGTGTCAGTCCTGCAGCTGTGTGTCAATGTCACCTCTTCTGTGTTGGATGAGGTCAGTGTTGTGATCTTCATATATGGATATGGCCATATATGGTGGCGTGACGTGGCACGAGGCGTGATATATTGGAGATCTAAGTCTTTCCATGATGTCACGTGATGTCACGAGGCGTGACCATATATGGAGACGTGATGTCACGAGGCGTGACCATATATGGAGGCGTGGGTGACTAACGGTATGGTGTAGGCTACCAATGAAAACCTGCATCTCCCTTCCGTCCGTCTGTCCATCCGTTAGTCACCCCATGCCTCCATATATGGTCACGCCTCGTGACATCCCGCCTCCATATATGGTCACGCCTCGTGACACATCACACCATATGACCATCTCCATATATGAAGATCAAGACACTGTTCTGACATTCCAACTGTTGATCCCTCCCCACCCGTCCTTCCTGTTCTGACATTCCATATGTTGATCTGACCTCATCAAACCCTGTACACTCAAGACACGCTCCAGTACAGAATTAATTCCATATGTTGATCTGACCCTAACCTCGCGTCACCAGGCTTCCCACCTCTTAGGAAAGCCTGGTCTGTGTTACAAAAATGCCCTGTAAACCAAAAGCCAAAGCTGCTCTCCCAGCAGTCTGCCGTCAGCCAGGCGGATGCGTGCACGCGACCTCGCCCTAAAGGGCTTCTCGCCCTCAGGGCGTCTTGCTGGTAGTAAATACGGTCGCAATTATTTACTATAGTCCTACTAGACCCCAGGGAGATACATCTGGCCACAACAAATCAATCAATTCCCAACAGATATCCAAACCTGTTGTTTTGGGGAGTGCTGGTTTCAGTTCATTCAACCTCCTCTTGTGTGTTGGCTAGTGAGGGGCACCTATAGGAGCCATTTATACTTCAAAGCGCAACAGTATTGCATGCAGAGAACAGCTGATATACAAGCTCACATCGCATCGCGGATGCGACTGTTGTGAGCGTAGAGGTCTGCGTGCGCTCGCGGGATGAAGCAAAGCAAAGCAAAGTTCTTTGTTTACCCAGGGTGAATGGACTAAGCTCGAGACTTGTTTACAGCCAGACCCTGCTCATAGAACATTTCATGGTAGGGGTTCAATGCCTTGCTCAAGGGCACTTCAGCGGTGGTAATTTTAACGTGCCGGTCCGGGGATTCGAACTGGCGACCTTCCGATAACAAGACCGCTCCGCAAACCGTTCGGCCACCGCTGCCTCAAAGCATTAATTATACTTGATGGGCTGCAGCCGTGCGTGCACCCATGCACAAACAGGCTCTGCTGCCGTGATCATGAGTGCACCTCCCGTTCTTATGACAGCGAATGTAGGTGTGGTTTTGAGGACAACTGCTTTGAATTGCTATTATTGTTCACACACAACAGAAACCAATGGATTATTTCACAATAAAAATCCTAATCATTCTTCCTCCACACTGGGAGAAAACAGCATCTGGAAGTATGATGGTGCATTTTTACATGTGAGTGCAGTTAGAACTTTTCCATTGCATCTTATGAGAGTTTGTCACCTCCCCCTTCACATTCAATTGATGATCTTTTGTGGCCAGATGTAATTGACTGGGGTCAGTAGGACTATAGTAAATAATAATAAAGAAATTGCCGTAAAATTGTGTAAAAAAGACGTATAGTTTCTGACCGAGGCTAAGTCATTGATTTTTGAGGGGAGCTAGCCCCTCCTATATCCAGCTTTTGGTGTTTGTCCACACTGTGTCCTACACAAACATTAAATTCCCATTGACAATGAATGGAGAATGTTACGTCTGAGCAAATAGACAGTCAATTTTACGTCATGATGATGTACGATGATAAGAGCGCCCCTTTTTTAAATTTTCGTTTTTTCATGTCGTATGAGAGCAGGGAATCATAGCTTCAAATGGACATATTGTTTGTTCAGTTTGACCCACCAGTTTTGGAGATATGGCTTATAGTAGAGTAATGTCTTGCAGAAAACAGCAAGTTGAGAAAACAGGCATGAAAGATTCACTTCTGTGGACTCTAACATTACATCTAGCTACATGTTTAAGCATTTATTTTATATTTACAGCTCTGATATTTATTTCGGACATGCTCTAGTAGTAGGCTATGTGAAGAGTCTGCCTGTGCTATTAACTCATTTTGGATACAAAATGTATGAATTCAGTTTTCCTCCTCTGAAAAGCTGGAGGCTGCACGATAGCAGCCCCTCAGTCAAATATGGTCACATATTTAGCCACTTCAAATGCCCCCGCTATCAAAAATAGCTAAAAATCGCAAAAACGAAAGAAAGCAGCAAATTAAAAATAAATAAATAGGCCTAATAATAATAAAAAATAACACTCATCTTTTACTTTCTCTAATAACAACCTAAAACATGAACCTTGGTTTTAAAAAAAACAAACAAAGTTTTAGTTTTCCAGGGTTTAATTTGTTAAGTATGTTATTTACTTCATACAACAATAACAATAAGACGTGAGCGTTCTGGTTGCAACATGGGTTGTTTATTCACCTGGTCTGTCACATAACTGAGATGCCTTGGCTCGCATCGCCCTCTAGTGGTTATGCAGATTAGCACATGTTTAAGTGCTACCGATTTGGTAGTAATATTTTTACAATTTACAATTTACAATTTAGGCATTTAGCAGACGCTCTTAATCCAGAGCGATTTACATTAAGCAATAACAAAAGCATGGCATACATCACATAAAAAAGTAATTTATTATACATGTGTACTATAAAGTGCTATGACTACATAAAATGCAATTCTAGAGCTGTCTACGTAACAAGCTATAAGTCTGTTTAAAATACAATCTAAGTCTACATACATACAGACATCATATTCACAACTCGAAGTGGCCGCGGTCCCCTTCGTTATTCCAGCCTGACTTGACCGTTAAAAGCATCACATGTGACGCACAAAAGTTTGCACACACACACACACACACACACACACACACACACACACACACACACACACACACACACACACACACACACACACACACACACACACACACACACAGGGTTCCTGAGGGTAAAATACACAGAGCAGAATGTTTACAACCACCTGAAGCATGTACTGTCTGTACAGTAGATCATTGACTTGAATCTAACTATTTATACAATATGTGTTTTTTGACCCTCAGGAAGATCCTGAACATGCCACGTGAATCACCATGAATCATGTGAATCATGAAACCAGACGACCCCAATGACCTGAGTGATCTCACTTCCTGTCTCAATGACATTGGATGTGTAATAACTTGTTAAAACTCAATGAAGGAAAAACTGAGATCCTTCTCACTGGTCCCCAGTCTGAGAGAGAAAAAAAAGTAGGCTACAGCTAATGCTTGGATCCCTGGCTAGACATGTCAAAACAGAGGTCACAGACCTGGGTGTGACTTTAGACTCAGACCTATTCATTCTCATTTTAGTAAGGTCACAAGAACAGCTTTTTTCCATTTAAGAAACATGGTAAATGGTGCATTTATATATATAGCGCCTTTTATCCAAGGCACTTTACATAGATTGTGCATTACATTCACACACACATTCATACACCGATTGCGGCGGAAGCCATGCAAGGTACCAACCAGCACATCGGGAGCAATTTGGGGTTCAGTGTCTTGCCCAAGGACACTTCGACATGTAGACAGGAGGAGCCGGGATTCGAACCGCCGACCCATGGATCATTGGACGACCTGCTCTACCTCTTGAGCCACAGTCGCCCACATGGCTAAAGTAAGACCTTTTTTTAAATCAGAGAGATGCAGAAGTACTTCTACATGCTTTTATCACAAGCCGACTAGATTATTGCATCCCTTTTTACAGGACTACCCAAAGAAATCTATAAAAGAATTACAGATAATCCAGAATGCGGCAGCTAGAATATTAACAAATACCAGAAGAAGAGATCACATTAGTCCAGTCCTGTCAACACTACATTGGTTACCAGTATTGTTTAGAATAGATTTCAAAGCGCTTTTATTTGTTTATAAAGCACTAAATAACTTGGCACCTTCATATATTAAGGATTCCATAAATTTTTATGTTCCAACTAGAACACTCAGGTCTTCATCCGCTCTCCTACTAAAATTACCCAAAGCTCAACATAAGAACACCGGTGAGGCCGCCTTCTGGGTCTATGGCCCCAAGTTGTGGAACACACTACCACTGCACCTTAAAAGGGTGACCTCCCTTGCTGGTTTTAAGAGCGAGTTGAAAACTTATTTTTTCAACTTGGCATTTGTTTAGACTGATCTTGTGTTCACACTCAATGTTCTGTTACAATTTTCCTTACCATTTCTTTTTTTATTTTTGTATTGCTATTTTTATTTTCTAATTTGTATATATTTGTATATACTTTTTTTTATCTATTGACCTGCTTTTGTCTTCTGGCATTCCGCTGCTTGTTATTTGTTATATGTGAAGCACTTTGGGTTGCATTTTATGTATGAAAGGTGCTATATAAATAAAGTGTATTATTATTATGTAATAAAACCTCGATTCACACATGCGTCTCCTGTTTCTTATGACACACACACACACACACACACACACACACACACACACACACACACACACACACACATTGAAGAGATTGCAAATATTGTTCGTGTTGCAACACAAGGTTTATTCAGAGCAAGAGATGCCAACACCAGCATGATTAAAAATTGTACAAACTTCACAATGGAACTGAAATATCACTTACAGCAAAAATATTCATCATCAACAAAAACAAAAAAAAAACATGCCATGTATGTAACAAAACTTGAAAATCATTTTGCAAGAAAGAGAGAGAGAGAGAGAGAGAGAGAGAGAAAAAAAGAAAAACAGGTTTAGGCCTATAATGGGGAGAATAAAATGAATGTATAAAAAGAATCAACCCCTTTATCAATGCAGTACTCCAAAAGAAACCGATATAGTTGTTTTAACTTTTTTATGGTAACAAAAGGAAATTGCTTCACATATATTCATAGGTTTCTTTTCGCATTCTAGCATGTCACATGCTAGTGCTGAGAGCTTACGTAAATACATTACAGGTTTAGTTTTTAACATCGGTACAATATGGGAGTCTATGCTGACCATTGGAAGGTGGCAGATTTGTGCTTTTAATTCCCGTTTCCTTTCGTATATTTCAGTACAAGAACAAGTGAATAAAAAGTAGAGGGTCGGTCCCAAAGGATCCTCGGGGGTTCCTTGAGGGGGTTTCCAAGTGGACGGTTACAGGTCTGTAACTCTGGGAGTGTACAGATGGAACCAAATGGACCCTAGTTTACCCTAACCTCTCAGGGTTATGGGGGCCATTGAAATTAAAAAGGTTCTACAACCAATGCTTTATCTATATATGCAGAATTCATATATAGCTAACGCTCCGGTTCGGTCTCTATCCTTTTATTACTCTATGGTCTGGAACGATGGACCCAGAATATGGCCGCCGCTGCTACGTCATATTGGCAGAAGCTACACTCTAGACAAAGTCTAGACATGAAGTCATGGAACGTGTGCCTTGAATAGATCCCGCTGGACTCATTCAACACTTAATACACCATGTGTAGGCCTACTGTGCACGCGCTGACCGGGGTCTTCCAAGGGTGTGTCTCTGGCACCCTCATTGTCTCCCTCTGTACAATCAAAATCTCTTTGTCGCAAAATAGCCGACCTACATGCCTGCTTGATTTTCGCCAAATCTTAGCCTATTTTCTGCAAATGTTTGCATCTTCCAGAATATGTACACTAAAGGGTTAATGCGTTTGCTTAGTAAATCAATTTAGGATGAACTTATAATTGATATTATACGATTTTTGTGTTTTCACTTTGTATTTTCTGTACAGATCCCTAGTGTCCCTATCATAGAAAGCGAACATTAAAACGGAAATAGGCAAACATTCGATGAAAAGGGCTGTTCTACAAGCTGTGGCGTGTTTTAAATTTGTAGATTGGGTATTTTTGGCCAAGAAATGTGTTAAAGGGGGAGAAAAGGAGGGGGCCGTGTACTGTATAGGTTCCTGGGGACCCCGGCCAAATAAGAATATATATAGGCCTTAAGTGATGACATTAAAATCACCAGCATACTGGGGTTGTTTGTGTGCAAAATCAGTTTCCACTCTGTACAAATCTTATATTGTTCATTGGATCGTATATATTAACTGTCTACTATGACATAATCAGCCAGACTTTTTAAATCCCTTCATTAAAAAAAAGTTTATTATTGAAGAGGAATTGTCAACATTATATATTATTTATATAAGTTCTGAAATCACAGTTTCAATAAGTTGTAACAAGTGAAACAACAAGTGACACTTTTTAACCGAATACTTTGACATGTCGTTCCAATGAAGCACGTGCATGTTAATGATGATTTTACACCACAAGATTCTACCTGCACCGTGATTTCAGACAACCTTGTAACACATGAAAGTTGGGCCAATTTGGATCAAACCTTGCAAAAGCACGTTTAATTAATTAACGATTGTTGTGTGTGTTACGTCGAGTGGAATACATCACACTTCATTGTTAATATTCTACTCGGTGGAAGTACACTCTTTATATTTCCCCACAGTCTACAAAAAAGGCAGTCAAATATATATATATATATATATATATATATATATATAAATCATCTCATGTCATTTCATGGTCATATTGTGGCTCAGATAATTATGCCTGCTTAATTAACACATTCTTACAGCCAGGTCGCACCACTACGATGGCGAGTTAGGCAACATCTGACCAAACGTATACGTCGGCATCAGACGTGTGACGTTGGACAAGAACAAACATGATTTAGGATTCTAACATTGGGTGGCGACATCGCACCGTTCGGCATGGGCGCCTGTTTTTAGTTATATATTTAATTACCCCCCCCCCCCCCCCCCCCCCCCCCCCGCCACAACAAGAGTCAACCTATTAGGAGTTGGGAGGGAGGATGTCTGTATTTCGTTCTCACTAAGTATACGGCGCTGACTCTGCAGAAGTGAGTCGCGTGAATCGGGACTATACCAGGAATGTTGAAAAGGTGAAGCCCGTCGTGTGTCACACGATAGTATAGATTTCCCCCAACTCGTCATCAGCATATTACGATCTGGGTAGTGAGAATGTGTTGGATTGAAACTATGTATACTGTATGACTGCAGGCTTTATTATATAGATGCATGGTTGTGGAAAGACAATTGTACTGAACAGGTTGCAATATACACGTACTACTGTTGTTGTTGTTGTGATGTAAACCCTGTATGTCCTGTGGATTCAGCAGCTGTCAAAAAGAAAGCATTTATCTACAAAAGGTCGTCTGCCCCTCTGCTCAGAGCTTTTTCCGGTGTCGCTTACCGCAATAGTTCACAACAAACATCATCAGAGCACGGAACCGAGTTGTTCCGATGTGCAAGATCGTCCAACACAAGAAAGACCCCCCCCCCCAAAAAACAAAAACAAAAAAACAATAAACGAGTCATTCGCCCCTCTTTCATTTTGGGAACCAATCACCCACATTGGATTCCTTGAAACATGATTGTATTAAAAGGTTTATACAAAAACGCAATACATTTATATTTAGTAAAAAGATCTATCAGCTCTTTGCTAGATCTAATTCATAAGAAATTGCATATACCCAAACATTTTTTTTATATAGATTGCATCCCATATCTAAACAAGTGATTTAATATTACCGTACCAATATTGCTGATAAGTCATCCTAGTAGCTAGTAGTGATACATTAATTCATAATGACAGATTGTCTACCTACATTTTTAATAGTCGATCTGAGCTTCATTCTCTGAATGAAAAGCAGAAATATTCTCTCGAAAGTGCAGAATAGTATGTTTTAAACTACAGGAGTCTAGATCTATTTGGGGATAAGGGGAATTTTCACCAGTTGAGTTTCCTATATGTTTGAGATTCTTTGTGTTTGTAGTAAAACATCTTGTCTCGTCATTTTTTTTAACTCAATCATAGACAGTAGTATTTAATGTCTACACTGAAGACAGAGCTGTCAAACATCGTTTCCGAAAACAAAAAAACAAAACTTTAACTTTACAATCCAATCTTTATAGTCTCTCAAGCCAGACATTCTGTTCCACAATATGCAAATTCTACCGAGACTCTGCCAGGCACAATGTAAAATCATGAAATTATAGTTACGGTAAGAATGGGAAAAATATATATTAAATTTTTCTTTTCTGCTAAGCAGCTACCTAGCAATTGGCTTCGACTGAAGCCTGCAGCTCACTTCAAACAAAGTCGGATGTTTTGGGCTTCGGGCCGAAGTTCAGACCGAAACAGCTACACCAGAGTTCTGAACTTAACTCTGCTGTTTGTTTAACTCAAACTCCAACACGCTTTAACATTTTGTGTCAGATATTTCACCATTTCTGGCGACAGAGGCCGTGTGCTATCTCTGTCCATTGTTTAATTGTCATCAGGTTTGTAGACACTGGGAGAGGGGTTCTAGAGGTTTGACAACCTTTCTACTAATCTAAACTATGGTACGTTTTGCTGGAAGATTGTGGTTGTGGAAATAAAAGATCTCAGGACGGAGATTAATCACAGGACGGAACATTAATGAGGCTGGGAGCGCCTGTTGGGCAACATTCGATGTCATTTCCGGTTGGGACGTCATCCAAAGTTGTCCCCCTCCATTTTAGTGGATGAGAGGAAAAATCTTCAAACGTGAATAACTCTTGATCTAAATCAATCCGTCCAATTCTAACCAAAGATTAGGTTTTGCGGTCCCGTCGCTTGTCGCGTTAGAAGTAATCATACCTCCCGTTGTTGTCGATCGCCTCGGGGGTGTTTTGGCTACATCTAGCTACTTCAGCTACATCCAAGATGGCGCCTTGTGCACCTTGAAATGGGCCCTGAAGAAACAAATCGCTGGTCGTCCTGATTTTATGGTTACAAATACCTCCGGGCATTCTAGGTGATTCACCCGTGCTGCGGGTTAAAAATCACCCGTGGCTTCCTGTGAGGTTATAGGTTAGGGTTTGGGATAAAGTTAGTTTGGAATTATGAGAGGTCGGAATATTGTCATAGCTGGGTCTGAATTCGTTATAATCGTGCACTTGGTGACAAGTCTTTGATTTTTGGTATGGTGGTAGGTATGGTTATAAGGTTTTCAAAAACCATCGCAAACAAGTTGGGAGCGCCCCCTAGTGGTCTGTTTGCAATGAATCTAATATTAAATGGGTCAGTCTATGGTTAAAAACCATAATAATTGATAAAAGAGATTTTTCAATGGATTCTATTAGTATTGGGTGTGCTAAATAACATACTAAAACATTTGGAAAAAATAACTTCTGGAAAGGCATCA
The DNA here is from genome assembly GCF_951216825.1 of Electrona antarctica. Taxonomy (NCBI): domain Eukaryota; kingdom Metazoa; phylum Chordata; class Actinopteri; order Myctophiformes; family Myctophidae; genus Electrona; species Electrona antarctica. The sequence goes on along the minus strand of NC_136798.1, from coordinate 43,616,278 downwards.
TTTTCAAGATGGCGTCCACGATGGCTGCCGGGAGCTTAAAATGCCTATAAACTGGGATTTAATACATACAAAATCATAACAATTATGCACTTGGTGACAAGTTCTTGATTTTTGGTATGGTGTTAGGGATGGGCATAAGGTTTTCAAAAACCATCGCAAACGAGTTGGGCTCGCCCCCTAGTGGTCCGTTTGCAATGACTCTAATATTAAATGGGCCAGTATATGGTTAAAAACCATAATAATGGATAAAAGAAAAAAATCAATGGATTCTATTAGTATTGGGTGTGCTAAATAACATACTAAAAATGTAGGAAAAAATGACTTCTGGAAAGGCATCATTTTCAAGATTGCGTCCACAATAGCTGCAAAATGCCTATAAAGCTTGGATTTAATATGTAAAAAATAATAATAATAAATGAGGTTTTCAAAAACCATCGCAAACGAGTTGGGCTCGCCCCCTAGTGGTCTGTTTGCAATGAATCCAATGTTAAATAGGCCAGCATTGGATTCATTGCAAACAGACCACTAGGGGGCGAGCCCAACTTGTTTGCGATGGTTTTTGAAAACATTATGCCCATACCTAACATCATGCCAAATATCTAAAACTTGTCACCAAGTGCATAATTGTTATGATTTTGTATGTATTAATCCCAATTTATAGGCATTTTAAGCTTACTGAGGCCACCGTGGACGCCATCTTGAAAATTATGCCTTTTCAGAAGTTATTTTCACCCAAAATTTTAATATGTTATTTAGCATACCCAATACTAATAGAATCAATTGGAAAATATATTTTATCAATTATTATTATTTTTTTTTACATATTAAATCCCAGCTTTATAGGCATTTTGCAGCTATTGTGGACGCAATCTTGAAAATGATGCCTTTCCAGACGTTATTTTGTCCTAATTCTTTAGTATGTTATTTAGCACACCCAATACTAATAGAATCCATTGAAAAATCTCTTTTATCAATTATTATGGTTTTTAACCATAGACTGGCCCATTTGATATTAGATTCATTGCAAACCGACCACTAGGGGGCGAGCCCGACTTGTTTGCGATGGTTTTTGAAAACCTTATACCCATACCTAACATCATGCCAAAAATCAAAAACTTGTCACCAAGAGTATAATTGTTATGATTTTTTATGTATTAAATCCCAGTTTATAGGCATTTTAAGCTCCCGGCAGCCATCGTGGACGCCATCTTGAAAATGATGCCTTTCCAGAAGTTATTTTTTCCTATTTTTTTAGTATGTTATTTAGCACACCCAATACTAATAGAATCCATTGAAAAATCTCTTTTATCAATTATTATGGTTTTTAACCATAGACTGACCCATTTAATATTAGATTCATTGCAAACAGACCACTAGGGGGCGCTCCCAACTCGTTTGCGATGGTTTTTGAAAACCTTATAACCATACCTACCACCATACCAAAAATCAAAGACTTGTCACCAAGTGCACGATTTTGTTGATTTTGAACGAATTCAGACCCAGCTATCAGAATAAGTCCGAATAATGACATGGCACCGCCATTTTGTTCCCATTGACCTTTGTTTATTTGCGTAACATTATTTTGTTGGCGCAAGGAGTTATTCATGCGCATCTATTGCGAAAGCAAACAAATAGGGAGGCCAGTTCCAAATGCATGTATATGGTTGCAGAAAGAGTGTCTAATAGGTGTCGATCTAAAATCCAAATAACATGCATAAACAATTATGAAAAAACAGTGAAGGACTTTTGAGGTTAAAAATGTGAAAGCTGGCCCAGACGGTTAGCTCAACCGTCTGGGCACCTAGGCTGCCGAGCCAGCCGGACTGTGTGCCGCGGGTTCGACTCCCGAGCCCGACGGCCTTTGCCGTGTGTCACTCCCCATCTCTCTCTCCTCCTTCCCTGTCTGTCTACTGTTCACTATCAATAAAGGCACAAAAAAGCCCCCCCCCCCCCCCCCAAAAAAAAGTGACAAAACGACAGCCTTGTTTGGAAACTGGGGCCAGCCGACGGTCTGTCTTGACTTGAGAGACTACGTGTTCTGTTCTGAATCCACGGAGAACAAAGCTGAACTCTCGGACGCATGATTGCTCTTCACATCGCCGTCCACCTCTCTGACACCCCCACCACCGCGCACCCGTTTGCCTGGAAGTGTATTTTTTTTGTTGTTGTTTTTTTTAAACTAAACGAATGATTCAAGCTTTACACTTCGTAAATATTACATGGTACACCAGAATGTGCTACATTAGCAGCTATATAAACAGTACGTCACATTATATTAGGTCGTTATGAAAATGTACAAAAAAATGCCGTCGAGTGTTCATTTTTAAAACCCTTTGCCCCGTTGTTGGCGATTCTTTTCTTTTTTTTCAAGGCAAGGCAAATATGTCAGCAAGAGAGAGAGAGAGAGAGAGAGAGAGAGAGAGAGAGAGAGAGAGAGAGAGAGAGAGAGAGAGCTACACATGGAGTTGAGTGTTCAGCATTGATAGACTTGATAAATAAATAAATAATTAAATCAATAAATTACAGCAGCAAAAAAGTAATAATTAAATCCACTCCCTCTATTAGACCCCCCCCCCCCCCCTCCTTATAAAGGAGCATGAAGCCCTATATAGGCTGAGTTTGGAGTTTAAACCACAACAGATTAAAAACATGGCCGGCTGATTTAAATGGAGTCCCCCAGAATAATCACATTGTAACTAGGGGCCCCCCAGAATAATCAAATTTGAACTGGGGGCCCCCATAATAATCAACTTTGAACTGGGACCCCTCAGAATAATCAACTTTGAACTGGGGACCCCTATAATAATCAAATTTGAACTGGGAACCCCCAGAATAATCAAATTTGAACTGGGGAACCTAATCAAATTTGAACTGGGACCCCCCAGAACAATCATATTTGAACTGGGAACCCCCATCATGACAAGCACTTGGAATTGCAGGAGGCATTACATTTTTTGGTTCCATAAATATTGTGAAAGTAGCAGATCTACAGTTGTATAGAGCTTCTATATATTTTCACAAATTTTGCCTTTTCCTTGACCTTAGCCTATATGTTTTGCCTATTTGGCCAATGTTTGACCAGCTTTTATAGTTTAGTTTGTTCATTACTTTTATACCGTAAATTGAGGTATTTAAAAGCTCTGAAAAAAATCCTTAAATTGTCGCTTCGCTGGTCCATGCCTCATTGCCTGCACCTGGGGAGCACCCATGGTTCTGGAGACATTCCAAAATCTAAACACACCCATCATTAATTTCATTAGCTGCAGGTGTGTTGCTTAGCCTGCCATTGTTATTTTACCTGCTGGGGGTGGGAAAAAAACAAAGAAACTATAAAATCAACCTATAGGGTATCACTCCCTTTCAAGCATATGGCATCCCCTATTTAAAAATAAAGAAGAAATAGCGAACTTTCGGATGCCATTTCCACCGCTTAACACCGTCGTGCGACAAAGTATAAAAAAGAGGGCTTACGTTGGTTAATGCAAATGTGATTGATTCTGGTTTTTTTTCCTTTTTTCTTTTCTTTGCATCATCTACACCTGGATGCCCTGAACCGCCTGCTTGATGTTCTCCAGCAGAGCCTTGTTCTCCGGGCTCTGGTAGTGGTCCTGGTGGGTGTACATGTCCGTCAACGTGCTCACGTACGAGTCAAAGTTCTGCTCATTCATTGGTTCCTGAGGAGGAGGGGGAGGGGGAAAATCAAAGTTCTGCTCATTCATTGGTTCCTGAGGAGGAGGGGGAGGGGGGAAATCAAAGTTCTGCTCATTCATTGGTTCCTGAGGAGGAGGGGGAGGGGGGAAATCAAAGTTCTGCTCATTCATTGGTTCCTGAGGAGGAGGGGGGAAATCAAAGTTCTGCTCATTCATTGGTTCCTGAGGAGGAGGAGGAGGGGGGGGGGGGGGCATGGCCACCAATTAGACCAGTGGTTTTCAAACCTTTTCATAAGAACACGGACCATTTTTGCATTCAGCATTTGAGACACGGAACCATCGTTTGATGACATTTAGCCTCTCACACCCAAAACGAACGAATATTCTTTTTATCGTTGGATAAGATTTTGTCTACAATTCCATGCGGCGTCAATGCGGCGCCATATGAGATAACAGGCAAACGCAGATCAAAAATAACAATTCTTCCACATTCTCTAATTGTGTAGAACGATTTAACTCTTGAGAGCGTAAAATTAAACCATTTGGACCCGTAATTGCAAAGAAGAAAAACACCAAAGAAAAAGTGCCTGTTTTCTTGATTTGTTCGGCCCGAAAAATTGTGTTGTCATGATTTGTCACAACTCTAGTTGGCTTTGTATGAGGCTTAAAAGGTCTTTAAATAAATACTTTTTGAAATGTCTATGAGGAAAATGAACGGGGAATCATTTCCTGGGCCCTGGTAGGAGGCGGGACTGCGGCGCTCTATAAGGGTCCATTTGGTTAACAACTCTCCATCATTTAGCTGATGGGGACCACCTGGAATCCCTTCAAGGGCCACTGGTGGTCCCCGGACCACTGGCTGAAAACCTCTGAATTAAACGACCAAACGCCAAAGCGACCTATCCATTGTTGATTGGTTGTTCACATGCACAGCACACCAATCACGCCGACAGTCACATCGCATGAACTGATTGATTAATTAAAGGAGAATTTCGGACTATAGTCGTGTTCTAATTGCCTTTAATCTAGTCTCACGTTACCAGACTGTTGCCTCCGTGATTTCCAAACGCTTCATCATACAGTCTGGATCATACAACGGAAGAGCTATCATGCGTAAGCGATAAAGCGGAAGTGGAGCCTCGACCTCGCCACTTCTGTTTCGTCTTTACAGTCGCGCACATTTATCCTAATATAAATAGAAAACAGCTAAGCATATATAGCTTGTTGCTTAGCAGAAAAGGAAATTAAAAAAATAAGCCCTAAAGATATTTTAAAATATATTTCCGTGAACGGAAATGGCAGCTTCCTTACTCAGCTCATGTGGGGGCTATAGTTCCAGACTCTATATAGCATTCCGTTACTCAGCTCATGGGGCTATAGTTCCAGACTCTATATAGCATTCCTTACTCAGCTCATGGGGGCTATAGTTCCAGACTCTATATAGCATTCCTTACTCAGCTCATGCGGGGCTATAGTTCCAGACTCTATATAGCATTCCGTTACTCAGCTCATGGGGCTATAGTTCCAGACTCTATATAGCATTCCGTTACTCAGCTCATGGGGCTATAGTTCCAGACTCTATATAGCATTCCTTACTCAGCTCATGTGGCTATAGTTCCAGACTCTATATAGCATTCCTTACTCAGCTCATGCGGGGGCTATAGTTCCAGACTCTATATAGCATTCCTTACTCAGCTCATGCGGGGGCTATAGTTCCAGACTCTATATAGCATTCCGTTACTCAGCTCATGGGGCTATAGTTCCAGACTCTATATAGCATTCCGTTACTCAGCTCATGGGGCTATAGTTCCAGACTCTATAGCATTCCGTTACTCAGCTCATGGGGCTATAGTTCCAGACTCTATATAGCATTCCTTACTCAGCTCATGGGGGCTATAGTTCCAGACTCTATATAGCATTCCGTTACTCAGCTCATGGGGCTATAATTCCAGACTCTATATAGCATTCCGTTACTCAGCTCATGGGGCTATAGTTCCAGACTCTATAGCATTCCGTTACTCAGCTCATGCGGGGGCTATAGTTCCAGACTCTATATAGCATTTGGAGATTGTGGAATAGTTGTCTGAATACCTTTTAATCTGATATTGTTATTATGACCTATAGAATGAGAACAAGAGAATGTTCATAGTAGGGCTGGGACTTTAACTGATTTAGAATAGATGAATAAAGTACAGATAACAATAACGCGATTAAAAAATGTAACATATTTGAATAATCGCTATAGCTTAGTTTTTGCACCACAGAACCTTTCTCACTGGCCGAAGTTCAGGCGTACGGATCATACCGGTGCACGCAACAGGATAAGAAGCCGATCAGTGGATGGAAGCCCAGTGGATGGAAATAAAACAACTCACTTATTAACTCGTATACCAAAATCCGTTGTAATAGAAACAAATAATCCTTCTCAGGTCAAATATTAAAATGCTATTAATTTTAATTACTTCATTACAATGCCTCAAATGAATTAGATCAATGTTTTTATTAATCAAGTCCCAGCCCTATAGTCTAGTAGCCAGAATGTGAACCCGGACATGGTGAGTACACCAACGTTTTATGTTAGAAATGTTTAGTATGGGTCCCCAGCATGTAGAAACTGCTGGATGCTAACTTGCATATGTTGAGCAATTTTCATATTGGCATAATATCTGACCATACCATTAACAACCTATGAGGAAAAAAATAAATAAAAAAAATACATAAAGCATGATGAAATTTGGATTATTTTTTTGCCTTCTATAGGTTGTTAATGGTATGGTCACATATTATGCCAATTATGAAAATTGCTCAACATATGCAAGTTAGCATCAGGCAGTTTCTACATGCTGGGGACCCATACTCAACATTTCTAACATAAAACTTTGGTGTACTCAACATGTCTGGGTTCACAATGGGGCTCTATGGGCTGGCTACTAGACTACTAGTTCATATAGCTCCATCCCGAGCCCCCCGCAGCTCCGAGTGTGCAGGCAGGGTGGGGTTTTGCGGTAAATCTCTTATTCTAATCGCTGGGAAATTCATTTGTATTTATTTATTTTCTTAGATAGCCGTAGTGGGTTAGGACAGCCCAAAGGAGACTTTGGATGACATCACAGGAGAAATCTTGTTTTCCAAGACTCGCGGAGGTACAAACTCTGTGGACAGAATCTATATAGTCATAAAATAAAGGGTGTTCAATAGCACTGATTTATGCAAAGAAAAATCACACCCGTGTGAACTGAGTCGTGTAAAGTATTATATAGCCTGATCAGCTGTGGTCTGACGTAATGTCTGATGTAATGAAATCAGCATCAACCGTGCTCATTTTTTGAGCACAGACAGACAGACTAACAAAGCCAGTTGTAGGAGTGGTTTACACCACTCAAAAAATAATAATAATCAAAAACCTCAAAAAATGGAGTTAGGAGGTTTCCTCCCGACATCAACGAGATAATATACCATCTGATTATGGTAAGAATTAAAGGAATTCTCCTTTAACCCATTTAGGCCTGACTTTGAAAAAAAGAAATGTCTTCTAAATCCTGACAGTTTTCTGAAATACCTACAGTATGTTTCTATATTAGTGGTGCTCAATATTTCATGTCAAGGACCCAAAAATGATATGTAATTGGGCCACCGACCCCCATCTGAAAATGTGCTGTTCCAGGAACCCCACAGAAGCAAAGATTTGAGTTAAAAACGTTCGCTCTGAAAGAATATATATTCAAAGATATGTGCCGCATTTTAAATAGCAGACCTACATATATAACCTGACTCCGCCAGATGGGGCAGCAGAGAGTACACTGGGTTCCCCCCTCCTGCTCCCATCTGGGAACTCTCAGGCAGACTTGATGGCAGACTTGATGGCCAATCAGCTGCAGCTAGAGGTGGGATCAAGGCATACACAGTGCTGCCTTGATCCCGCCTCTAGCTGCCGCTGATTGGCCAGGCCGTTTTGTGGCCGGGCATCAAGTCTGCCTGAGAGTTCCCAGATGGGAGCAGGAGGGGGGAACCCAGTGTACTCTCTGCTGCCCCATCTGGCGGAGTCAGGTTACTACATATAAGCAGACCTATATACTCGTATAAGCGAGCTTATACGAGCTTGTAGATCTGTTATTTTTCAATAGCTAAAGTAGAACATAAAGGTTTGTAAAAGAGAGGAGGGTCGGAGGAAGGACACAGACAGTAAACAGACATAGGTCATAATGGGGTGAATGGATTAGCCAATGGAGACAGAGGCAGAGCATGGATGAACCAATGGAAAGGAGAAGGAACAATTAAATAAAAAATACTATATGAATAAAACAAAAAAAATAAATAGCATGATGTGTTGTGAGCTGGTACATTAGCTTTTCTTCTTAAAAAAATAAAATAAAATAAGAAACTATCCGTGGCTATTTGGTCGACCTTTTCCATCGATATGTGAACGTGGCTGTTATATGATTTGCTGATTGAATTTCAATTTCATTTGAGCTTTTGAATTATTCTTCTCTAATTACACTATTGTGTTTTATAAATGGTCCCTGTTATGATTGGTGTCTGCTTGGTGTCTGCTGAACAATACAAACTTAACATTATTGATTTCAGTGTTTTGCATCGTATTCTTTTTTCATCTTGTGAGGTTCTGCCGCTATTCATTTCAACGGTGTGACATGACACCACGTTACCTTTCTGGATAGAATAATCGTCAATTGAATGTGAAAGTCGGAAGTGGCTTGTAGTCGGTATCAGCCTGTAACACGCGGGAGTCTAGACGGATGCCACGCCTAGTATCAGCTCCCAGAACTTTCCGCACAACTTGCCGCACCCAAGCCGCGCTATACTCATACGCTGAGTTGGCGGTGGCCCGGGATCGAACCCATGACCTTGTGGTCCAAAGGCGAGAGCTCTACCGACTAAGCTACCCCGGATACAATGTATCGCTCCGTGATTTAACGTGTATAGTTGTGATGTCATGACAGCATATAGTGGGAGGAGGGAAAGGAGGAGGGGGGGGTGCAGAAAAGAAGGGTAATTGAGATAAAAGGACAAAAGGGATAATAAAGGATTGAGGCTTGTTTCTTACTCTGTGGGTCATCTGTACACCACGGCCGATATATGCTTTACAGGGGGCGCGTTTCTGAGCCGGGGGTCTCTATACAGAGAGAGAGGGGTGTACAGAGGATCTATTAGTCTGATATACTACACACACACACACTGACACAGGAGTCTAGTGTTAGTGCGTGCGTGCGTGCGTGCGTGCGTGCGTGCGTGCGTGCGTGCGTGCGTGCATGCATGCGTGCGTGCGTGCGTGCGTGGCAAACTAATTATACATTCTCTCCAGTGTCACTAGACCACTGGGCCCTTTTTTAACCTATAGCTCCTCGCCACTCGCCCTACACACTTCCACTTGGTTTGAGCATAGATATATAAATAATAGAGACAGCCCCGGGATTCCCCTCCCATCCAGTGCCGTCTCTATTGTTCATATATATATATATCTATGCTCAAAACAAGTGGAAGTGTGTGTAGGGCGAGTGGCGAGGAGCTATAGGTTCAAAAAGGGGTCTGGAGAATCTATTAAGTCTGTTACACACACACCCACACACACACATAAGGCCTCATTCACACATAAAGAACATATGTTCTGCATGTGCTCTGCCTGTGTTTGATGGCCGCCTCAATGCTTTTCCAAATGGGAGTCACATGGGTTTGACCAAACATTTGTGTTTGATGGAGGGGAGGCGGGGGACCAGAACACAGCCCTCAAACACAAATGTTTGGTCGAGCCATGTGACTCCCATTGGAAAAGCATTGAGGTGGCCATTAAACACAGGCAGAGCACAGAACATATGTTCTTTATGTGTGAATGAGGCCTAGATTGGGCCTGTGTTACCATGCAGGTAACAGGGCTGTTCTCACAGGCCGGGGTCACCAACATGTCCATACAAGACTTGTCTTTGTCTGTGGGCATTTATGTATTTTTTTACCATAATATTGTTGGGTTTTTATTTTGATTACGAGTCCCGAGTGCAGGTTCTCAAATGTTTTATTTTCAAGGACCCCCTATAACCCTGAGATTGTACACATGGAAGCAAATGGACCCATAGTAGCCCTGGAAACCCAGACGTTTTTTTATTTCCAGGGAGAGAAAAAAAAAAGTCTGGGACCGAGTCCACTTCAATTCGGCATAGAGTAGCGCAAACGTCGCTCACTCTCGGCTGATTTCTGATCGTCTGCACCTTTGTTAAATTGAGGCACACACGTACACACACGCGCACACACTCCTCTCTCTCTCCGTCGCTCTAATTAATTAGCCTCATGTCGTGCAGCTGCGTCTAGATTCTCCCGGCGGATCCTGCCGGGAGCTGCTTATGCCATAGAAAGTAGAGGTGGACCCCAGGCTAGACCCATAGGGACCCGTAGGGTCCATTTGGTTCCATTTGTACACACTCAGAGTTACAGAAGCTGTAATGGTTCATTTGGACCACCTTCAAAGGAACCTCGAAGGTCCCTCAACCCACTTTGAGCACACATTAATTAATGGAAAGACTGGATATTTGTAACTTATCAATGTATTGGCTAATAGATCAATGATTTATTATCCAATTTAGGCCCAGCTGTCTTCTCTCTACACAACGGAACCATATGGACACAGTCACACACACATGTAGCAGCAGCATGTTTGTCAAACTGAAAAAAAAAGCCAAAGCAGTTGGTTGAGGCGTTGATGTGCATGGTTCGTGGTCAATGTGTGTGAGGCGTCAAAACACGCACGCACGCACACTCACACGCACACACACAGCCAACGGAGGAAACAAACAGATGAGCGTTACATTTATTACATTCACTACAATTCACTCAAAACGAGCTTGTAGCTTGAGCTTGTAGATCAGCAATTTTTGCTATTATTTTAAGTGAAATCCTGAATAATGTTTTGCTATTTTTGAATTGGAATCCATTTTTATTTCATTTCAAATGCCTTAGTCATGTTAACTTTATGAACTAAGTTGGACATTGGGCGTAAAAAAAGACAATAACTACTCGTTAAGCTACTAATTTAGACTGAAGTAATTAAAGCGGGGTCATGTTTGACCATGAACCTGAGGGCCACATTAACCCATTTAGACCTGAGGACGATTCTACAAATGTCTTCTAAACCCTGACAGTTTTCTGAAAAACCTACGTTTCTATGTCAGTGGTGCTCAAACTATTTCATGTCAAGGACCCCCAAACATTATATGTATTTGGCCTCCGACTCCCATCTCAAAATATGTTGTTCCAGGGACCCCCACCAGAAGCAAAGATTTGAGTTCAAAAAACGTTCGCTCTGAGAGAATTATATATTCAAAGATTTGCGCTACATTTTCACGTTTTTTTTCAAAAATAGCAGACCTACCAGCTCGTAGCGCGCCACTCGGTGGCGCGCTATGAGCTTGTAGATCTGCTGTTTTTCAATAGCTAAACTATAACATAATGCTTAAAGCACCAAAAGGGGTCCCCGCCCCAAATGGGTTAAGTGAAGGTGGCGGCGCCCACGTGTCCTGCAATGCCCTACCGTACCATGTGCGGGAGCTGGATGTTGGCCAGGCTGTTGATGAGCGTCTGGCTCAGGTTGGCGAGCTCGTGGAGCAGCGAGTCGTTCTGCTGCTCCATGGCCTTGTTCTCCTCCTCGATGGACTTCAGGCTGCTCTCCAATGGTGGTGATCTGACGCACACAACGCAACGCACGCACGCACGCACGCAAACACACACACAAACAGGAGGACACGGACGTAGACAGACAGACAGTCAGACAGACAGAGAGTCGTGTGACAGTTCTCCATAGCGGAGTGACACCCCCCAGGGCCACAGCAGAGTGATCGAGCACCCATGATCTGGTACCATCAAACCTCAGATCAGTGGTCCCCAAACTTTCTCACGTCAAGGACCCCCAAATTGACACTAATTAGCCCCGCGGACCCCCCATTTGAAAAAGATATGCCAGGGACTGAGTGATTCTCAACCCGTTTAATTTCAAGGACCCCCCAGTTTGACATGCATATTAGTCTACGGACCCTCATTTGATGGCATTTCTATCTCCCGGACCCCCAATTTATATTGTAAAATCAATGTTAATTTAACTCACAAACAAAGAGATCAAGGCAGGGGGGAAAAAAAGAAAGTTTGAGCGCTTTTACCACAAAAAAAGGACAGGTAAAGTGTTTCTCCTGCGTGCTAGATAATTACAAGCTTTTGCTACAAAACTGTACTAAACTAATGAATGCCACACCACAGACGAAAAACAGTCTAAGTCCACACTATTTATCCATAATGTATAAATGATAGATAAGGGGTCAGGACAACGAGGCCTTTTCGTGGAGGGGTCAGTCTGAAATTTGGACTTAGACTGTTTTTCGTCTGTGGTACTCAGTGATGTGTAAAAACTGGTTTCTTTCAAACCTGACCTGAAAAAGAAAGTATAGGAAAGGTTGAGAGACAGATCGACAGTATAGGAGTGATAGACGGTAGATAAGCTGAGAGAGAGAGAGACAGCGTATAGGAGAGACAGGAAGGACAGTTGAGACGGAGACAGCGTAGGAGAGACCAGAGCCATCTAATAGAAAAGTTACGATATTGAGGGGGCAGAAACCGAGCGCTCGAGCGCTGTTCATGGAGCCTGGAGAGGGACAAGTTGGAGTTTGAAATACATTGTTTTCGACGAGGGCGGCGCAAATAAGAGCAATTTTAGGCATGTGTGCCAACATGCCAACTGTTTTAAAGTATTGTACAGTAACAACTAAAGTCTCTGTAATGTTTATGTTGTACGATTACTACAAAACAATCTAAAATAAAGGGATTTAAGATCATTAAAGCTGGGCTGTTGCCCTGAGTCCAATGCATTTCTGCCTTCTTCCGGTCCAGGACTTGTCCCAGTTGGTTGTCCCCATTCTCAATAGAAATCTATGTACGTAGGAGAGCCGCCATTGGACTGAAGCCCCATGAAGTGAACGGAGTTTGCGTAACTCTGTCTCACTCTATGGCTCTGGGAGAGACTTACTTGAGTCCTAAGCTTGATCATGTCCGATTCCACTTGATTGTTCGACTCGTTTAAATCTTTGATTTCTTCATCCAGCTGTTTGATTTCCTCGTCGTTTTCTATGCCTGGAAGGAGAGTTTAATTGCATGTCGTTTTATAATACTACGAGAGGGACAGATTGGAACACGTCCGTCCATTGAGGTCAGAGTGTTGATTTCGTCGACTAAAACTAAGACGAAAAATGTTCGTCGACTACCTTTTTCCACTGACGAAATGGAAACTAAATTGAAACTAAGCTACAGTTGGAGGCCATCGATATTGTCCTTTTCTTTTTGCTGACCGAGTGGTCACCGAGTGGCGCGCTACGAGTGGCGCGCTACGAGCTTGTAGGTCTGCTATTTTTGAAAAATCGTGAAAATATTTATTTCAGAAAACTGGAGGATTTTTTTAAATGTTGAGGTCAGGCCTAAATGGGTCAAATGATAAGGGACAATATCGGTGGCACCCAACTGTATGATGACTAAAACTAAGACTAAACAATTTCGTCAATAAATTAAAACTAGACTAGTTAGGAAGGGACTAGTGGACAAGAGATCCAGTATAAGTCATTTTACAATTAGTTGCATGCTGAAAATAGCAGATCTACAAGCTCACAAGCTTGTAGATCTGCTACTTAAAACCTTTGCTTCTGTAGAACGCCACAACGGTAAGGCCTTCCGGTCTGATTTAGGGATATGTTATAGAGCTCCACGAGACGCACGCGTGGAACTGTAGTACGTCCTCGGGCGACCTTTCTAGTCGACATGGCGCGCGCGAACGTTCCACTACACCGAGTGGCGCGCTACGAGCTTGTAGATCTGCTACTTAAAACCTTTGCTTCTGTAGAACGCCACAACGGTAAGGCCTTCCGGTCTGATTTAGGGATATGTTATAGAGCTCCACGAGACGCACGCGTGGAACTGTAGTACGTCCTCGGGCGACCTTTCTAGTCGACATGGCGCGCGCGAACGTTCCACTACACCGAGTGGCGCGCTACGAGCTTGTAGATCTGCTACTTAAAACCTTTGCTTCTGTAGAACGCCACAACGGTAAGGCCTTCCGGTCTGATTTAGGGATATGTTATAGAGCTCCACGAGACGCACGCGTGGAACTGTAGTACGTCCTCGGGCGACCTTTCTAGTCGACATGGCGCGCGCGAACGTTCCACTACACCGAGTGGCGCGCTACGAGCTTGTAGATCTGCTACTTAAAACCTTTGCTTCTGTAGAACGCCACAACGGTAAGGCCTTCCGGTCTGATTTAGGGATATGTTATAGAGCTCCACGAGACGCACGCGTGGAACTGTAGTACGTCCTCGGGCGACCTTTCTAGTCGACATGGCGCGCGCGAACGTTCCACTACACCGAGTGGCGCGCTACGAGCTTGTAGATCTGCTACTTAAAACCTTTGCTTCTGTAGAACGCCACAACGGTAAGGCCTTCCGGTCTGATTTACGGATATGTTATAGAGCTCCACGAGACGAACGCGTGGAACTGTAGTACGTCCTCGGGCGACCTTTCTAGTCGACATGGCGCGCGCGAACGTTCCACTACACCGAGTGGCGCGCTACGAGCTTGTAGATCTGCTACTTAAAACCTTTGCTTCTGTAGAACGCCACAACGGTAAGGCCTTCCGGTCTGATTTAGGGATATGTTATAGAGCTCCACGAGACGCACGCGTGGAACTGTAGTACGTCCTCGGGCGACCTTTCTAGTCGACATGGCGCGCGCGAACGTTCCACTACACCGAGTGGCGCGCTACGAGCTTGTAGATCTGCTACTTAAAACCTTTGCTTCTGTAGAACGCCACAACGGTAAGGCCTTCCGGTCTGATTTAGGGATATGTTATAGAGCTCCACGAGACGCACGCGTGGAACTGTAGTACGTCCTCGGGCGACCTTTCTAGTCGACATGGCGCGCGCGAACGTTCCACTACACCGAGTGGCGCGCTACGAGCTTGTAGATCTGCTACTTAAAACCTTTGCTTCTGTAGAACGCCACAACGGTAAGGCCTTCCGGTCTGATTTACGGATATGTTATAGAGCTCCACGAGACGCACGCGTGGAACTGTAGTACGTCCTCGGGCGACCTTTCTAGTCGACATGGCGCGCGCGAACGTTCCACTACACCGAGTGGCGCGCTACGAGCTTGTAGATCTGCTACTTAAAACCTTTGCTTCTGTAGAACGCCACAACGGTAAGGCCTTCCGGTCTGATTTAGGGATATGTTATAGAGCTCCACGAGACGCACGCGTGGAACTGTAGTACGTCCTCGGGCGACCTTTCTAGTCGACATGGCGCGCGCGAACGTTCCACTACACCGAGTGGCGCGCTACGAGCTTGTAGATCTGCTACTTAAAACCTTTGCTTCTGTAGAACGCCACAACGGTAAGGCCTTCCGGTCTGATTTAGGGATATGTTATAGAGCTCCACGAGACGCACGCGTGGAACTGTAGTACGTCCTCGGGCGACCTTTCTAGTCGACATGGCGCGCGCGAACGTTCCACTACACCGAGTGGCGCGCTACGAGCTTGTAGATCTGCTACTTAAAACCTTTGCTTCTGTAGAACGCCACAACGGTAAGGCCTTCCGGTCTGATTTAGGGATATGTTATAGAGCTCCACGAGACGCACGCGTGGAACTGTAGTACGTCCTCGGGCGACCTTTCTAGTCGACATGGCGCGCGCGAACGTTCCACTACACCGAGTGGCGCGCTACGAGCTTGTAGATCTGCTACTTAAAACCTTTGCTTCTGTAGAACGCCACAACGGTAAGGCCTTCCGGTCTGATTTAGGGATATGTTATAGAGCTCCACGAGACGCACGCGTGGAACTGTAGTACGTCCTCGGGCGACCTTTCTAGTCGACATGGCGCGCGCGAACGTTCCACTACACCGAGTGGCGCGCTACGAGCTTGTAGATCTGCTACTTAAAACCTTTGCTTCTGTAGAACGCCACAACGGTAAGGCCTTCCGGTCTGATTTAGGGATATGTTATAGAGCTCCACGAGACGCACGCGTGGAACTGTAGTACGTCCTCGGGCGACCTTTCTAGTCGACATGGCGCGCGCGAACGTTCCACTACACCGAGTGGCGCGCTACGAGCTTGTAGATCTGCTACTTAAAACCTTTGCTTCTGTAGAACGCCACAACGGTAAGGCCTTCCGGTCTGATTTACGGATATGTTATAGAGCTCCACGAGACGAACGCGTGGAACTGTAGTACGTCCTCGGGCGACCTTTCTAGTCGACATGGCGCGCGCGAACGTTCCACTACACCGAGTGGCGCGCTACGAGCTTGTAGATCTGCTACTTAAAACCTTTGCTTCTGTAGAACGCCACAACGGTAAGGCCTTCCGGTCTGATTTAGGGATATGTTATAGAGCTCCACGAGACGCACGCGTGGAACTGTAGTACGTCCTCGGGCGACCTTTCTAGTCGACATGGCGCGCGCGAACGTTCCACTACACCGAGTGGCGCGCTACGAGCTTGTAGATCTGCTACTTAAAACCTTTGCTTCTGTAGAACGCCACAACGGTAAGGCCTTCCGGTCTGATTTAGGGATATGTTATAGAGCTCCACGAGACGCACGCGTGGAACTGTAGTACGTCCTCGGGCGACCTTTCTAGTCGACATGGCGCGCGCGAACGTTCCACTACACCGAGTGGCGCGCTACGAGCTTGTAGATCTGCTACTTAAAACCTTTGCTTCTGTAGAACGCCACAACGGTAAGGCCTTCCGGTCTGATTTACGGATATGTTATAGAGCTCCACGAGACGCACGCGTGGAACTGTAGTACGTCCTCGGGCGACCTTTCTAGTCGACATGGCGCGCGCGAACGTTCCACTACACCGAGTGGCGCGCTACGAGCTTGTAGATCTGCTACTTAAAACCTTTGCTTCTGTAGAACGCCACAACGGTAAGGCCTTCCGGTCTGATTTAGGGATATGTTATAGAGCTCCACGAGACGCACGCGTGGAACTGTAGTACGTCCTCGGGCGACCTTTCTAGTCGACATGGCGCGCGCGAACGTTCCACTACACCGAGTGGCGCGCTACGAGCTTGTAGATCTGCTACTTAAAACCTTTGCTTCTGTAGAACGCCACAACGGTAAGGCCTTCCGGTCTGATTTAGGGATATGTTATAGAGCTCCACGAGACGCACGCGTGGAACTGTAGTACGTCCTCGGGCGACCTTTCTAGTCGACATGGCGCGCGCGAACGTTCCACTACACCGAGTGGCGCGCTACGAGCTTGTAGATCTGCTACTTAAAACCTTTGCTTCTGTAGAACGCCACAACGGTAAGGCCTTCCGGTCTGATTTACGGATATGTTATAGAGCTCCACGAGACGAACGCGTGGAACTGTAGTACGTCCTCGGGCGACCTTTCTAGTCGACATGGCGCGCGCGAACGTTCCACTACACCGAGTGGCGCGCTACGAGCTTGTAGATCTGCTACTTAAAACCTTTGCTTCTGTAGAACGCCACAACGGTAAGGCCTTCCGGTCTGATTTAGGGATATGTTATAGAGCTCCACGAGACGCACGCGTGGAACTGTAGTACGTCCTCGGGCGACCTTTCTAGTCGACATGGCGCGCGCGAACGTTCCACTACACCGAGTGGCGCGCTACGAGCTTGTAGATCTGCTACTTAAAACCTTTGCTTCTGTAGAACGCCACAACGGTAAGGCCTTCCGGTCTGATTTAGGGATATGTTATAGAGCTCCATGAGACGCACGCGTGGAACTGTAGTACGTCCTCGGGCGACCTTTCTAGTCGACATGGCGCGCGCGAACGTTCCACTACACCGAGTGGCGCGCTACGAGCTTGTAGATCTGCTACTTAAAACCTTTGCTTCTGTAGAACGCCACAACGGTAAGGCCTTCCGGTCTGATTTACGGATATGTTATAGAGCTCCACGAGACGCACGCGTGGAACTGTAGTACGTCCTCGGGCGACCTTTCTAGTCGACATGGCGCGCGCGAACGTTCCACTACACCGAGTGGCGCGCTACGAGCTTGTAGATCTGCTACTTAAAACCTTTGCTTCTGTAGAACGCCACAACGGTAAGGCCTTCCGGTCTGATTTAGGGATATGTTATAGAGCTCCACGAGACGCACGCGTGGAACTGTAGTACGTCCTCGGGCGACCTTTCTAGTCGACATGGCGCGCGCGAACGTAAAAACCTTTGCTTCTTTAGAACGCCACAACGGTAAGGCCCTCCGGTCTGCTTTTCGGATAGGTTATAGAGCTCCCAGATACGCACGCGTAGAACTGTAGTACGTCCTCGGGCGACCTTTCTAGTCGACATGGCGCGCGCGAACGTTCCACTACACCGAGTGGCGCGCTACGAGCTTGTAGATCTGCTATTTAAAACCTTTGCTTCTGTAGAACGCCACAACGGTAAGGCCTTCCGGTCTGATTTTCATATGTTATAGAGCCCAGCAACACCGGCCGACACCTCCAAGGCTTCCTGGGTGATGGCGAGGAGGAGGAGGAGGGCTGCCACGTCACCTCACAGTCCAACTGTCTGTGTACGCCTCTTCTGTGCCTGAGGGAGGCACGCGCGCACACACACACGCACGCGCACACACTCACCTGCCCAGGCCATTGATGCCAGACGACCCTCGGGCCAGGCACTGCAGCCTCAGCCTCTCCACGGGATCTGAACTCACACACAGACGTCTCTTGGCGTCCAGCGCCATCTCTCGGTCGTGCCTCGACGTCCTGGCCATGGCTGAACACACAGAGCACATTAATATAATGTGTAACATTATAGTGGATGCAGTTAGCTTAATGCTAATTCCGATTAGCATAGTTAGCTTCTTATCCATGCTACTGGTGACTGGTTTAGCACAATACAAACTCGGACTCATTACATAACATGCAAATCACACCACCACTCAATATAAAAATAAAACGTTGTCTTATAAAGCAGCATATACTTTGTTTACATTCAGACCCATGGCTTTGTACAACTACTGGCCAAAGTTGAAGTTCATATAGTTGTAAAACATTCACCATAAAAGCCACAATCGCGACAGAGTCAGCTATTCATTCATTACTAACTATTTCACAGACCTTGATGTGACTGTTAGCTGTGATAAAGTAAAGTAAACAAAGTGATGATGAATGACACGACACGAAACACACACACACGTAGGATGTAGCTCTTCTCACAACATTGACGACACAGGTCGGTTCTTTATAAACGGGCATTTATTGGGCATTCTTCTCATCCCTCTGCTGTTCCATGCCGTGAGAACTATGTTCACACAAAATAATAAACACATAAACAATCAACAAATTACGTCGCAATACATAATATTGATCAAACAAAGAAATACAAAACATGTAGAAATGCGCGATGCGCAGGTGAACGTGTCCGTCAAAACACCACAATACAACACAACAAAGATAACTCTCAAATAATAATACCTCGTTGGCCGCTTGTTGTGTAAAGAGGTTCTTGATGCTTCTTGAGTTTCATACAGTCCTTTGAATGTCCTTTTGACCGTGTTTAATAACTTTAAACAGTTCAAACACACTACTCTGCTGCGAGTGTGCTTCCTTGTGCAGACCAGAGTCTGAATGAGTGAGAGAAATGTGTGTACCACCTGTGTGCAATGCCAGGCAATCATGCATCAATCAGTCAATCAATCATGGTCCAGTGTTGCTACTGACAGACAGGGAACTTGGTTCTGCCTCAGAAAGTTATCATCACATCATGTTTACATTTTTAACCTCATATGAAATCAATTATGAACCACATATTTATTATTGTATCATGACATTATTATGAATTATGCTTTATGAACTTATGACCATGAATTGTTGTATTTTAGCTATTTTAGTCTTTTTAAAGTAAGCATTTTAATAGCAGCACTTACATAGGAAGTCAGAGAAACGAATCAAAGAAAAGACCGTTATCTGCCAGTGGAATTCAGAACAGCGCCACAGCCCATCCACATGTATGTGGCAGCGGTGGCCGAACGGATAGCGGCGCGGTCTAGATACCGGAAGGTTCCCAGTTCGAATCAGCCGTCCGACACGTTAAAATTACCACCGCTGAAATGCCCTTGAACAAGGCATCAACCACTACGATGAAATGTGTTCTATGAGCAGGGCCTGGCTGGAAACAAGTTCTTGAGCTTAGCCCAGATACCCTGGGTAAATATAGATTTCATTTCATGAAGCCATATGCCTCTCCCCTCCTCTCCTCTCCTCTCTTTTTGAATGAACAGACAAAACACAAAACACAACATGTTCATTAATGTTATTCTTCACAAACTAGACATTTTATTCATATTTAGAAAATGCAGAATCCAATGGCGTCGGTCTGGGCTCTCCACGCCGTTTGCAAAGGTCAATGGTCAGCAAAAAGACTGCCTCCTCTCTCCCCTCTCTCCACAGAAGTGAAAACAGACAAAACACACCTTTAAAATATGTTCCCTAACCCTATTCTTCGCAAACGAGACATTTTATTCATATTTAGAGCGTCCCAAATTCAATGGGGCCGGTCTCGACTTTCCAGGACGTTTGCAAAGGTCAATGGTCAGCAAAAAGACTGCAACGGTGACCCTTTGGGCCAAATTCTTAAAAAAACGGGGTGATATATATTTTTAAAAATATGTAAGAACCTCCAATATCCATATTCAGGACATGTCGAATCCAATGGAACCGGTCTCGAATTTCCACGACGTTTGCAAAGGTCAAAGGTCAGCCGAAAGACTGCCACGGTGACCTTTGGGCCAAATGCCTTAACAAATAAGTGATAGATATTTTTTTAAATATGTAACACCCCCGAATATCCATATTCAGGCCATGGCGAAAAAAATGGCGTTGGTCTCGATTTTGTGGGACTCTTACAAGCGTCCGATAAAGGGAACTACACTGCAATGCTAGGCCTCGGGTCAGATTTGAGGTTCCCGAGGTCGCAGAAAAAAACTCAGACCATCACGAAGATCGGCTCGTCGCCGCGATCGCAGAGGTGTTCGGCCCATCCCGAACAGACTTACGATCGTCGTCATAGGCGCGCGTGAACGTCAAACTTTGCTTCACTGGAACGCCACGACGGTGAGGCCTTCCGGGATGATTTTCGGATATGTTATAGAGCTCCCGGAGACGCACGCATGGATCTATAGAACGTCCTCGGGCGACCTTTCTAAGAGGCACGGTCTCGTTTCACTTTTTCAGCCAGGACGCTGTTAGAGTCTATGGGTCTATGACGTGTCTGCATGCACAGAGCCAAAGTGAAGGACGTTTTGTACGACTGTCGGAGGCGTACGTCCGAGACACCTAACCGTTCGTCTCGGCTGGCTCTCCGACATATCCGAACGTCGGATCGTGATGTTTTATCGTTGGCGCGTTGTCGCGCGTCAAAGTCGGCAATTTGTAGGCGTTCGTTCAAGGCTACCGCCGCGGCCGTATGTCCGTTTGGCCCGAAACCTATACGGCTGCGATCGGGGCCGCGACCCGGCCGCGGTGATGGTCTCGGATTTGTTCTGCGACTTTCGCGTCAAAGTCGCAAATTTCGAGGCTTTCGTGCAGGGCTACTGTCGCGACCGTATGTCCGTTTGGCCCAAACCCTATACGGCTGCGATCGGGGCCGCGACCCGGTTGCAGTAATGGTCTCGGATTTGTTCTGTCGAATTTCCCGACTTTTCTCGCTAACTTACTTTGTGGGAGCAGTTTATGCTAATGAAGGGCGTGGTTCCGGCTACTTTGTGGGTG
This sequence comes from Electrona antarctica, assembly GCF_951216825.1. NCBI lineage: Eukaryota > Metazoa > Chordata > Actinopteri > Myctophiformes > Myctophidae > Electrona > Electrona antarctica. Next base: position 43,594,867 of record NC_136798.1, on the reverse strand, counting down.
TGGGTTATGCAAATGTGATGGCCGTGGTTTCGGCTACTTTGTGGGTGTGGTATATGCAAATTAGTGGGTGTCGCTTATGTAAATTAGTGGGTGTCACCCCGCCTACTTTGTGGGAGTGGTTTATGCAAATGAAGGGGCGTGGCATGCAAATGAAGGTGCGTGGTATGCAAATGAAGGGCATGTTTCGGCTACTTTGTGGGATTTGCTTATGCAAATTAAGGTGCGTGGTATGCAAATGAAGGGGAGTGGTATGCAAATGAAGGGCATGTTTCGGCTACTTTGCGGGATTGGTTTATGCAAATGAAGGGGCGTGACATGCAAATGAAGGGGATTGGTTTATGCAAATGAAGGGACGTGGCATGCAAATGAAGGTGCGTGGTATGCAAATGAAGGGGAGTGGTATGCAAATGAAGGGGAGTGGTATGCAAATGAAGGGCATGTTTCCGCTACTTTGCGGGATTGGTTTATGCAAATGAAGGGGCGTGGCATGCAAATGAAGGGGAGTGGTATGCAAATGAGGTGCGTGGTATGCAAATGAAGGGGCGTGGCATGCAAATGAAGGGGATTGGTTTATGCAAATGAAGGGGCGTGGCATGCAAATTAAGGTGTGTGGTATGCAAATGAAGGGGAGTGGTATGCAAATGAAGGGGAGTGGTATGCAAATGAAGGGCATGTTTCCGCTACTTTGCGGGATTGGTTTATGCAAATGAAGGGACGTGGTATGCAAATGAAGGGGAGTGGTATGCAAATGAGGTGCGTGGTATGCAAATGAAGGGGAGTGGCATGCAAATGAAGGTGCGTGGTATGCAAATGAAGGGGCATGGCTCCGGCTACTTTGTGGGATTAGTTTATGCAAATTGAAGGTGCGTGGTATGCAAATGAAGGGGAGTGGTATGCAAATGAAGGGGAGTGGTATGCAAATGAAGGGCATGTTTCCGCTACTTTGCGGGATTGGTTTATGCAAATGAAGGGGCATGGCTCCGGCTACTTTGTGGGATTAGTTTATGCAAATGAAGGTGCGTGGTATGCAAATGAAGGGGAGTGGTATGCAAATGAGGTGCGTGGTATGCAAATGAAGGGGCGTGGCATGCAAATGAAGGGGATTGGTTTATGCAAATGAAGGGGCGTGGCATGCAAATGAAGGTGCGTGGTATGCAAATGAAGGGGAGTGGTATGCAAATGAAGGGCATGTTTCGGCTACTTTGTGGGATTGGTTTATGCAAATGAAGGGGCGTGGCATGCAAATGAATGGGAGTGGTATGCAAATGAAGGTGCGTGGTATGAAAATGAAGGGGAGTGGTATGCAAATGAAGGGGCGTGAATTGAACATGTACGCCATCGTGTAGGGAACATGTACGTCATCGTGGAGGGAACATGTACGTCATCGTGGAGGGAACATGCGCGTCGTCGTGAATTGAACATGTACGCCATCGTGTAGGGAACATGTACGTCATCGTGGAGGAAACATGTACGTCATCGTGGAGGGAACATGTACGTCATCGTGGAGGGAACATGTACGTCATCGTGGAGGGAACATGTACGTCATCGTGGAGGGAACATGAACGTCATCGTGGAGGGAACATGAACGTCATCGTGGAGGGAACATGTACGTCATCGTGGAGGGAACATGTACGTCATCGTGGAGGGAACATGTACGTCATCGTGGAGGGAACATGTACGTCATCGTGGAGGGAACATGTACGTCAACGTGGAGGGAACATGTACGTCATCGTGGAGGGAACATGTACGTCATCGTGGAGGGAACATGCGCGTCGTCGTGAATTGAACGTGTACGCCATCGTGTAGGGAACATGTACGTCATCGTGGAGGAAACATGTATGTCATCGTGGAGGGAACATGTACGTCATCGTGGAGGGGCCATGTACGTCATCGTGGAGGGAGCATGTACGTCATCGTGGAGGGAACATGTGCGTCATCGTGGAGGGAACATGTACGTCATCGTGGAGGGAACATGTACGTCATCGTGGAGGGAACATGTACGCCATCGTGTAGGGAACATGTACGTCATCGTGGAGGGAACATGTACGTCATCGTGGAGGGAACATGTACGCCATCGTGTAGGGAACATGTACGTCATTGTGGAGGGAACATGTATGTCATCGTGGAGGGAACATGTACGTCATCGTGTAGGGAACATGTACGCCATCGTGTAGGGAACATGTACGTCATTGTGGAGGGAACATGTATGTCATCGTGGAGGGAACATGTACGTCATCGTGAAGGGAACATGTACGTCATCGTGGAGGGAACATGTACGTCATCGTGAAGGGAACATGTACGTCATCGTGGAGGGACCATGTACGTCATCGTGGAGGGAACATGCACGTCATCGTGAAGGGAACATGCACGTCGTCGTGAAGGGAACATGCACGTCATCGTGGGGGGAACATGTACGTCATTGTGGAGGGAACATGTACGTCATCGTGGAAGGAACATGTACGTCATCGTGGAGGGAACATGTACGTCATCGTGAAGGGAACATGCACGTCATCGTGAAGGGAACATGCACGTCATCGTGAAGGGGACATGTACATCGTCGTGAAGGGGACATGTACGTCATCGTGGAGGAAACATGTACGTCATCGTGGAGGGAACATGTACGTCGTCGTGGAGGAAACATGTACGTCATCGTGGAGGGAACATGCACGTCGTCGTAAATTGAACATGTACGCCATCATGTAGGGAACATGTACGTCATCGTGGAGGGAACATGCGCGTCGTCGTAAATTGAACATGTACGCCATCATGTAGGGAACATGTACGTCATCGTGCCGTGGACATGTACGTCATCGTGGCGTGGACATGTACGTCATCGTGAAGGGGACATGTACGTCACCGTGGAGGGAACATGTACGTCATCGTGGAGGGAACATGTACGTCATCGTGGAGGGAACATGCACGTCATCGTGGAGGGAACATGCGCGTCGTCGTAAATTGAACATGTACGCCATCATGTAGGGAACATGTACGTCATCGTGACGTAGACATGTACGTCATCGTGACGTGGACATGTACGTCGTCGTGAAGGGGACATGTACGTCATCGTGGAGGGAACATGTACGTCATCGTGGAGGGAACATGTACGTCATCGTGGAGGGAACATGCACGTCATCGTGGAGGGAACATGCACGTCATCGTGGAGGGAACATGCACGTCGTCGTAGATGGAGCATTTACGTCATCATGTAGGGAACATGTACGTCATCGTGACGGGAACATGTACGTCATCGTGGAGGGAACATGCACGTCGTCGTGAAGGGAACATGCGCGTCGTCGTGTATTGAACATGCACGCCATCGTGTAGGGAACATGTACGTCATTGTGGAGGGAACATGTATGTCATCGTGGAGGGAACATGTACGTCATCGTGTAGGGAACATGTACGCCATCGTGTAGGGAACATGTACGTCGTCGTGAAGGGAACATGCACGTCATCGTGTAGGGAACATGCACGTCATCGTGAAGGGAACATGTACGTCATCGTGGAGGGAACATGCACGTCATCGTGAAGGGAACATGCACGTCATCGTGGAGGGAACATGCACGTCATCGTGGAGGGAACATGTACGTCATCGTGGAGGAAACATGAACGTCATCGTGGAGGAAACATGTACGTCATCGTGGAGGGAACATGTACGTCATCGTGGAGGGAATATGCACGTCGTCGTAAATTGAACATGTACGCCATCATGTAGGGAACATGTACGTCATCGTGACGTGGACATGTACGTCATCGTGAAGGGGACATGTACGTCATCGTGGAGGAAACATGCACGTCATCGTTAAGGGGACATGTACGTCATCGTGAAGGGGACATGTACATCATCGTGAAGGGGACATGTACGTCATCGTGGAGGAAACATGTACGTCATCGTGGAGGGAACATGTACGTCATCGTGGAGGGAACATGTACGTCATCGTGGAGGGAACATGTACGTCATCGTGGAGGAAACATGTACGTCATCGTGGAGGGAACATGCACGTCGTCGTAAATTGAACATGTACGCCATCATGTAGGGAACATGTACGTCATCGTGACGTGGACATGTGCGTCATCGTGAAGGGGACATGTACGTCATCGTGGAGGAAACATGTACGTCATTGTGGAGGGAACATGTACGTCATCGTGGAGGGAACATGTACGTCATCGTGGAGGGAACATGCACGTCATCGTGGAGGGAACATGCACGTCGTCGTAGATGGAGCCTTTACGTCATCATGTAGGGAACATGTACGTCATCGTGACGGGAACATGTACGTCATCGTGAAGGGGACATGTACGCCATCGTGGCGGGAACATGTACGTCATCGTGGAGGGAACATGTACGTCATCGTGGAGGGACCATGTACGTCGTCGCGAATGGAACATGCACGTCATCGTGGAGGGAACATGCGCGTCGTCGTAAATTGAACATGTACGCCATCATGTAGGGAACATGTACGTCATCGTGACGTAGACATGTACGTCATCGTGACGTGGACATGTACGTCGTCGTGAAGGGGACATGTACGTCATCGTGGAGGGAACATGTACGTCATCGTGGAGGGAACATGTACGTCATCGTAGAGGGAACATGCACGTCATCGTGGAGGGAACATGCACGTCATCGTGGAGGGAACATGCACGTCGTCGTAGATGGAGCATTTACGTCATCATGTAGGGAACATGTACGTCATCGTGACGGGAACATGTACGTCATCGTGGAGGGAACATGCACGTCGTCGTGAAGGGAACATGCGCGTCGTCGTGTATTGAACATGCACGCCATCGTGTAGGGAACATGTACGTCATTGTGGAGGGAAAATGTATGTCATCGTGGAGGGAACATGTACGTCATCGTGTAGGGAACATGTACGCCATCGTGTAGGGAACATGTACGTCGTCGTGAAGGGAACATGCACGTCATCGTGTAGGGAACATGCACGTCATCGTGAAGGGAACATGTACGTCATCGTGGAGGGAACATGCACGTCATCGTGAAGGGAACATGCACGTCATCGTGGAGGGAACATGCACGTCATCGTGGAGGGAACATGTACGTCATCGTGGAGGAAACATGTACGTCATCGTGGAGGAAACATGTACGTCATCGTGGAGGGAACATGTACGTCATCGTGGAGGGAATATGCACGTCGTCGTAAATTGAACATGTACGCCATCATGTAGGGAACATGTACGTCATCGTGACGTGGACATGTACGTCATCGTGAAGGGGACATGTACGTCATCGTGGAGGAAACATGCACGTCATCGTTAAGGGGACATGTACGTCATCGTGAAGGGGACATGTACGTCATCGTGAAGGGGACATGTACGTCATCGTGGAGGAAACATGTACGTCATCGTGGAGGGAACATGTACGTCATCGTGGAGGGAACATGTACGTCATCGTGGAGGAAACATGTACGTCATCGTGGAGGGAACATGCACGTCGTCGTAAATTGAACATGTACGCCATCATGTAGGGAACATGTACGTCATCGTGACGTGGACATGTGCGTCATCGTGAAGGGGACATGTACGTCATCGTGGAGGAAACATGTACGTCATTGTGGAGGGAACATGTACGTCATCGTGGAGGGAACATGTACGTCATCGTGGAGGGAACATGCACGTCATCGTGGAGGGAACATGCACGTCGTCGTAGATGGAGCCTTTACGTCATCATGTAGGGAACATGTACGTCATCGTGACGGGAACATGTACGTCATCGTGAAGGGGACATGTACGCCATCGTGGCGGGAACATGTACGTCATCGTGGAGGGAACATGTACGTCATCGTGGAGGGACCATGTACGTCGTCGCGAATGGAACATGTACGTCATCATGTGGGGGACATGTACGTATGTTCCCGCTACTTTGTGGGAGTGGGTTATGAAAATGTGAAGGGCGTTGTTTCGGCTACTTTGTGGGTGAGGGCTATGCAAATTAGTGGGTGTCGCGTATGCAAATTAGTGGGTGTCGCCACGCCCTTCGTTTGCATACCACTTCCCTTCATTTGCATACCACACCCCTTCATTTGCATACCACACCCCTTCATTTGCATATCCCCTTCATTTGCATACCAAGACCCTTCATTTGCATAAGCCAATCCCACAAAGTAGCAGAAACATGCCCCTTCATTTGCATACCATACCCCTTCATTTGCATATCCCCTTCATTTGCATACCAAGACCCTTCATTTGCATAAGCCAATCCCACAAAGTAGCAGAAACATGCCCCTTAATTTGCATACCACTCCCCTTCATTTGCATACCACTCCCCTTCATTTGCATACCAAGACCCTTCATTTGCATATCCCCTTCATTTGCATACCACACCCTTTCATTTGCATAAGCCAATCCCACAAAGTAGCCGAAACACGCCCTTCATTTGCATACTACTCCCCTTCATTTGCATACCACACACACCTTCATTTGCATATCCCCTTCATTTGCATACCACACCCTTTCATTTGCATAAACTAATCCCACAAAGTAGCCGAAACACGCCCTTCATTTGCATACTCCTCCCCTTCATTTGCATACCACACCTTCATTTGCATATCCCCTTAATTTGCATACCAAGACCCTTCATTTGCATATCCCCTTCATTTGCATACCACGCCCTTTCATTTGCATAAGCCAATCCCACAAAGTAGCCGAAACACGCCCTTCATTTGCATACCACGCCCTTTCATTTACATAAGATAATCCCACAAAGTAGCCGAAACACGCCCTTCATTTGCATACTACTCCCCTTAATTTGCATACCACACCCCTTCATTTGCATATCCCCTTGCATACCAAGACCCTTCATTTGCATATCCCCTTCATTTGCATACCACGCCCTTTCATTTGCATAAGCCAATCCCACAAAGTAGCCGAAACACGCCCTTCATTTGCATACTCCTCCCCTTCATTTGCATACCACACCCCTTCATTTGCATATCCCCTTCATTTGCATACCAATACCCTTCATTTGCATAAGCCAATCCCACAAAGTAGCAGAAACATGCCCCTTCATTTGCATACCATACCCCTTCATTTGCATATCCCCTTCATTTGCATACCAAGACCCTTCATTTGCATAAGCCAATCCCACAAAGTAGCAGAAACATGCCCCTTAATTTGCATACCACTCCCCTTCATTTGCATACCATGCCCCTTCATTTGCATACCATGCCCCTTCCTTTGCATACCATGCCCCTTCATTTGCATACCACGCACCTTCATTTGCATACCACGCACCTTCATTTGCATACCACTCCCCTTCATTTGCATACCACTGCCCTTCATTTGCATACCACGCACCTTCATTTGCATACCACTCCCCTTCATTTGCATACCAAGACCCTTCATTTGCATATCCCCTTCATTTGCATACCACACCCTTTCATTTGCATAAGCCAATCCCACAAAGTAGCCGAAACACGCCCTTCATTTGCATACTACTCCCCTTCATTTGCATACCACACACCTTCATTTGCATATCCCCTTCATTTGCATACCACGCCCTTTCATTTGCATAAGCTAATCCCACAAAGTAGCCGAAACACGCCCTTCATTTGCATACTCCTCCCCTTCATTTGCATACCACACCTTCATTTGCATATCCCCTTCATTTGCATACCAATACCCTTCATTTGCATATCCCCTTCATTTGCATACCACGCCCTTTCATTTGCATAAGCCAATCCCACAAAGTAGCCGAAACACGCCCTTCATTTGCATACTACTCCCCTTCATTTGCATACTACACCCCTTAATTTGCATATCCCCTTCATTTGCATACCACGCCCTTTCATTTGCATAAGCTAATCCCACAAAGTAGCCAAAACACGCCCTTCATTTGCACACTACTCCCCTTAATTTGCATACCATACCCCTTCATTTGCATATCCCCTTCATTTGCATACCAAGACCCTTCATTTGCATATCCCCTTCATTTGCATACCTTGCCCTTTCATTTGCATAAACTAATCCCACAAAGTAGCCGAAACACGCCCTTCATTTGCATACTACTCCCCTTCATTTGCATACCACACACCTTCATTTGCATATCCCCTTCATTTGCATACCACGCCCTTTCATTTGCATAAGATAATCCCACAAAGTAGCCGAAACACGCCCTTCATTTGCATACTACTCCCCTTCATTTGCATACCACACCCCTTCATTTGCATATCCCCTTCATTTGCATACCAAGACCCTTCATTTGCATATCCCCTTCATTTGCATACCACGCCCTTTCATTTGCATAAGCCAATCCCACAAAGTAGCCGAAACTACGGCCACAAAGGAGGCGGGACGACGGCCATCAATAAGCATAAACGACGCCCATGCAATTTGCATAGACCACGCCCACAAAGCAGGCGGAGTTACATAGCGAGTAGGCGTGGCCTAAGACAATGAGAGGTGTGGCCTAACATTACGAGAGGCAGAGTCATTAACGAGAGGGGGTGGAGTTTGTAAGGTGGAGTTTGTAACCAATGTGAGGTGTGTGTGTAGTAGTAGTAGTAGAAGTAGAAGTAATACATACGAGATGATGCCTGATCTTCTGACATCCATATTTGGTTGACTGGATGGCGTTGTCCTCACCTGGAGAGAAATGCCCCCGGAAATATGATTATTTATTAATGAATGAATGAATGAATGTATGTATGTATGTATGTATGTATGTATGTATGTATGTATGTATGTATGTATGTATGTATGTATGTATGTATGTATGTATTCATTCATTCATTCATTCATTCATTCATTCATTCATTCATTCCCTCCCCCGGGAAATAAATAAATAAACAATGCTAATCATCCATCCATGTGTGACAATTGTTTGACACACATCATGTCATGTCATGTCATGTCATGTCATGTCTGTCTATAGACAAGAGGAGAGGTGGAGGGGGGGGGGGGGGGGGGGGGGGCGCCAAAGCATATTTTAGACTGATTCAGTATTGACCATATTAAGCCAGGTCTCACGGCAGACAGCACTAATATAATAAACAAACGTGAACGGAGCACTGCTGCCAACATAATACACGCATAATGTGGCCATACTGGCATACTCACCATAGCCTGGTCAAGGTTTCCCCCAGGTGGACGTGTCATTTCCAACTATTGCCAGCACATGGAAACTAGGGGCTACTGATATATACTATTCTCTGCCTATCGGGACGTAACTCGGACGGCGCTGAGTCGGGTCTTAAATACATTTCAATTGTACATTTAGGTAATGTGTGATTTATTTGGATTTATCCTTATTATTGTGAAAGATGTCCCCCAAATGTAAATTATTAATGTATTATTATTATTTTAATAATTATTATAAATGTGCAAAAAAAAAATATATAATTTATTTTACATGATTTCCTCTGATAAGTCCTAGTAGTAAAAAGTAGTAGTAAGGTTGAAATCGTTTTTTTGCAAGTAGAAATTAATCCGGGTTTTACAGGGTTAGTCATTCATTCATTCATTCATTCCCCCCGGAAATAAATAAATAAACACGGCTAATCATCCATCCATGTGTGACAATTGTTTGACACACATCATGTCATGTCATGTCTATCTATAGCAAGAGGTGGAATTGCGTCAGATCTTCTACACAAAGCAAAACAAAAGGGAGCAGTGCACCACCCTGTGGCAACAACTGGCACTGCTGACTGTTACAAGTTGACAGAGTGGATTATCTTGGATTACGTCCGCCAACATACATTCCAATAGTACATTTACTTGACCAAAAGGTAAAGACTGATTTATTTTGATTTATTCATTCTGGATCCTTAGTCCTTGGTCCGAGGTCACGAATCTTGACTGCAGACTTGTTGACTGTCTCGAACCAGCGTCCTCTCACACCATCAGCAACTGCCAGAACCACTGAGCCATCGTGGAATACTCTTAACCATGGATTTGGGGTAATTTTTTCTTTTTTTGGAAGGGAAGACAAAAAAAGAAAAAGTCTATTTTACCAATGCAAAGGGTGAAATATTGTCATAATGTACGTTGTGTTTGTTTTGGAAAGGAAAAAGTGTTTTAATGTACTTTTTACTGACGTTAGGGTAGAGTTTGTTTTAACAGTACAGGACTCTCTCTCACACACACACCAGAGACTGGCAGCTGACTGGCTCATTCAGGGTTGCCAGGTTGGTGGCTGTCAGGTTGTCTAATGCCTGCTGCATTGTGTGTGTGTGTGTGTGTGTGTGTGTGTGTGTGTGTGTGTGTGTGTGTGTGTGTGTGTGTGTGTGTGTGTGTGTGTGTGTGTGTGTGTGTGTGTGTGTGTGTGTGAACCAGCTACACTGGCATTTAAACACATTCATATTGTAACTGTTGCCACTATAGGTGATATAGTTTGCTTTATTCCTAAAAGGTACAAGTTCATAATGAAGAAGTTCATAATTAAGTCACATTTAAAACATTATTTCATGTATTTGTCTCAAGTTGTTGTTGTAACTGTTGCCACTATAGGGGATATAGTTTGCTTTATTTCTCTAAGACAAAGTTCATAATAAGGTTAAAATAAGTTCATAATTGTTTATTATCTTTCTAAGTGTACAAGTGCATAATTAAGAAGTTCATAGTTAATAGTTACATTCATGTTAAAACATTATTTCATGTCAAGTTGTTTTAATGCTTTTATTTTGAAGAGTCAACGTCATATTCTGGTTTGGTCTGCTCTCACGTCAATTGGTACACAGGAGTTTTGTGTATGCAATCAAGCCGCAGCTAGAAGCAGCTAGAAGCAGCAGCTCTGCCAGCTCCGTTTACACTGGTCATGGTCACACAAAGACTTTAAAGTTACAAGAAGTAAAGGTCATAAGAGACTGTCTAAGAAAAGGTTATAAGAAGACTGGAGAGTATTCCCCCTTTGTTATGCACGCAGCCAACGAGGTATTTGTTGTTTGTTTTGTCTGTATTTTACTCATGTGAAATGTTTGCATCTACATGCTGTGCATGTCATTTATGTTAATTGTACGTGCTGTCACGGTGGATTGGGAGGGCAAGAAGGCACCTTCCAATAAATCAGTTTCAAGGAAACCACATTGTGTCTGTTTGTGCTCGGAGGGAGTTACAGTTGTAATGGATGGACTTTGAACATATGAAACTGTTTTGGCCAGCTGTCCCAAATGCCAAGAAACGCATGACGGAACGACGAGAACCAAAAAGTGGCTGGCGTCAGTTTCGCCTCATAAAAGAGAAGATGCGCTCAGGTTGGTAGTTGCATCTATTATGTGCACTTTGTCTTCATTAACGTGCCAACTTGTGCATATGTTATGCATTGACAACCATTGCCTTGCCTCTGTTTGATTGATAGATGACTTCCAAGCATGTGAAGATTACGATCTCACCAGTGCTGCAGAAGCTGGTGGTGAAGAACCTTCTGGAAAAAGACAGAAGAAAAAAAGGCTTTATCCAGAATATGGTATGTTCTTTAACTTGGCAGTAGTCAATCTTCTCTGAATTGTAACGCTTACATGATTGATTGTCACTCGAATAACTGAATAACAAGGTCATTGTTTTTTGGCATTGAACATTTGGAATCTAAAAGCATAATTTGTTTGGCTTTTAGGTTTTGTAAAAAAAAAGCACATGACAAAATATTAAATGAAAAACGAAACATTGCTTTAAGTTTTATATACAAAATGGCTGATCTACAAGCTCTTGATGACTGTGGGCTTGTAGAGCTGTTTTGGCAACTCTTCCTCTTTTTATTTTTTGGGAACATTTTGAATATTTTTCTTACGTGGAAGCGAGTAAGGCGTTTCACCCACAACTGCAATCAGGCAATAATTGCGACAGGGCTACTATAACGTCTGTACGCCAACACAATAATAATTCAACAAAGCTATTTGCAACTGAAGTTTTTGCCAACATTTCTGTCTCAATTAGTTGAGGATGAAGAGGAACACGGTGGGCAATCTGAAGAAGAGGAAGATCAAGGTTTGTTCCCCCCACCGCTGGACGTTGGCAGTCCCATTTGATTATGATTGAGTGTGTAGGCTACAAATGCCAGTGACGGGAGCAATATTGACGTGGAATATAGTATCTTTTCTGTTTCATATACAATACAGCTGAAGGCAGGTAATGAGTCTATACAGTAAAAAAATCCGGTTTTAATCACAGTTTTCTTTAGGTCGCTTCAGTCCAGAGCTGCCACTTGTGCCACAGAAGGTGGTGCTGCAAAGTGTTCGACCAAAAGGTTAGTATGAAGTCTGCTTTTATTAGCATTTGCCCCATACTCATAGTGGTATGCTAGTCATACACAACAATGTAATAGAGACACACACTGAATCCCAAAACTATGTCTCATCAAACAGAAAAGTCGCAAGGGACGACCTCCACTCCATCCTCTGACCAAAATGCCCAGAAACACCAAGGAAGTAATTGTGACACACACACACACACACCCCAAAACTAGGTTGTGCTTCCTTAAACATTTTTCAACTTTAGATTGTTGGTTTGTTAAAGTCATCATTGTTTGCATTTATTTCATTTTGGAGCTGCCACTCTGTCATATATGGAGGATATATTAAATGCAATGGTAGTTCATATTGAATAAAAGTAAAGTAGATCACCTTCTCATGGATGCCTGTCTCATCAAACAGAAAAAACCAAGTCGCCTGGACCCAGCTCCACTCAATTGCCTGAGCCAATGCAACCAAGTAAGCGACGCACGCACACTTAAGTTGTTGTGGTATGGTTTTGCACTCTAATTAATTGTAGTCATTTGTTTCTATGCATTAGAATTTCAGAAGGTGTTAATCACTGTTTTCTTTAGGGCACTTCAGTTCAGAGCCAGAACTGCAAGAGCCAGAACTGCAAGATTATCAGACTGATGACAGCATGGGATCTGCACAGAGTTTCCCACCAGTTACCCCTACGAAAAGTTCGTATGAAGTCAGAATTTTTTAATAAACATTTGACCTATACCGGTATATGCTAGTCTTACAATACTTACAATTGATTAATTACTGTGTGGAGAGGGGGGGCTGCTGTTCTTCATTTCGGAAGAACACTAGCTGCCACTACTAGGTTACATTTGTAGGATTTGAACTTGTACTTAATGCAATGGTTTATACTAAAGAAAAGTGGCAAATAAATAACCTTATGGATGCCTGTCTCATCAAACAGGAAAAAAGTCACGCAACCCCACCTCCACCTCCACCCCCAGACTACAACGAGCATCACCGTACCCAATGCAGCAAGCAAGTAAGCGACACACACACACACACACACACACACACACACACACACACACACACACACACACACACACACACACACACACAGACACACACACATTGTGCTGTTGGTATGGTTGTGCTCTTTCTATTTGTGGTGATCATTCGTTTCTATGCTTTAGAATTTCAGAGGAAGGTTCTGGAGCTGCTCGTTTCTATCCGGGACGGGTTGCAGGACTTGAAGCTGTCAAGCAGTCAAGATGAGAGTGCTCCCCTTCCGGCCAAGGCGACCACAGTAGAGGGACTAACCGTCCTTGACGAGTCCCTCACCTCGGCTACTGAAAGACAGCATCTGGTAGGTTTCACAACTGTAGCATAACTGTTTCAAAACTGTAGCAATTTGACACTGTATCAAAGCATGTGTCAAAATGTAATTTAATCATTTCAAAATGGGGAAGTATACAGTTGGAGGGGTACGGCATTGTGTAAACTGTTGTATCACATTGCGTCATTATACATGCTTTACAGTATAGCCTACAGTGTATTAAAGCTTATTGAAACAAATGGCAGCAATCTTTTGCAGTCACTTTTGGACAAATGGCAGCAATTGTCCTTAAAAATATTTAAATGGTATACAATAAAAGCATCCGATTTAAAATACATAAAGGTAGCAGCTGTTTATATGTGCAGTAGGTCGAGAGGTACACTCAATGGTTAGTAGACCTTAGTTTGGTTGTATTCCATTAGCTAACCTTCTTTTATCACAACAGGTCACACATCTTGCTGCTGTGGTATGGTAGTTTTCAAACTCACATAGGGTGTATGTAATCTGTGGGAAGTATGTCTGTCTTTGTATAGTGGGCAGGTGCTTAAAAAGTATTGCTCAGTTTCCACCACATTGTGTGTGCAGTGGGTGGGTGCAATGGTGCATAGTCATCCCTTGGGAGCGGGGTCTTTCTGTGGCGGCCTTTCTCTATTGAAGGCTGTGTCCACTGACTCTGTACCTAGTAAAGACTTAAGTTTTGGGTTGTTCACGATGCTCAGGTATTCTGACATATATATTATCTGTTTAGTGCTAGGTAGCAGTCCATTTTGCTTTGGTTTAGGGTTGTCTGTTTCCAGTATGTACTACACCCTCTGCGTTAAACCAATCCTGATACCATCCAAATATGAAAGACTTTGCAATGCAGGTTTTAATTCGCAAAAGACTTTCCACACAGTTGTAGCCCCTACATTGAATTTAGATATCCCCAAATGCACTCGTCTGAGACATGACTGGCTACTCAAGACTACTAGTAGTAAATATAGCTGTTTATATTTGTTGATGACATGTATTAAGGTGTAATATGTGATGCTCTGTTGACTTGAATACACAGGATCACAATGGGGAAAAAGTCCTCACGTGTAAATGGGTTGATGCTAAAAGGAAAAACAAACATCCTGAAAACAGATTCTACAAATGTCTTCTAAATCCTGACAGTTTTCTGAAAACCCCATGTTTCTATGCCAGTGGTTCTCAACCTTTTTCATGTCAAGGACCCCAGACATATCTGTATTTGGGACCCCCCCAGAAGCAAAGATTTGAGTTAAACGTTCGCTCTGAAAGAATCTGTATTCAAAGATGTGTGCCACATTTTCACGATATTTCAAAAATAGCAGCTCAAGCTACAAGCTCATAGTGTGACACTTGTGCCGCGCTATGAGCTTGAAAATGTGCTATTTTTTAATTAACTTCTACTGCATGTACCCTCAACAGGTACTCTTCTAGGGGTGCCCTCTACTAGTCTACAAGTTAATGGAATTGCATCACTTTTAAATACCTTTTGTATCCACAGGTTGATGTCAAATGACCTCATGGCAAAATTCAATATGAAGGGAAAGCTGGGAACCAAAGAAAGAAAGCTGTCTTTCATCAAGCTCCACCTCTACTCTGTGGTCATAGGTAAACGGCATATATCCAGTACCCATGTTTTGACACAGTGGCCACTTGTGAATAACCAGGCAACTACCCACAATGTTTTCAAGTGTATACATTCTGGATGGTTCTTATGTTCTTTGACACCTTTAAAACGGATATCTCTTTTTGCTTTCATTTTGTAATGATGTAGCCAGTGTCCAAACTTGAAATCCCTTTAACTTTGAGCATTAGATTAAATGTTTGACCCCTTCGAATTTCTGCCGCTTAATGGTTTTACTGCTTACTGTAGCCCATCTTGTCTGTCTTGCAGAGAGTGTCCAGAGGAGCACCAAAGAAACGGAGGCTAACATCTCTGACCAAATTGCTTACTGCTTGAAATATGCTCCAGACAGGCTGGGTGGAGGTGGCAGGACCAAGACGGACTAGGCTGGAGACAACAGTATTTTATTTTGCACAAGGTCTAGACTGGAGACAACAGTACTTTATTTTACTTTGCACAAGGAAGCTGTTTTGCACAAGGAAGCTGTTTTATGCACAAATACAAAGAAAACCTCATTGATGCACGTGTTTCGGGTCTCTGGGGCTTCGTACACACATAAAGAACTGTTCTGTGCTCTGCCTGTGTTTCATGGCCGCCTCAATGCTTTTCCAATGGAAGTCATGTGATTTGACCAAACACTTGTGTTTGATTGCCCCCCTCCCCCGCATCGAGGACACGAATCTTGACTTGTCTCGAACCAGCGTCCTCTCACACCATCGGCAACTGCCAGAACCACTGAGCCACCGTGGAATACTCTGAGCCAAGGATTGAGGGTATATTTATCGTCTTGTTTTTTTGCAGGCTAGTACATTTGTATTCGTAAGTAGTAACAAGTGTATTTTACCAATGCACACATTGAAATATTGTCATAATGTACGTCTGTATATTACTATGTGTTTGTTTTGCAAAGGTTCAAGTGTTTTAATGTACTTTTTAGTGACGTTGTGGTAGAGTTTTTTTAACAGTACTTGTGAGGACTCTGCACTCTCTCTCTCACACCACACACACACACACACACACACACACACACACACACACACACACACACACACACACACACACACACCAGGACTGGCAGCTGATTGGCAATTTGCCACTTGTCCCTCATTCAGGGTTGCCAGGTTGTTGTGCTGTGTGTCTAATGTAGGCTTACCATACGTCCTCTTGTGGCTGTCCGGCTGGCTGTCCGGGGGGGGGTTTATAAATTCCTTCAAATGTCCGGGGTTTTACACGTATATGTACGCTCACAGACCATTCAGACCGACCAATGTGTATTACAATGCACGTTCAATGGTTCGTAGTGGAAAAACACTGTGGGAGGCGGACTTTCAGCCCGAACCCCGGAATGTGTATTATTCATAACTGCATGTGCGCTGACAGCACTGGTCCTCACAGCAGGTCAGAGAAAGGCTCGCTGCTGCTCCGCTGTCTGCAGATAGACTGTGTTGTCTGCTCTCCGTGAGGGAAAACTTGAATTGCAAAATAACTATCCTAATCCTATCAATGACATGCAGAAAAAGTAGGCTACTGTTTTCTTAGCTTTGTGACTGACCAATGAGATGCAGATTGTATTGTCTGCAAAGGAACTATGTGTCTGTCACAAATAAAAGTTCTGTCCTGCAAGTCCATGTCAACAACACAGACAAGGCAGCTGTGCGCGAGGTGAGTCCTTCTGCAAATTAAATTGACCGAATATTATTTTGTACAACCAAGCAAAGCATAGGATATGATGGTTTGGGCTGGTCTCTCTCTTTTTACAAGAGATAAGCCATTGCATACAGGTTCTCAAACGTTTTAATTTCAAGGACCCCCATAACTCTGAGAGTAAAACCAAATGGACCCATTTGGAGTCCCATTTGATTCCATCTGTACAGTATCAGAGTTAAAAGTTATAAAACGGTCCATTTGGTTCCATTTGTACACTCAGAGTTACAGACCTGTAAGGGTCCATTTGGGTCCATGTGTTACACTCTCATATAATATGACAGCATACACACCACACACACAGGCAGGCATTGCCTAAAACACATTAAAACACTCAAACATTCCAGGTGACTAAAATGTGACTAAATTAAAACTATTCAAGGGACTGAAATGAGTTTGCTGCCAAAAACACAACACTGCATGATGTCACCTCCGTTCTTTATTTCCCCAGAGAGCAGACACGGTCCCCACAGGACAGGTCAGGTCAAAGGTCATTCGGTGCCGACTGACAGACAGACAGACAGACAGACAGTCGGTCAGACACTCAGCGAGTCACTTGATTGATTCATTTACAAACACACAAGTTGTGTGTTTGTAAAAAATCAGACCCACCGTTTCATTAGAGGATGTTCAGGTGGGGGTGAAGAGGCCGGAGGTCAACACAATTATACTGTCAGTCTTTTGGGTTTTATTAACCCATTCTGGACGGGAACCCTTTTTGGTGCATTATGTTATACTTTAGAAAAATAGCAGACCCGCAAGCGGTGGCGCGCTACGAGCTTGTAGGTCTGCTATTTTTGAAAAATCGTGAAAATGCGGCGTGTGTGTGTGTGTGTGTGTGTGTGTGTGTGTGTGTGTGTGTGTGTGTGTGTGTGTGTGTGTGTGTGTGTGTGTGTGTGTGTGTGTGTGTGTGTGTGTGTGTGTGTGTGTGTGTGCACTGGTTTTTCTATCTTTGTGGGGACACAAATCTGTTTACACAGTCACGTCATGGGGACCAGTTACGGTATGGGGACAAAAAAGCTAGTCCCCATGAGGGAAACCGTTAAAAAACCAACCCAGGAGATGCTTTATATGTGCCTGTGAGGTTTTTAGCCTTGGCCCATAAGGGACGTTTTTTGATCATTGTGTGTGTGTAAGTGGTGCTCAGTATCTCCCCCTAAGGGTTTTAGCTGCTATTGCACTCATTACATTCTCACACACACTTTTGTGGCCGCACCCACATCATTATGTGGCCCCACCCACCCTGTTCCCCACAAGGAGGGATTATACCATCAAATTGAGTGTTAACAGGTGTAACAGAACAGGAGATTCCAGTGAAGATGGCAGCAAAAGCAAAACACAAGGTAAGCTATTTTTTTCTGAATGAACAATTAATAAAAACAGTGCTCAACCACAGATATTTGAAAAATCACTATAACCAGTATTTGACCATAACATTTTGTGAATTAGCTCTGATTATTAAGATAGCTCAGTTAGCTAAGTTAGCTCATAACATTTTGTGAATTAGCTCTGATTATTAAGATAGCTCAGTTAGCTAAGTTAGCTCAAATGGCTCACATGGGCTGAAGACAGTTTAGATCAGTTAGAGGGATTGCTTTTCCTGTACTTTCAGGTTAGTAATGACCTTAAAACTACTGTTTTGTAACACAAATAGTTTTGTGATGAAGTTAAGACACTTAGCTTCAGTTTAGCTTCAGATATAAGGATGATGTTGTTTGGTGGTAATTTCATGTAATGTAATCCAATGTGGGCTCCTGAAACGTTTATTTTGCTATTATTTTCTGTGAAAATAGTCAGAATGGGTATACAATTTCGTTTTTGTGTTAGGACTTTCTACTGTATAAAGTATATATGTTGAGTTTGGTCCAGTTTGTAGTGTTGTAGCATTAGCTTCCTTTAGCTGCTGTCCTTCTGTGTAGCACTGTAGCAGTGCAGCCAGTGACTCTGCAATGATGTGATATTAAAGAAAATGGTAATAATATAATAATTGAAACATCAGAAGACGTCCCCATGATGCACATTAGCACGGGGTCCCCAATATGCATGTTTTAAGATGTGTGTGTGTGTGTGTATTTATGCAAGCTTGAAGGCAAAATATTGAAACTTCAGAAGACGTCCCCATGATGCACATTTAGCACAGAGTCCCCAAGATGCATGTTTTAAGATGTGTGTTTGTGTTTGTTTGTGTGTGTATTTATATGTCCCCGTGATGCACATTAGCTTAAAGTGTGTTAAATGTCCCCATATATCACAGAACTGAAAGTGTGTTCTAAATACCTACTATGTAACAAAATGGTATATTGGACTACATCAGGATGTTGTAATACTAGTAACATTATCTTACATGAGTTATTTCGAACTCGCTTTTATCCAAAGCAACTTCCAATAAGTGCATTCAACATTGATAGTCAAGTGCACTACTTTCACATGCCTAACTCTTTTAAATATTCAATGAATCTTATTCTAAACAGATGTTGAATGACATGCCTGCAACAGGCCGGGGGTGGAGACTCCCCCACAGACACACATGGCTCCAGCAGTTGCCAAGACATCCACTTCAATTGAAAAGGTAAATGGGGAGAGCACACCTTACAAGGTTGTTGTGTAATGTCCTAATGTCTAGTATGACTGTCCGTTCTCTCACACACTCACTCGGTATAATGATGTAAATTTAACAACATAGCCGCAGCCAACTGGTGGTGTTTTTTCCTTTACTGGGGCTTATCAGACTTAACATTATGGTAATGTTTCGGGCCGGGCCAAGTCTTGGGTTGGACCAGTTCGGGTCCAGGCTTTATTGTCAGGCCCGTTAAGAACTCTAACAGCATGTATGACCCTGTGACGCACATTAGCCTAAAGTAAAGGGCATTAAAAGTCTAAATATTGTAGATCACATAATAGGAAGAATAATTGAAACATCAGAAGACGACCCCATGATGCACATTAGCACGGGGTCCCAAATATGCATGTTTTAAGATGTGAGTGTGTGTGTATTTATGCAAGCTTGAAGGCAAAATAATTGAAACTTCAGAAGACGTCCCTGCGATGCACATTTAGCACGGAGTCCCCAAGATGCATGTTTTAAGATGTGTGTGTGTGTTTGTTTTTGTGTGTATTTATATGTCCCCGTGATGCACATTAGCTTAAAGTGTGTTAAATGTCCCCATATATCACAAAACTGAAAGTGTGTTCTAAATACCTACTATCTATCTACTATTTAGTATGACTGTCCGTTCTCTCACACACTCACTCGGTATAATTATGTCAATTTAACAACATAGCCGCAGCCAACTGGTGGTGTTTTTTCCTTTACTGGGGCTTATCAGACTTAACATTATAGTAATGTTTCGGGCCGGGCTAAGCCTTGGGTTTGACCAGTTCGGGTCCAGGCTTTAATTGTCAGGCCCGTTGAGAACTCTAACAGCATGTATGTCCCCGTGACGCACATTAGCCTAAAGTAAAGGGCATTAAAAGTCTAAATATTGTAGATCACATAATAGGCAGAATAATTGAAACATCAGAAGACGACCCCATGATGCACATTAGCACGGGGTCCCCAATATGCATGTTTTAAGATGTGTGTGTGTGTGTGTGTATTTATGCAAGCTTGAAGGCAAAATATTGAAACTTCAGAAGACGTCCCCATGATGCACATTTAGCACGGAGTCCCGAAGATGCATGTTTTAAGATGTGTGTGTGTTTGTTTGTGTGTGTGTATTTATATGTCCCCGTGATGCACATTAGCTTAAAGTGTGTTAAATGTCCCCATATATCACAGAACTGAAAGTGTGTTCTAAATACCTACTATGTAACAAAATGGTATATTGGACTACATCAGGATGTTGTAATACTAGTAACATTATCTTACATGAGTTATTTCGAACTCGCTTTTATCCAAAGCAACTTCCAATAAGTGCATTCAACATTGATAGTCAAGTGCACTACTTTCACATGCCTAACTCTTTTAAATATTCAATGAATCTTATTCTAAACAGATGTTGAATGACATGCCTGCAACAGGGGGTGGAGACTCCCCCACAGACACACATGGCTCCAGCAGTTGCCAAGACATCCACTTCAATTGAAAAGGTAAACGGGGAGAGCACACCTTACAAGGTTGTTGTGTAATGTCCTAATGTCTAGTATGACTGTCCGTTCTCTCACACACTCACTCGGTATAATGATGTAAATTTAACAACATAGCCGCAGCCAACTGGTGGTGTTTTTTCCTTTACTGGGGCTTATCAGACTTAACATTATGGTAATGTTTTGGGCCGGGCCAAGTCTTGGGTTGGACCAGTTCGGGTCCAGGCTTTATTGTCAGGCCCGTTAAGAACTCTAACAGCATGTATGTCCCTGTGACGCACATTAGCCTAAAGTAAAGGGCATTAAAAGTCTAAATATTGTAGATCACATAATAGGCAGAATAATTGAAACATCAGAAGACGACCCCATGATGCACATTAGCACGGGGTCCCAAATATGCATGTTTTAAGATGTGAGTGTGTGTGTATTTATGCAAGCTTGAAGGCAAAATAATTGAAACTTCAGAAGACGTCCCCGTGATGCACATTTAGCACGGAGTCCCCAAGATGCATGTTTTAAGATGTGTGTGTGTGTTTGTTTGTGTGTGTATTTATATGTCCCCATGATGCACATTAGCTTAAAGTGTGTTAAATGTCCCCATATATCACAAAACTGAAAGTGTGTTCTAAATACCTACTATCTATCTACTATTTAGTATGACTGTCCGTTCTCTCACACACTCACTCGGTATAATTATGTCAATTTAACAACATAGCCGCAGCCAACTGGTGGTGTTTTTTCCTTTACTGGGGCTTATCAGACTTAACATTATAGTAATGTTTCGGGCCGGGCTAAGCCTTGGGTTTGACCAGTTCGGGTCCAGGCTTTAATTGTCAGGCCCGTTGAGAACTCTAACAGCATGTATGTCCCCGTGACGCACATTAGCCTAAAGTAAAGGGCATTAAAAGTCTAAATATTGTAGATCACATAATAGGAAGAATAATTGAAACATCAGAAGACGACCCCATGATGCACATTAGCACGGGGTCCCCAATATGCATGTTTTAAGATGTGTGTGTGTGTGTGTGTATTTATGCAAGCTTGAAGGCAAAATATTGAAACTTCAGAAGACGTCCCCATGATGCACATTTAGCACGGAGTCCCCAAGATGCATGTTTTAAGATGTGTGTGTGTTTGTTTGTGTGTGTGTATTTATATGTCCCCGTGATGCACATTAGCTTAAAGTGTGTTAAATGTCCCCATATATCACAGAACTGAAAGTGTGTTCTAAATACCTACTATGTAACAAAATGGTATATTGGACTACATCAGGATGTTGTAATACTAGTAACATTATCTTACATGAGTTATTTCGAACTCGCTTTTATCCAAAGCAACTTCCAATAAGTGCATTCAACATTGATAGTCAAGTGCACTACTTTCACATGCCTAACTCTTTTAAATATTCAATGAATCTTATTCTAAACAGATGTTGAATGACATGCCTGCAACAGGGGGTGGAGACTCCCCCACAGACACACATGGCTCCAGCAGTTGCCAAGACATCCACTTCAATTGAAAAGGTAAATGGGGAGAGCACACCTTACAAGGTTGTTGTGTAATGTCCTAATGTCTAGTATGACTGTCCGTTCTCTCACACACTCACTCGGTATAATGATGTAAATTTAACAACATAGCCGCAGCCAACTGGTGGTATTTTTTCCTTTACTGGGGCTTATCAGACTTAACATTATGGTAATGTTTCGGGCCGGGCCAAGTCTTGGGTTGGACCAGTTCGGGTCCAGGCTTTATTGTCAGGCCCGTTAAGAACTCTAACAGCATGTATGTCCCTGTGACGCACATTAGCCTAAAGTAAAGGGCATTAAAAGTCTAAATATTGTAGATCACATAATAGGCAGAATAATTGAAACATCAGAAGACGACCCCATGATGCACATTAGCACGGGGTCCCAAATATGCATGTTTTAAGATGTGTGTGTGTGTGTATTTATGCAAGCTTGAAGGCAAAATAATTGAAACTTCAGAAGACGTCCCCGTGATGCACATTTAGCACGGAGTCCCCAAGATGCATGTTTTAAGATGTGTGTGTGTGTGTTTGTTTTTGTGTGTATTTATATGTCCCCGTGATGCACATTAGCTTAAAGTGTGTTAAATGTCTCCATATATCACAAAACTGAAAGTGTGTTCTAAATACCTACTATCTATCTACTATTTAGTATGACTGTCCGTTCTCTCACACACTCACTCGGTATAATTATGTCAATTTAACAACATAGCCGCAGCCAACTGGTGGTGTTTTTTCCTTTACTGGGGCTTATCAGACTTAACATTATAGTAATGTTTCGGGCCGGGCTAAGCCTTGGGTTTGACCAGTTCGGGTCCAGGCTTTAATTGTCAGGCCCGTTGAGAACTCTAACAGCATGTATGTCCCCGTGACGCACATTAGCCTAAAGTAAAGGGCATTAAAAGTCTAAATATTGTAGATCACATAATAGGCAGAATAATTGAAACATCAGAAGACGACCCCATGATGCACATTAGCACGGGGTCCCCAATATGCATGTTTTAAGATGTGTGTGTGTGTGTGTGTGTGTGTGTGTGTGTATTTATGCAAGCTTGAAGGCAAAATATTGAAACTTCAGAAGACGTCCCCATGATGCACATTTAGCACGGAGTCCCCAAGATGCATGTTTTAAGATGTGTGTGTGTGTTTGTTTGTGTGTGTGTATTTATATGTCCCCGTGATGCACATTAGCTTAAAGTGTGTTAAATGTCCCCATATATCACAGAACTGAAAGTGTGTTCTATATACCTACTATGTAACAAAATGGTATATTGGACTACATCAGGATGTTGTAATACTAGTAACATTATCTTACATGAGTTATTTCGAACTCGCTTTTATCCAAAGCAACTTCCAATAAGTGCATTCAACATTGATAGTCAAGTGCACTACTTTCACATGCCTAACTCTTTTAAATATTCAATGAATCTTATTCTAAACAGATGTTGAATGACATGCCTGCAACAGGGGGTGGAGACTCCCCCACAGACACACATGGCTCCAGCAGTTGCCAAGACATCCACTTCAATTGAAAAGGTAAATGGGGAGAGCACACCTTACAAGGTTGTTGTGTAATGTCCTAATGTCTAGTATGACTGTCCGTTCTCTCACACACTCACTCGGTATAATGATGTAAATTTAACAACATAGCCGCAGCCAACTGGTGGTGTTTTTTCCTTTACTGGGGCTTATCAGACTTAACATTATGGTAATGTTTCGGGCCGGGCCAAGTCTTGGGTTGGACCAGTTCGGGTCCAGGCTTTATTGTCAGGCCCGTTAAGAACTCTAACAGCATGTATGTCCCCGTGACGCACATTAGCCTAATGTAAAGGGCATTAAAAGTCTAAATATTGTAGATCACATAATAGGCAGAATAATTGAAACATCAGAAGACGTCCCCATGATGCACATTAGCAAGGGGTACCCAATATGCATGTTTTAAGATGTGTGTGTGTATTTATGCAAGCTTGAAGGCAAAATAATTGAAACTTCAGAAGACGTCCCCATGATGCACATTTAGCACGGAGTCCCCAAGATGCATGTTTTAAGATATGTGTGTGTTTGTTCGTGTGTGTGTATTTATATGTCCCCGTGATGCACATTAGCTTAAAGTGTGTTAAATGTCCCCATATATCACAGAACTGAAAGTGTGTTCTAAATACCTACTATGTAACAAAATGGTATATTGGACTACATCAGGATGTTGTAATACTAGTAACATTATCTTACATGAGTTATTTCGAACTCGCTTTTATCCAAAGCAACTTCCAATAAGTGCATTCAACATTGATAGTTAAGTGCACTACTTTCACATGCCTAACTCTTTTAAATATTCAATTAATCTTATTCTAAACAGATGTTGAATGACATGCCTGCAACAGGGGGTGGAGACTCCCCCACAGACACACATGGCTCCAGCAGTTGCCAAGACATCCACTTCCATTGAAAAGGTAAATGGGGAGAGCACACCTTACAAGGATGTTGTGTAATGTCCTAATGTCTAGTATGACTGTCCGTTCTCTCACACACTCACTCGGTATAATGATGTAAATTTAACAACATAGCCGCAGCCAACTGGTGGTGTTTTTTCCTTTACTGGGGCTTATCAGACTTAACATTATGGTAATGTTTCGGGCCGGGCCAAGCCTTGGGTTGGACCAGTTCGGGTCCAGGCTTTATTGTCAGGCCCGTTGAGAACTCTAACAGCATGTATGTCCCCGTGACGCACATTAGCCTAATGTAAAGGGCATTAAAAGTCTAAATATTGTAGATCACATAATAGGCAGAATAATTGAAACATCAGAAGACGACCCCATGATGCACATTAGCACGGGGTACCCAATATGCATGTTTTAAGATGTGTGTGTGTATTTATGCAAGCTTGAAGGCAAAATAATTGAAACTTCAGAAGACGTCCCCATGATGCACATTTAGCACGGAGTCCCCAAGATGCATGTTTTAAGATGTGTGTTTGTTTGTTTGTGTGTGTGTATTTATATGTCCCCGTGATGCACATTAGCTTAAAGTGTGTTAAATGTCCCCATATATCACAGAACTGAAAGTGTGTTCTAAATACCTACTATCTATCTACTATTTAGTATGACTGTCTTTTATTGGTTTGGGTTTTATTGGTGTGTATTTGTTAACCCCCTGCACTGCATGTTTTGTATTGATTTTATTGTTGTATTGCACAAGTTGTTTTTCGTGCTAGGCCTGTCCCCCTTCTTTCCCCAAATGTATTTGAGCTAATTATATACTTGTCACTCTATTATCTTATCTGCCTCACTGATGTATTGCCCTAACCTTTTAATATATACTGTGTAGTTATATATAAATAAAGTTGTTACATTTTCCACAAATGCCTCTCGTACATTGTTCCTGTTAAAGGGGAAGTTGGTCAAAGTTTACACTCTAGGGGTTCCTCCTGCCCCCTCAACAAGCGGGAGGTGGCGTAGTCAGGATATTAGTACCAATTTGTTCGCTTGTACAATTAAATAGCAGTCTACAAGCTCAAAATGTGTTGTGCTTTGACGCGTTTTGAGCTTGTAGATTGGCTATTTTTTAATTGGAAAACTGAATTATGTTTTAGCTATTTTTAAATTGGTTATGGTTTTGAATTATTATTATTATTATTATTATTATTATTATTTTCCCAAATGGATTCATATGGTATGTTACCTTAATAACTTAATTACAAATTCATTGGACATGAAAGAAGGAAATAACATTTTAATACTAGTCATAGACTGAAGTTGCCCGTTTGGAATTAAAGCTGAATGATATATCAGTATTTTGATTAACACTTTGATTGCTACAAGATCTCGACAGGCCTATTTGGATGTTGCTACCGTTTAACATTGCACAAAGGCCTTGTTCGGGGGCCCACAGCAAAATGTTCTCTTATAGCGAGAATCACACGCATACATCAAAAGAAAGCTGAACTTGTCCACTTCAATTTAAAAAATACATTTTGATTTTACCATGTTCCATTCCGGAGATATTGACCTTTTTGCAACACCTGCATTTGCCTGGAAGTGGTTATCTTGAACAGCGAGCAGAGTTATGGATGGTTTAAAGTCAGAGACATTGACAGGCAGATATAAAATTGAACCCAATAAATATCCTATACATCCTATACACCGAATGAAAGCCCTGAATGTGTACTTTTACGAGGAAAAGAGTAAACATTGATCCCATGTACAGTTAGACAGTAATTGGTTATTGAATGCAGCTTGTGCCCACCAGATAACTTCAGAGAAGACATGGACGTGAACTCCTCAATATTCACAAAATAAGGCCTATAGCGACATATAAATACTATATACCGTATGAAACAGAAGACTCTCTGCTTTCATAAGAAAAAAACATCTACTGTAGTAATAATAAAAATCACACCCATGTGAAGTGAGTGGTGCAACTCTGTCCCATATTCTGTTCTCTGCTTATTCAATACAGCTCGCTATATACGGACTGAGGCAGAAAGTCATGTAAACCTTTTATTTACAGTTTGGTCTGTAAACTTCTACTGTAATAATAAAAATCACACCCCTGTGAAGTGAGCGTTGCAACTGTTCTGTACTTATTCACTACAGCTCGCTATATACGGACTGAGACAGAAAGTCATGTAAACCTTTTATTTACAGTTTGGTCTGTAAACTTCTACTGTAATAATAAAAATCACACCCCTGTGAAGTGAGCGCAACTGTAGAGAACAGTTGCACCGCTTGTGAATATTGAGTACGGGTCCATGTCTTCTCTGCAGTTATATCTGGTGGGCGCAATGTGCATCCACCCAGTAACCAATTTATGACAGACTGTACATGGGATCAATGTTTACTCTTTTCCTCGTAAAAGTACACATTCAGGGCTTTCATTCGGTGTATAGGATGTATAGCATATTTATTGTGTTTATTGTTATATCTGCCTGTCAATGTCTGACTATAAACCTTCATAACTCTGCATCCTTTAGATGATGATGATGATTCACTGCTTTCATTGTTTTGATCGCAGTAACATTGGGGGGGGGGGGGGGGGGGGGTCATGGGCACATTGGGCAGCAAAAGTCTTGATCGTACGGCTATAAAAACTCCCATTCCACCGTTCGGTTCAGAACTATAGTATAACGGTGAGACGCGTTGTCATCATGAGCTGATTTTGTTTTTCAAGCTAGTATAGGGAACATGCCTGGGCATGCACGGTTTAGGACGCGGAAAAGTTCGTTATACATTA
This sequence comes from Electrona antarctica, assembly GCF_951216825.1. Classification (NCBI taxonomy): domain Eukaryota; kingdom Metazoa; phylum Chordata; class Actinopteri; order Myctophiformes; family Myctophidae; genus Electrona; species Electrona antarctica. The sequence continues at coordinate 43,567,184 of NC_136798.1, read as the reverse complement.
CACCCGGGTCGATTACGTCCCCGACGCGTTCATTGCGGTCTTATCGCTACAATTATAATGAATAAAAAAGCGTTACAATCACACGTCTGAGCGATCTCCGATTATGACGGCTCTGCATGGCGATACGTGATCCACCAACGGTAGACTGTCTGTTGTCATGGCGGCCCCTCTCGATACTGTAGTTCGTTTGTTAGTTCGTAGTATTGTAGGCTCGGGGATCGTTTGGTCGCTACAGTATGAAGAAGTAAACATGCATCTGTCCATGTGTGTTGCCGATCTGGTGCAGAATCTGCAGATCATGTGTTAGGCAGCGTAACAGCGTTCCGTATGTTTTTTTCCGAGACATGAGCCCCCATCTCGCAAGGCCCTCCTCCTGCAGGAGAAACAGGAGGGGAGGGGGGAATCGAGTATAAAAGCCAATAGGTGGAGGAAAGCCTGGTGAGGCGAGGTTAGGTGAAATTTGATTATTTTCACACACGGGCTACATCGGCATGGGCGCATTTTTTTTTTTTTTCTTCTCACGTGAGCGGGACTAAGCAGCAATGATAGGGCGATGGTTCTTCATTGTCCGGGTGGGTAAAAAGATGAATGAAAGTATGCTATAAAAAAGTGATTGAAACGTATTGATACGTGATCCGCACCCGACGTTTGATTAATTGATAACGTATTGATACGCGATTCGCGTCGGCTGTGTTAAGCCCATATCTGGGAATGCCCATATATGGACATATTGTATTCATAAATCCATATGACATCAGACATCTATGCATGTCCGACGTCAGTCATCTACATATGTATGTAGCAATACAGCCCATATATGGAGATACCATATATGGAGATAGAGGCATCAGTAATTGTAGGACTCCCCTTTATGCCCATACTGTATATGGAGATCCCTGATGCCATCCCAAGTCCATGTCAACAATATTAAGCCCATATCTGGGAATGCCCATATATGGACCTATTGTAGTCATCAATCCAGATGACCTAATCAAACACTGGAGATCCATACATAAAAACGACTCGAGGTTGCCTCTCGCCCCAGGGCGTTTTACTAGTTAGTAATTACACTTGTTGCAAGGTCCCCATTAATCACATTAGAGCGGACCTTGTGTGAATTATTTAAATGATATTCAAATGAGGTCCCCATCAACCATGTTAACCAGATTTTTCACAAGTCCCCATATGGCATGGTCCAGATATTACTTCATCAATTCTGATATTTAAAGTCGTGTATAAGCTTACAAAGCCATAGTTGTTATACCTGATTTTTTTCATAGCTGTATAACCTTTAGAAAGGGTGGTCCCCACGAGGGATGAAAAAAATGTTGGTCCCCACAAACCACAAAAACCAGTATGTGTGTGTGTGTGTGTGTGTGTGTGTGTGTGTGAGAGAGAGATCATATGTTTTTCAAAAACCTTGAACAATTTATAAACAGTGGTTCTCAAACACAAATCTTCTCTTCTGAGGATGGGTGGGGCTGCCCTGGCACACAAGGGCGGGGGGGTCAAATACAGATAGAAATTGGGTTAAAATGTGATTGTTCTTGTCACTAGGTGCTGGCGCAAGGTGTGACTGCGGTGTTGATCATTGTGTCAGTCCTGCAGCTGTGTGTCAATGTCACCTCTTCTGTGTTGGATGAGGTCAGTGTTGTGATCTTCATATATGGATATGGCCATATATGGTGGCGTGACGTGGCACGAGGCGTGATATATTGGAGATCTAAGTCTTTCCATGATGTCACGTGATGTCACGAGGCGTGACCATATATGGAGACGTGATGTCACGAGGCGTGACCATATATGGAGGCGTGGGTGACTAACGGTATGGTGTAGGCTACCAATGAAAACCTGCATCTCCCTTCCGTCCGTCTGTCCATCCGTTAGTCACCCCATGCCTCCATATATGGTCACGCCTCGTGACATCCCGCCTCCATATATGGTCACGCCTCGTGACACATCACACCATATGACCATCTCCATATATGAAGATCAAGACACTGTTCTGACATTCCAACTGTTGATCCCTCCCCACCCGTCCTTCCTGTTCTGACATTCCATATGTTGATCTGACCTCATCAAACCCTGTACACTCAAGACACGCTCCAGTACAGAATTAATTCCATATGTTGATCTGACCCTAACCTCGCGTCACCAGGCTTCCCACCTCTTAGGAAAGCCTGGTCTGTGTTACAAAAATGCCCTGTAAACCAAAAGCCAAAGCTGCTCTCCCAGCAGTCTGCCGTCAGCCAGGCGGATGCGTGCACGCGACCTCGCCCTAAAGGGCTTCTCGCCCTCAGGGCGTCTTGCTGGTAGTAAATACGGTCGCAATTATTTACTATAGTCCTACTAGACCCCAGGGAGATACATCTGGCCACAACAAATCAATCAATTCCCAACAGATATCCAAACCTGTTGTTTTGGGGAGTGCTGGTTTCAGTTCATTCAACCTCCTCTTGTGTGTTGGCTAGTGAGGGGCACCTATAGGAGCCATTTATACTTCAAAGCGCAACAGTATTGCATGCAGAGAACAGCTGATATACAAGCTCACATCGCATCGCGGATGCGACTGTTGTGAGCGTAGAGGTCTGCGTGCGCTCGCGGGATGAAGCAAAGCAAAGCAAAGTTCTTTGTTTACCCAGGGTGAATGGACTAAGCTCGAGACTTGTTTACAGCCAGACCCTGCTCATAGAACATTTCATGGTAGGGGTTCAATGCCTTGCTCAAGGGCACTTCAGCGGTGGTAATTTTAACGTGCCGGTCCGGGGATTCGAACTGGCGACCTTCCGATAACAAGACCGCTCCGCAAACCGTTCGGCCACCGCTGCCTCAAAGCATTAATTATACTTGATGGGCTGCAGCCGTGCGTGCACCCATGCACAAACAGGCTCTGCTGCCGTGATCATGAGTGCACCTCCCGTTCTTATGACAGCGAATGTAGGTGTGGTTTTGAGGACAACTGCTTTGAATTGCTATTATTGTTCACACACAACAGAAACCAATGGATTATTTCACAATAAAAATCCTAATCATTCTTCCTCCACACTGGGAGAAAACAGCATCTGGAAGTATGATGGTGCATTTTTACATGTGAGTGCAGTTAGAACTTTTCCATTGCATCTTATGAGAGTTTGTCACCTCCCCCTTCACATTCAATTGATGATCTTTTGTGGCCAGATGTAATTGACTGGGGTCAGTAGGACTATAGTAAATAATAATAAAGAAATTGCCGTAAAATTGTGTAAAAAAGACGTATAGTTTCTGACCGAGGCTAAGTCATTGATTTTTGAGGGGAGCTAGCCCCTCCTATATCCAGCTTTTGGTGTTTGTCCACACTGTGTCCTACACAAACATTAAATTCCCATTGACAATGAATGGAGAATGTTACGTCTGAGCAAATAGACAGTCAATTTTACGTCATGATGATGTACGATGATAAGAGCGCCCCTTTTTTAAATTTTCGTTTTTTCATGTCGTATGAGAGCAGGGAATCATAGCTTCAAATGGACATATTGTTTGTTCAGTTTGACCCACCAGTTTTGGAGATATGGCTTATAGTAGAGTAATGTCTTGCAGAAAACAGCAAGTTGAGAAAACAGGCATGAAAGATTCACTTCTGTGGACTCTAACATTACATCTAGCTACATGTTTAAGCATTTATTTTATATTTACAGCTCTGATATTTATTTCGGACATGCTCTAGTAGTAGGCTATGTGAAGAGTCTGCCTGTGCTATTAACTCATTTTGGATACAAAATGTATGAATTCAGTTTTCCTCCTCTGAAAAGCTGGAGGCTGCACGATAGCAGCCCCTCAGTCAAATATGGTCACATATTTAGCCACTTCAAATGCCCCCGCTATCAAAAATAGCTAAAAATCGCAAAAACGAAAGAAAGCAGCAAATTAAAAATAAATAAATAGGCCTAATAATAATAAAAAATAACACTCATCTTTTACTTTCTCTAATAACAACCTAAAACATGAACCTTGGTTTTAAAAAAACCAAACAAAGTTTTAGTTTTCCAGGGTTTAATTTGTTAAGTATGTTATTTACTTCATACAACAATAACAATAAGACGTGAGCGTTCTGGTTGCAACATGGGTTGTTTATTCACCTGGTCTGTCACATAACTGAGATGCCTTGGCTCGCATCGCCCTCTAGTGGTTATGCAGATTAGCACATGTTTAAGTGCTACCGATTTGGTAGTAATATTTTTACAATTTACAATTTACAATTTAGGCATTTAGCAGACGCTCTTAATCCAGAGCGATTTACATTAAGCAATAACAAAAGCATGGCATACATCACATAAAAAAGTAATTTATTATACATGTGTACTATAAAGTGCTATGACTACATAAAATGCAATTCTAGAGCTGTCTACGTAACAAGCTATAAGTCTGTTTAAAATACAATCTAAGTCTACATACATACAGACATCATATTCACAACTCGAAGTGGCCGCGGTCCCCTTCGTTATTCCAGCCTGACTTGACCGTTAAAAGCATCACATGTGACGCACAAAAGTTTGCACACACACACACACACACACACACACACACACACACACACACACACACACACACACACACACACACACACACACACACACACACAGGGTTCCTGAGGGTAAAATACACAGAGCAGAATGTTTACAACCACCTGAAGCATGTACTGTCTGTACAGTAGATCATTGACTTGAATCTAACTATTTATACAATATGTGTTTTTTGACCCTCAGGAAGATCCTGAACATGCCACGTGAATCACCATGAATCATGTGAATCATGAAACCAGACGACCCCAATGACCTGAGTGATCTCACTTCCTGTCTCAATGACATTGGATGTGTAATAACTTGTTAAAACTCAATGAAGGAAAAACTGAGATCCTTCTCACTGGTCCCCAGTCTGAGAGAGAAAAAAAAGTAGGCTACAGCTAATGCTTGGATCCCTGGCTAGACATGTCAAAACAGAGGTCACAGACCTGGGTGTGACTTTAGACTCAGACCTATTCATTCTCATTTTAGTAAGGTCACAAGAACAGCTTTTTTCCATTTAAGAAACATGGTAAATGGTGCATTTATATATATAGCGCCTTTTATCCAAGGCACTTTACATAGATTGTGCATTACATTCACCCATTCACACACACATTCATACACCGATTGCGGCGGAAGCCATGCAAGGTACCAACCAGCACATCGGGAGCAATTTGGGGTTCAGTGTCTTGCCCAAGGACACTTCGACATGTAGACAGGAGGAGCCGGGATTCGAACCGCCGACCCATGGATCATTGGACGACCTGCTCTACCTCTTGAGCCACAGTCGCCCACATGGCTAAAGTAAGACCTTTTTTTAAATCAGAGAGATGCAGAAGTACTTCTACATGCTTTTATCACAAGCCGACTAGATTATTGCATCCCTTTTTACAGGACTACCCAAAGAAATCTATAAAAGAATTACAGATAATCCAGAATGCGGCAGCTAGAATATTAACAAATACCAGAAGAAGAGATCACATTAGTCCAGTCCTGTCAACACTACATTGGTTACCAGTATTGTTTAGAATAGATTTCAAAGCGCTTTTATTTGTTTATAAAGCACTAAATAACTTGGCACCTTCATATATTAAGGATTCCATACATTTTTATGTTCCAACTAGAACACTCAGGTCTTCATCCGCTCTCCTACTAAAATTACCCAAAGCTCAACATAAGAACACCGGTGAGGCCGCCTTCTGGGTCTATGGCCCCAAGTTGTGGAACACACTACCACTGCACCTTAAAAGGGTGACCTCCCTTGCTGGTTTTAAGAGCGAGTTGAAAACTTATTTTTTCAACTTGGCATTTGTTTAGACTGATCTTGTGTTCACACTCAATGTTCTGTTACAATTTTCCTTACCATTTCTTTTTTTATTTTTGTATTGCTATTTTTATTTTCTAATTTGTATATATTTGTATATACTTTTTTTTATCTATTGACCTGCTTTTGTCTTCTGGCATTCCGCTGCTTGTTATTTGTTATATGTGAAGCACTTTGGGTTGCATTTTATGTATGAAAGGTGCTATATAAATAAAGTGTATTATTATTATGTAATAAAACCTCGATTCACACATGCGTCTCCTGTTTCTTATGACACACACACACACACACACACACACACACACACACACACACACATTGAAGAGATTGCAAATATTGTTCGTGTTGCAACACAAGGTTTATTCAGAGCAAGAGATGCCAACACCAGCATGATTAAAAATTGTACAAACTTCACAATGGAACTGAAATATCACTTACAGCAAAAATATTCATCATCAACAAAAAAAAAAAACAAACATGCCATGTATGTAACAAAACTTGAAAATCATTTTGCAAGAAAGAGAGAGAGAGAGAGAAAAAAAGAAAAACAGGTTTAGGCCTATAATGGGGAGAATAAAATGAATGTATAAAAAGAATCAACCCCTTTATCAATGCAGTACTCCAAAAGAAACCGATATAGTTGTTTTAACTTTTTTATGGTAACAAAAGGAAATTGCTTCACATATATTCATAGGTTTCTTTTCGCATTCTAGCATGTCACATGCTAGTGCTGAGAGCTTACGTAAATACATTACAGGTTTAGTTTTTAACATCGGTACAATATGGGAGTCTATGCTGACCATTGGAAGGTGGCAGATTTGTGCTTTTAATTCCCGTTTCCTTTCGTATATTTCAGTACAAGAACAAGTGAATAAAAAGTAGAGGGTCGGTCCCAAAGGATCCTCGGGGGTTCCTTGAGGGGGTTTCCAAGTGGACGGTTACAGGTCTGTAACTCTGGGAGTGTACAGATGGAACCAAATGGACCCTAGCTTACCCTAACCTCTCAGGGTTATGGGGGCCATTGAAATTAAAAAGGTTCTACAACCAATGCTTTATCTATATATGCAGAATTCTACAGGGCATAGCAGTGTCGGACATTTTCTGTTTCCGTTCCAGACCCCATTTATTTGTATAGATACAAATTAAATATATACATTTAAGGCTATATAGATTCAAGCCACCCTGGTGAATCATGACCGTAAAACGTTTGATTTTGTTAAAGAAAGAAAAAAGAAAAATAACTGAAAATTCACAGAATCAAATGGTCAATCAAAATGGTTTATGGCCGGATGGCTGGATTCTAGCCTTAGATTATATAGATTTTTTGGAAAAAAAATGTATGGGGTCTGCAACAAGCCCCCAGTAAGGCTGTCCAATGTTGAAGCTGCCACTACCTACTGGCGAAATGTGGAATTGCAGCACTTGCATGGAGGTGGACGGACGTTCATGACGTCACGTGCGTATTGAGGTCCGCTCGCTCGAGCCATTGAGTTATAATTATACTTCCGGAAGTCTTCCGCGTGCTTCAAAACGCCACGGAGCAACTTCTACTGAAATGAATAGTGGGGGGGGGGGGGGAGGCGAGGCTAACGCTCCGGTTCGGTCTCTATCCTTTTATTACTCTATGGTCTGGAACGATGGACCCAGAAAATGGCCGCCGCTGCTACGTCATATTGGCAGAAGCTACACTCTAGACAAAGTCTAGACATGAAGTCATGGAACGTGTGCCTTGAATAGATCCCGCTGGACTCATTCAACACTTAATACACCATGTGTAGGCCTACTGTGCACGCGCTGACCGGGGTCTTCCAAGGGTGTGTCTCTGGCACCCTCATTGTCTCCCTCTGTACAATCAAAATCTCTTTGTCGCAAAATAGCCGACCTACATGCCTGCTTGATTTTCGCCAAATCTTAGCCTATTTTCTGCAAATGTTTGCATCTTCCAGAATATGTACACTAAAGGGTTAATGCGTTTGCTTAGTAAATCAATTTAGGATGAACTTATAATTGATATTATACGATGCCAACATTTTTGTGTTTTCACTTTGTATTTTCTGTACAGATCCCTAGTGTCCCTATCATAGAAAGCGAACATTAAAACGGAAATAGGCAAACATTCGATGAAAAGGGCTGTTCTACAAGCTGTGGCGTGTTTTAAATTTGTAGATTGGGTATTTTTGGCCAAGAAATGTGTTAAAGGTGGAGAAAAGGAGGGGGCCGTGTACTGTATAGGTTCCTGGGGACCCCGGCCAAATAAGAATATATATAGGCCTTAAGTGATGACATTAAAATCACCAGCATACTGGGGTTTTTTGTGTGCAAAATCAGTTTCCACTCTGTACAAATCTTATATTGTTCATTGGATCGTATATATTAACTGTCTACTATGACATAATCAGCCAGATTTTTTAAATCCCTTCATTAAAAAAAAGTTTATTATTGAAGAGGAATTGTCAACATTATATATTATTTATATAAGTTCTGAAATCACAGTTTCAATAAGTTGTAACAAGTGAAACAACAAGTGACACTTTTTAACCGAATACTTTGACATGTCGTTCCAATGAAGCACGTGCATGTTAATGATGATTTTACACCACAAGATTCTACCTGCACCGTGATTTCAGACAACCTTGTAACACATGAAAGTTGGGCCAATTTGGATCAAACCTTGCAAAAGCACGTTTAATTAATTAACGATTGTTGTGTGTGTTACGTCGAGTGGAATACATCACACTTCATTGTTAATATTCTACTCGGTGGAAGTACACTCTTTATATTTCCCCACAGTCTACAAAAAAGGCAGTCAAATATATATATATATATATATATATATATATATATATATATATATATATATATATATATATATAAATCATCTCATGTCATTTCATGGTCATATTGTGGCTCAGATAATTATGCCTGCTTAATTAACACATTCTTACAGCCAGGTCGCACCACTACGATGGCGAGTTAGGCAACATCTGACCAAACGTATACGTCGGCATCAGACGTGTGACGTTGGACAAGAACAAACATGATTTAGGATTCTAACATTGGGTGGCGACATCGCACCGTTCGGCACGGGCGCCTGTTTTTAGTTATATATTTAATTACCCCCCCCCCCCGCCACAACAAGAGTCAACCTATTAGGAGTTGGGAGGGAGGATGTCTGTATTTCGTTCTCACTAAGTATACGGCGCTGACTCTGCAGAAGTGAGTCGCGTGAATCGGGACTATACCAGGAATGTTGAAAAGGTGAAGCCCGTCGTGTGTCACACGATAGTATAGATTTCCCCCAACTCGTCATCAGCATATTACGATCTGGGTAGTGAGAATGTGTTGGATTGAAACTATGTATACTGTATGACTGCAGGCTTTATTATATAGATGCATGGTTGTGGAAAGACAATTGTACTGAACAGGTTGCAATATACACGTACTACTGTTGTTGTTGTTGTGATGTAAACCCTGTATGTCCTGTGGATTCAGCAGCTGTCAAAAAGAAAGCATTTATCTACAAAAGGTCGTCTGCCCCTCTGCTCAGAGCTTTTTCCGGTGTCGCTTACCGCAATAGTTCACAACAAACATCATCAGAGCACGGAACCGAGTTGTTCCGATGTGCAAGATCGTCCAACACAAGAAAGACCCCCCCCCCCCAAAAAACAAAAACAAAAAAACAATAAACGAGTCATTCGCCCCTCTTTCATTTTGGGAACCAATCACCCACATTGGATTCCTTGAAACATGATTGTATTAAAAGGTTTATACAAAAACGCAATACATTTATATTTAGTAAAAAGATCTATCAGCTCTTTGCTAGATCTAATTCATAAGAAATTGCATATACCCAAACATTTTTTTTATATAGATTGCATCCCATATCTAAACAAGTGATTTAATATTACCGTACCAATATTGCTGATAAGTCATCCTAGTAGCTAGTAGTGATACATTAATTCATAATGACAGATTGTCTACCTACATTTTTAATAGTCGATCTGAGCTTCATTCTCTGAATGAAAAGCAGAAATATTCTCTCGAAAGTGCAGAATAGTATGTTTTAAACTACAGGAGTCTAGATCTATTTGGGGATAAGGGGAATTTTCACCAGTTGAGTTTCCTATATGTTTGAGATTCTTTGTGTTTGTAGTAAAACATCTTGTCTCGTCATTTTTTTTAACTCAATCATAGACAGTAGTATTTAATGTCTACACTGAAGACAGAGCTGTCAAACATCGTTTCCGAAAACAAAAAAACAAAACTTTAACTTTACAATCCAATCTTTATAGTCTCTCAAGCCAGACATTCTGTTCCACAATATGCAAATTCTACCGAGACTCTGCCAGGCACAATGTAAAATCATGAAATTATAGTTACGGTAAGAATAGGAAAAATATATATTACATTTTTCTTTTCTGCTAAGCAGCTACCTAGCAATTGGCTTCGACTGAAGCCTGCAGCTCACTTCAAACAAAGTCGGATGTTTTGGGCTTCGGGCCGAAGTTCAGACCGAAACAGCTACACCAGAGTTCTGAACTTAACTCTGCTGTTTGTTTAACTCAAACTCCAACACGCTTTAACATTTTGTGTCAGATATTTCACCATTTCTGGCGACAGAGGCCGTGTGCTATCTCTGTCCATTGTTTAATTGTCATCAGGTTTGTAGACACTGGGAGAGGGGTTCTAGAGGTTTGACAACCTTTCTACTAATCTAAACTATGGTACGTTTTGCTGGAAGATTGTGGTTGTGGAAATAAAAGATCTCAGGACGGAGATTAATCACAGGACGGAACATTAATGAGGCTGGGAGCGCCTGTTGGGCAACATTCGATGTCATTTCCGGTTGGGACGTCATCCAAAGTTGTCCCCCTCCATTTTAGTGGATGAGAGGAAAAGTCTTCAAACGTGAATAACTCTTGATCTAAATCAATCCGTCCAATTCTAACCAAAGATTAGGTTTTGCGGTCCCGTCGCTTGTCGCGTTAGAAGTAATCATACCTCCCGTTGTTGTCGATCGCCTCGGGGGTGTTTTGGCTACATCTAGCTACTTCAGCTACATCCAAGATGGCGCCTTGTGCACCTTGAAATGGGCCCTGAAGAAACAAATCGCTGGTCGTCCTGATTTTATGGTTACAAATACCTCCGGGCATTCTAGGTGATTCACCCGTGCTGCGGGTTAAAAATCACCCGTGGCTTCCTGTGAGGTTATAGGTTAGGGTTTGGGATAAAGTTAGTTTGGAATTATGAGAGGTCGGAATATTGTCATAGCTGGGTCTGAATTCGTTATAATCGTGCACTTGGTGACAAGTCTTTGATTTTTGGTATGGTGGTAGGTATGGTTATAAGGTTTTCAAAAACCATCGCAAACAAGTTGGGAGCGCCCCCTAGTGGTCTGTTTGCAATGAATCTAATATTAAATGGGTCAGTCTATGGTTAAAAACCATAATAATTGATAAAAGAGATTTTTCAATGGATTCTATTAGTATTGGGTGTGCTAAATAACATACTAAAACATTTGGAAAAAATAACTTCTGGAAAGGCATCATTTTCAAGATGGCGTCCACGATGGCTGCCGGGAGCTTAAAATGCCTATAAACTGGGATTTAATACATACAAAATCATAACAATTATGCACTTGGTGACAAGTTCTTGATTTTTGGTATGGTGTTAGGGATGGGCATAAGGTTTTCAAAAACCATCGCAAACGAGTTGGGCTCGCCCCCTAGTGGTCCGTTTGCAATGACTCTAATATTAAATGGGCCAGTATATGGTTAAAAACCATAATAATGGATAAAAGAAAGAAATCAATGGATTCTATTAGTATTGGGTGTGCTAAATAACATACTAAAAATGTAGGAAAAAATAACTTCTGGAAAGGCATCATTTTCAAGATTGCGTCCACAATAGCTGCAAAATGCCTATAAAGCTTGGATTTAATATGTAAAAAATAATAATAATAATTGATAAAATAGATTTTCCAATGGATTCTATTAGTATTGGGTATGCTAAATAACATATAAACATTTTGGGTGAAAATAACTTCTGGAAAGGCATAATTTTCAAGATGGCGTCCACAGTGGCCTCAGTAAGCTTAAAATGCCTATAAACTGAGATTTAATAGATACAAAATCATAACAATTATGCACATGGTGACAAGTTTTAGATTTTTGGCATGGTGTTAGGTATGGGCATGAGGTTTTCAAAAACCATCGCAAACGAGTTGGGCTCGCCCCCTAGTGGTCTGTTTGCAATGAATCCAATGTTAAATAGGCCAGCATTGGATTCATTGCAAACAGACCACTAGGGGGCGAGCCCAACTTGTTTGCGATGGTTTTTGAAAACATTATGCCCATACCTAACATCATGCCAAATATCTAAAACTTGTCACCAAGTGCATAATTGTTATGATTTTGTATGTATTAATCCCAATTTATAGGCATTTTAAGCTTACTGAGGCCACCGTGGACGCCATCTTGAAAATTATGCCTTTTCAGAAGTTATTTTCACCCAAAATTTTAATATGTTATTTAGCATACCCAATACTAATAGAATCAATTGGAAAATATATTTTATCAATTATTATTATTTTTTTTTACATATTAAATCCCAGCTTTATAGGCATTTTGCAGCTATTGTGGACGCAATCTTGAAAATGATGCCTTTCCAGACGTTATTTTTTCCTAATTCTTTAGTATGTTATTTAGCACACCCAATACTAATAGAATCCATTGAAAAATCTCTTTTATCAATTATTATGGTTTTTAACCATAGACTGGCCCATTTGATATTAGATTCATTGCAAACCGACCACTAGGGGGCGAGCCCGACTTGTTTGCGATGGTTTTTGAAAACCTTATACCCATACCTAACATCATGCCAAAAATCAAAAACTTGTCACCAAGAGTATAATTGTTATGATTTTTTATGTATTAAATCCCAGTTTATAGGCATTTTAAGCTCCCGGCAGCCATCGTGGACGCCATCTTGAAAATGATGCCTTTCCAGAAGTTATTTTTTCCTAATTTTTTAGTATGTTATTTAGCACACCCAATACTAATAGAATCCATTGAAAACAGACCACTAGGGGGCGCTCCCAACTCGTTTGCGATGGTTTTTGAAAACCTTATAACCATACCTACCACCATACCAAAAATCAAAGACTTGTCACCAAGTGCACGATTTTGTTGATTTTGAACGAATTCAGACCCAGCTATCAGAATAAGTCAGAATAATGACATGGCACCGCCATTTTGTTCCCATTGACCTTTGTTTATTTGCGTAACATTATTTTGTTGGCGCAAGGAGTTATTCATGCGCATCTATTGCGAAAGCAAACAAATAGGGAGGCCAGTTCCAAATGCATGTATATGGTTGCAGAAAGAGTGTCTAATAGGTGTCGATCTAAAATCCAAATAACATGCATAAACAATTATGAAAAAACAGTGAAGGACTTTTGAGGTTAAAAATGTGAAAGCTGGCCCAGACGGTTAGCTCAACCGTCTGGGCACCTAGGCTGCCGAGCCAGCCGGACTGTGTGCCGCGGGTTCGACTCCCGAGCCTGACGGCCTTTGCCGTGTGTCACTCCCCATCTCTCTCTCCTCCTTCCCTGTCTGTCTACTGTTCACTATCAATAAAGGCACAAAAAAGCCCCCCCCCCCCCCCCCCCCCCAAAAAAAAGTGACAAAACGACAGCCTTGTTTGGAAACTGGGGCCAGCCGACGGTCTGTCTTGACTTGAGAGACTACGTGTTCTGTTCTGAATCCACGGAGAACAAAGCTGAACTCTCGGACGCATGATTGCTCTTCACATCGCCGTCCACCTCTCTGACACCACCGCGCACCCGTTTGCCTGGAAGTGTATTTTTTTTGTTGTTTTTTTTTTAAACTAAACGAATGATTCAAGCTTTACACTTCGTAAATATTACATGGTACACCAGAATGTGCTACATTAGCAGCTATATAAACAGTACGTCACATTATATTAGGTCGTTATGAAAATGTACAAAAAAATGCCGTCGAGTGTTCATTTTTAAAACCCTTGCCCCATTGTTGGCGATTCTTTTCTTTTTTTTCAAAGCAAGGCAAATATGTCAGCAAAGAGAGAGAGAGAGAGAGAGAGAGAGAGAGAGAGAGAGAGCGAGAGCGAGAGAGAGAGAGAGAGAGAGAGAGAGAGAGAGAGAGAGAGAGAGAGAGAGAGCTACACATGGAGTTGAGTGTTCAGCATTGATAGACTTGATAAATAAATAAATAATTAAATAAATAAATTACAGCAGCAAAAAAGTAATAATTAAATCGACTCCCTCTATTAGACCCCCCCCCCCCCCTCCTTATAAAGGAGCATGAAGCCCTATATAGGCTGAGTTTGGAGTTTAAACCACAACAGATTACAAACATGGCCGGCTGATTTAAATGGAGTCCCCCAGAATAATCACATTGTAACTAGGGGCCCCCCAGAATAATTTGAACTAGGGCTCCCCCAGAATAATCAAATTTGAACTGGGGACCCCCATAATAATCAACTTTGAACTGGGACCCCTCAGAATAATCTAATTTGAACTGGGGACCCCTATAATAATCAAATTTGAACTGGGAACCTCCAGAATAATCAAATTTGAACTGGGGACCCTAATCAAATTTGAACTGGGACCCCCCAGAACAATCATATTTGAACTGGGAACCCCCATCCTGACAAGCACTTGGAATTGCAGGAGGCATTAAATTTTTTGGTTCCATAAATATTGTGAAAGTAGCAGATCTACAGTTGTATAGAGCTTCTATATATTTTCACAAATTTTGCCTCTTCCTTGACCTTAGCCTATATGTTTTGCCTATTTGGCCAATGTTTGACCAGCTTTTATAGTTTAGTTTGTTCATTACTTTTATACCGTAAATTGAGGTATTTAAAAGCTCTGAAAAAAATCCTTAAATTGTCGCTTCGCTGGTCCATGCCTCATTGCCTGCACCTGGGGAGCACCCATGGTTCTGGAGACATTCCAAAATCTAAACACACCCATCATTAATTTCATTAGCTGCAGCTGTGTTGCTTAGCCTGCCATTGTTATTTTACCTGCTGGGGGTGGGAAAAAAACAAAGAAACTATAAAATCAACCTATAGGGTATCACTCCCTTTCAATTATATGGCATCCCCTATTTAAAAATAAAGAAGAAATAGCGAACTTTCGGATGCCATTTCCACCGCTTAACACCGTCGTGCGACAAAGTATAAAAAAGAGGGCTTACGTTGGTTAATGCAAATGTGATTGATTCTGGGTTTTTTTCCTTTTTTTTTTTCTTTGCATCATCTACACCTGGATGCCCTGAACCGCCTGCTTGATGTTCTCCAGCAGAGCCTTGTTCTCCGGGCTCTGGTAGTGGTCCTGGTGGGTGTACATGTCCGTCAACGTGCTCACGTACGAGTCAAAGTTCTGCTCATTCATTGGTTCCTGAGGAGGAGGAGGGGGAGGGGGGAAATCAAAGTTCTGCTCATTCATTGGTTCCTGAGGAGGAGGGGGAGGGGGAAAATCAAAGTTCTGCTCATTCATTGGTTCCTGAGGAGGAGGGGGGAAATCAAAGTTCTGCTCATTCATTGGTTCCTGAGGAGGAGGGGGAAAATCAAAGTTCTGCTCATTCATTGGTTCCTGAGGAGGAGGAGGAGGAGGGGGGGGGGCATGGCCACCAATTAGACCAGTGGTTTTCAAACCTTTTCATAAGAACACGGACCATTTTTGTATTCAGCATTTGAGACGGAACCATCGTTTGATGACATTTAGCCTCTCACACCCAAAACGAACGAATATTTTTTTTATCGTTGGATAAGATTTTGTCTACAATTCCATGCGGCGTCAATGCGGCGCCATATGAGATAACAGGCAAACGCAGATCAAAAATAACAATTCTTCCACATTCTCTAATTGTGTAGAACGATTTAACTCTTGAGAGCGTAACATTAAACCATTTGGACCCGTAAATGCAAAGAAGAAAAACACCAAAGAAAAAGTGCCTGTTTTCTTGATTTGTTCGGCCCGAAAAATTGTGTTGTCATGATTTGTCATGACTAAATACTTTTTGAAATGTCTATGAGGAAAATGAACGGGGAATCATTTCCTGGGCCCTGGTAGGGGGCGGGACTGCGGCGCTCTATAAGGGTCCATTTGGTTAACAACTCTCCATCATTTAGCTGATGGGGACCACCTGGAATCCCTTCAAGGGCCACTGGTGGTCCCCGGACCACTGGCTGAAGACCTCTGAATTAAACGACCAAACGCCAAAGCGACCTATCCATTGTTGATTGGTTGTTCACATGCACAGCACACCAATCACGCCGACAGTCACATCGCATGAACTGATTGATTAATTAAAGGAGAATTTCGGACTATAGTCGTGATCTAATTGCCTTTAATCTAGTCTCACGTTACCAGACTGTTGCCTCCGTGATTTCCAAACGCTTCATCATACAGTCTGGATCATACAACGGAAGAGCTATCATGCGTAAGCGATAAAGCGGAAGTGGAGCCTCGACCTCGCCACTTCTGTTTCGTCTTTACAGTCGCGCACATTTATCCTAATATAAATAGAAAACATCTAAGCATATATAGCTTGTTGCTTAGCAGAAAAGGAAATAAAAAAAAGAAGCCCTAAAGATATTTTAAAATATATTTTCGTGAACGGAAATGGCAGCTTCCTTACTCAGCTCATGTGGGGGCTATAGTTCCAGACTCTATATAGCATTCCGTTACTCAGCTCATGGGGCTATAGTTCCAGACTCTATATAGCATTCCGTTACTCAGCTCATGGGGCTATAGTTCCAGACTCTATATAGCATTCCGTTACTCAGCTCATGGGGCTATAGTTCCAGACTCTATATAGCATTCCGTTACTCAGCTCATGGGGCTATAGTTCCAGACTCTATATAGCATTCCGTTACTCAGCTCATGGGGGCTATAGTTCCAGACTCTATATAGCATTCCGTTACTCAGCTCATGGGGCTATAGTTCCAGACTCTATATAGCATTCCGTTACTCAGCTCATGGGGCTATAATTCCAGACTCTATATAGCATTCCGTTACTCAGCTCATGCGGGGGCTATAGTTCCAGACTCTATAGCATTCCGTTACTCAGCTCATGGGGCTATAGTTCCAGACTCTATATAGCATTTGGAGATTGTGGAATAGTTGTCTGAATACCTTTTAATCTGATATTGTTATTATGACCTATAGAATGAGAACAAGAGAATGTTCATAGTAGGGCTGGGACTTTAACTGATTTAGAATAGATGAATAAAGTACAGATAACAATAACGCGATTAAAAAATGTAACATATTTGAATAATCGCTATAGCTTAGTTTTTGCACCACAGAACCTTTCTCACTGGCCGAAGTTCAGGCGTACCGATCATACCGGTGCACGCAACAGGAAAAGAAGCCGATCAGTGGATGGAAGCCCAGTGGATGGAAATAAAACATCTCACTTATTAACTCGTATACCAAAATCCGTTGTAATAGAAACAAATAATCCTTCTCAGGTCAAATATTAAAATGCTATTAATTTTAATTACTTCATTACAATGCCTCAAATTAATTAGATCAATGTTTTTATTAATCAAGTCCCAGCCCTATAGTCTAGTAGCCAGAATGTGAACCCGGACATGGTGAGTACACCAACGTTTTATGTTAGAAATGTTTAGTATGGGTCCCCAGCATGTAGAAACTGCTGGATGCTAACTTGCATATGTTGAGCAATTTTCATATTGGCATAATATCTGACCATACCATTAACAACCTATGAGGAAAAAAAAAATAAAAAAAAAATACATAAAGCATGATGGAATTTGGATTTATTTTGTTGCCTTCTATAGGTTGTTAATGGTATGGTCACATATTATGCCAATTATGAAAATTGCTCAAAATATGCAAGTTAGCATCCGGCAGTTTCTACATGCTGGGGACCCATACTCAACATTTCTAACATAAAACTTTGGTGTACTCAACATGTCTGGGTTCACAATGGGGCTCTATGGGCTGGCTACTAGACTACTAGTTCATATAGCTCCATCCCGAGCCCCCCGCAGCTCCGAGTGTGCAGGCAGGGTGGGGTTTTGCGGTAAATCTCTTATTCTGATCGCTGGGAAATTCATTTGTATTTATTTATTTTCTTCGATAGCCGTAGTGGGTTAGGACAGCCCAAAGGAGACTTTGGATGACATCACAGGAGAAATCTTGTTTTGCAAGACTCCCGGAGGTACAAACTCTGTGGACAGAACCTATATAGTCATAAAATAAAGGGTGTTCAATAGCACTGATTTATGCAAAGAAAAATCACACCCGTGTGAACTGAGTCGTGTAAGGTATTATATAGCCTGATCAGCTGTGGTCTGACGTAATGTCTGATGTAATGAAATCAGCATCAACCAATCAGCATCAACCGTGCTCATTTTTTGAGCACAGACAGACAGACTAACAAAGCCAGTTGTAGGAGTGGTTTACACCACTCAAAAAATAATAATAATCAAAAACCTCAAAAATGGAGTTAGGAGGTTTCCTCCCGACATCAACGAGATAATACCATCTGATTATGGTAAGAATTAAAGGAATTCTCCTTTAACCCATTTTGGCCTGACTTTGAAAAGAAGAAATGTCTTCTAAATCCTGACAGTTTTCTGAAATACCTACAGTATGTTTCTATATTAGTGGTGCTCAATATTTCATGTCAAGGACCCAACAATTATATGTAATTGGGCCACCGACCCCCATCTGAAAATGTGTTGTTCCAGGAACCCCACAGAAGCAAAGATTTGAGTTAAAAACGTTCACTCTGAAAGAATATATATATTCAAAGATGTGTGCCGCATTTTAAATAGCAGACCTACATAATATAACCTGACTCCGCCAGATGGGGCAGCAGAGAGTACACTGGGTTCCCCCCTCCTGCTCCCATCTGGGAACTCTCAGGCAGACTCTCAGGCAGACTTGATGGCCAATCAGCTGCAGCTAGAGGCGGGATCAAGGCATACACAGTGCTGCCTTGATCCCGCCTCTAGCTGCCGCTGATTGGCCAGGCCGTTTTGTGGCCGGGCATCAAGTCTGCCTGAGAGTTCCCAGATGGGAGCAGGAGGGGGGAACCCAGTGTACTCTCTGCTGCCCCATCTGGCGGAGTCAGGTTACTACATATAAGCAGACCTATATACTCGTATAAGCGAGCTTATACGAGCTTGTAGATCTGTTATTTTTCAATAGCTAAAGTAGAACATAAAGGTTTGTAAAAAGAGAGGAGGGTCGGAGGAAGGACACAGACAGTAAACAGACATAGGTCATAATGGGGTGAATGGATTAGCCAATGGAGACAGAGGCAGAGCATGGATGAACCAATAGGACACAGGCTTTCAAAGTGAGGGGCCAATTGGAACAATTAAGGAACAATTAAAGAAGGAACAATTAAATAGAAAATACTATATGAATAAAACAAAAAAATAAATAGCATGATGTGTTGTGAGCTGGTACCTTTTCCATCGATATGTGAACGTGGCTGTTATATGATTTGCTGATTGAATTTCAATTTCATTTGAGCTTTTGAATTATTCTTCTCTAATTACACTATTGTGTTTTATAAATGGTCCCTGTTATGATTGGTGTCTGCTTGGTGTCAATACACACTTAACATTATTGATTTCAGTGTTTTGCATCGTATTCTTTTTTCATCTTCTGAGGGTCTGCCGCTATTCATTTCAACGGTGTGACATGACACCACGTTACCTTTCTGGATAGAATAATCGTCAATTGAATGTGAAAGTCGGAAGTGGCTTGTAGTCGGTATCAGCCTGTAACACGCGGGAGTCTAGACGGATGCCACGCCTAGTATCAGCTCCCAGAACTTTCCGCACAACTTGCCGCACCCAAGCCGCGCTATACTCATACGCTGAGTTGGCGGTGGCCCGGGATCGAACCCATGACCTTGTGGTCCAAAGGCGAGAGCTCTACCGACTAAGCTACCCCGGATACAATGTATCGCTCCGTGATTTAACGTGTATAGTTGTGATGTCATGACAGCATATAGTGGGAGGAGGGAAAGGAGGAGGGGGGGGTGCAGAAAAGAGGGGTAATTGAGATAAAAGGACAAAAGGGATAATAAAGGATTGAGGCTTGTTTCTTACTCTGTGGGTCATCTGTACACCACGGCCGATATATGCTTTACAGGGGGCGCGTTTCTGAGCCGGGGGTCTCTATACAGAGAGAGAGGGGTGTACAGAGGATCTATTAGTCTGATATACTACACACACACACACTGACACAGGAGTCTAGTGTTAGTGCGTGCGTGCGTGCGTGCGTGCGTGCGTGCGTGCGTGCGTGCGTGCGTGCGTGCGTGGCAAACTAATTATACATTCTCTCCAGTGTCACTAGACCACTGGGCCCTTTTTTAACCTATAGCTCCTCGCCACTCGCCCTACACACTTCCACTTGGTTTGAGCATAGATATATAAATAATAGAGACAGCACCGGGATTCCCCTCCCATCCAGTGCCGTCTCTATTGTTCATATATATATCTATGCTCAAAACAAGTGGAAGTGTGTGTAGGGCGAGTGGCGAGGAGCTATAGGTTCAAAAAGGGGTCTGGAGAATCTATTAAGTCTGTTACACACACCCACACACGCACATAAGGCCTCATTCACACATAAAGAACATATGTTCTGCATGTGATCTGCCTGTGTTTGATGGCCGCCTCAATGCTTTTCCAAATGGGAGTCACATGGGTTTGACCAAACATTTGTGTTTGATGGAGGGGAGGCGGGGGACCAGAACACAGCCCTCAAACACAAATGTTTGGTCGAGCCATGTGACTCCCATTGGAAAAGCATTGAGGTGGCCATTAAACACAGGCAGAGCACAGAACATATGTTATTTATGTGTGAATGAGGCCTAGATTGGGCCTGTGTTACCATGCAGGTAACGGGGCTGTTCTCACAGGCCGGGGTCACCAACATGTCCATACAAGACTTGTCTTTGTCTGTGGGCATTTATGTATTTTTTTTACCATAATATTGTTGGGTTTTTATTTTGATTACGAGTCCCGAGTGCAGGTTCTCAAATGTTTTATTTTCAAGGACCCCCTATAACCCTGAGATTGTACACATGGAAGCAAATGGACCCATAGTAGCCCTGGAAAGCCAGACGTTTTTTTATTTCCAGGGAGAGAAAAAAAAAAGTCTGGGACCGAGTTCACTTCAATTCGTCATAGAGTAGCGCAAACGTCGCTCACTCTCGGCTGATTTCTGATCGTCTGCACCTTTGTTAAATTGAGGCACACACGTACACACACGCGCACACACTCCTCTCTCTCTCCGTCGCTCTAATTAATTAGCCTCATGTCGTGCAGCTGCGTCTAGATTCTCCCGGCGGATCCTGCCGGGAGCTGCTTATGCCATAGAAAGTAGAGGTGGACCACAGGCTAGACCCATAGGGACCCGTAGGGTCCATTTGGTTCCATTTGTACACACTCAGAGTTACAGAAGCTGTAATGGTTCATTTGGACCACCTTCAAAGGAACCTCGAAGGTCCCTCAACCCACTTTGAGCACACATTAATTAATGGAAAGACTGGATATTTGTAACTTATCAATGTATTGGCTAATAGATCAATGATTTATTATCCAATTTAGGCCCAGCTGTCTTCTCTCTACACAACGGAACCATATGGACACAGTCACACACACATGTAGCAGCAGCATGTTTGTCAAACTGAAAAAAAAGCCAAAGCAGTTGGTTGAGGCGTTGATGTGCATGGTTCGTGGTCAATGTGTGTGAGGCGTCAAAACACGCACGCACGCACGCACGCACGCACGCACGCACGCACGCACGCACGCACGCACGCACACACACAGCCAACAGAGGAAACAAACAGATGAGCGTTACATTTATTACATTCACTACAATTCAATCAAAACGAGCTTGTAGCTTGAGCTTGTAGATCAGCAATTTTTGCTATTATTTTAAGTGAAATCCTGAATAATGTTTTGCTATTTTTGAATTGGAATCCATTTTTATTTCATTTCAAATGCCTTTAATTATAGTCATGTTAACTTTATGAACTAAGTTGGACATTGGGCGTAAAAAAAGACAATAACTACTCGTTAAGCTACTAATTTAGACTGAAGTAATTAAAGCGGGGTCATGTTTGACCATGAACCTGAGGGCCACATTAACCCATTTAGACCTGAGGACGATTCTACAAATGTCTTCTAAACCCTGGCAGTTTTCTGAAAAACCTACGTTTCTATGTCAGTGGTGCTCAAACTATTTCATGTCAAGGACCCCCAAACATTATATGTATTTGGCCTCCGACTCCCATCTCAAAATATGTTGTTCCAGGGACCCCCACCAGAAGCAAAGATTTGAGTTAAAAAAACGTTCGCTCTGAGAGAATTATATATTCAAAGATTTGCGCTACATTTTCACGTTTTTTTCAAAAATAGCAGACCTACCAGCTCGTAGCGCGCCACCGAGTGGCGCGCTACGAGCTTGTAGATCTGCTGTTTTTCAATAGCTAAACTATAACATAATGCTTAAAGCACCAAAAGGGGTCCCCGCCCCAAATGGGTTAAGTGAAGGTGGCGGCGCCCACGTGTCCTGCAATGCCCTACCGTACCATGTGCGGGAGCTGGATGTTGGCCAGGCTGTTGATGAGCGTCTGGCTCAGGTTGGCGAGCTCGTGGAGCAGCGAGTCGTTCTGCTGCTCCATGGCCTTGTTCTCCTCCTCGATGGACTTCAGGCTGCTCTCCAATGGTGGTGATCTGACGCACACAACGCAACGCACGCACGCACGCAAACACACACACAAACAGGAGGACACGGACGTAGACAGACAGACAGTCAGTCAGACAGACAGAGAGTCGTGTGACAGTTCTCCATAGCGGAGTGACACCCCCCAGGGCCACAGCAGAGTGATCGAGCACCCATGATCTGGTACCATCAAACCTCAGATCAGTGGTCCCCGAACTTTCTCACGTCAAGGACCCCCAAATTGACACTAATTAGCCCCGCGCGGAACCCCCATTTGAAAAAGATATGCCAGGGACTGAGTGATTCTCAACACGTTTAATTTCAAGGACCCCCCAGTTTGACATGCATATTAGTCTACGGACCCTCATTTGATGGCATTTCTATCTCCCGGACCCCCAATTTATATTGTAAAATCAATGTTAATTTAACTCTGAGAGTGTACAAATTGTTTTTTTGTGGATTGTGGAACAAAGGAACAAAGAGATCAAGGCAGGGGGGAAAAAAAGAAAGTTTGAGCGCTTTTACCACAAAAAAAGGACAGGTAAAGTGTTTCTCCTGCGTGCTAGATAATTACAAGCTTTTGCTACAAAACTGTACTAAACTAATGAATGCCACACCACAGACGAAAAACAGTCTAAGTCCACACTATTTATCCATAATGTATAAATGATAGATAAGGGGTCAGGACAACGAGGCCTTTTCGTGGAGGGGTCAGTCTGAAATTTGGACTTAGACTGTTTTTCGTCTGTGGTACTCAGTGATGTGTAAAAACTGGTTTCTTTCAAACCTGACCTGAAAAAGAAAGTATAGGAAAAGTTGAGAGACAGATCGACAGTATAGGCGTGATAGACGGTAGATACGCTGAGAGAGAGAGAGAGAGAGAGACAGCGTATAGGAGAGACAGTTGAGACGGAGACAGCGTAGGAGAGACCAGAGCCATCTAATAGAAAAGTTACGATATTGAGGGGGCAGAAACCGAGCGCTCGAGCACTGTTCATGGAGCCTGGAGAGGGACAAGTTGGAGTTTGGCGCGCGCGCGAACGTTCCACTACACCGAGTGGCGCGCTACGAGCTTGTAGATCTGCTACTTAAAACCTTTGCTTCTGTAGAACGCCACAACGGTAAGGCCTTCCGGTCTGATTTACGGATATGTTATAGAGCTCCACGAGACGCACGCGTGGAACTGTAGTACGTCCTCGGGCGACCTTTCTAGTCGACATGGCGCACGCAAACGTAAAAACCTTTGCTTCTTTAGAACGCCACAACGGTAAGGCCCTCCGGTCTGCTTTTCGGATAGGTTATAGAGCTCCCAGATACGCACGTGTAGAACTGTAGTACGTCCTCGGGCGACCTTTCTAGTCGACATGGCGCGCGCGAACGTTCCACTACACCGAGTGGCGCGCTACGAGCTTGTAGATCTGCTATTTAAAACCTTTGCTTCTGTAGAACGCCACAACGGTAAGGCCTTCCGGTCTGAACTCACACACAGACGTCTCTTGGCGTCCAGCGCCATCTCTCTGCTGCTTTATAAGACGTTGTCTTATAAAGCAGCATATACTTTGTTTACATTCAGACCCATGGCTTTGTACAACTACTGGCCAAAGTTGAAGTTCATATAGTTGTAAAACATTCACCAGAAAAGCCAAAATCGCGACAGAGTCAGCTATTCATTCATTACTAACTATTTCACAGACCTTGATGTGACTGTTAGCTGTGATAAAGTAAAGTAAACAAAGTGATGATGAATGACACGACACGAAACACACACACGTAGGATGTAGCTCTTCTCACAACATTGACGACACAGGTCGGTTCTTTATAAACGGGCATTTATTGGGCATTCTTCTCATCCCTCTGCTGTTCCATGCCGTGAGAACTATGTTCACACAAAATAATAAACACATAAACAATCAACAAATTACGTCGCAATACATAATATTGATCAAACAAAGAAATACAAAACATGTAGAAATGCGCGATGCGCAGGTGAACGTGTCCGTCAAAACACCACAATACAACACAACAAAGATAACTCTCAAATAATAATACCTCGTTGGCCGCTTGTTGTGTAAAGAGGTTCTTGATGCTTCTTGAGTTTCATACAGTCCTTTGAATGTCCTTTTGACCGTGTTTAATAACTTTAAACAGTTCAAACACACTACTCTGCTGCGAGTGTGCTTCCTTGTGCAGACCAGAGTCTGAATGAGTGAGAGAAATGTTTGTACCACCTGTGTGCAATGCCAGGCAATCATGCATCAATCAGTCAATCAATCATGGTCCAGTGTTGCTACTGACAGACAGGGAACTTGGTTCTGCCTCAGAAAGTTATCATCACATCATGTTTACATTTTTAACCTCATATGAAATCAATTATGAACCACATATTTATTATTGTATCATGACATTATTATGAATTATGCTTTATGAACTTATGACCATGAATTGTTGTATTTTAGCTATTTTAGTCTTTTTAAAGTAAGCGTTTTAATAGCAGCACTTACATAGGAAGTCAGAGAAACGAATCAAAGAAAAGACCGTTATCTGCCAGTGGAATTCAGAACAGCGCCACAGCCCATCCACATGTATGTGGCAGCGGTGGCCGAACGGATAGCGGCGCGGTCTAGATACCGGAAGGTTCCCAGTTCGAATCAGCCGTCCGACACGTTAAAATTACCACCGCTGAAATGCCCTTGAACAAGGCATCAACCACTACGATGAAATGTGTTCTATGAGCAGGGCCTGGCTGGAAACAAGTTCTTGAGCTTAGCCCAGATACCCTGGGTAAATATAGATTTCATGAAGCCATATGCCTCTCCTCTCCTCTCCTCTCTTTTTGAATGAACAGACAAAACACAAAACACAACATGTTCATTAATGTTATTCTTCACAAACTAGACATTTTATTCATATTTAGAAAATGCAGAATCCAATGGCGTCGGTCTGGGCTCTCCACGCCGTTTGCAAAGGTCAATGGTCAGCAAAAAGACTGCCTCCTCTCTCCCCTCTCTCCACAGAAGTGAAAACAGACAAAACACACCTTTAAAATATGTTCCCTAACCCTATTCTTCGCAAACGAGACATTTTATTCATATTTAGAGCGTCCCAAATTCAATGGGGCCGGTCTCGACTTTCCAGGACGTTTGCAAAGGTCAATGGTCAGCAAAAAGACTGCAACGGTGACCCTTTGGGCCAAATTCTTAAAAAAACGGGGTGATATATATTTTTAAAAATATGTAAGAACCTCCAATATCCATATTCAGGACATGTCGAATCCAATGGAACCGGTCTCGAATTTCCACGACGTTTGCAAAGGTCAAAGGTCAGCCGAAAGACTGCCACGGTGACCTTTGGGCCAAATGCCTTAACAAATAAGTGATAGATATTTTTTTAAATATGTAACACCCCCGAATATCCATATTCAGGCCATGGCGAAAAAAATGGCGTTGGTCTCGATTTTGTGGGACTCTTACAAGCGTCCGATAAAGGGAACTACACTGCAATGCTAGGCCTCGGGTCAGATTTGAGGTTCCCGAGGTCGCAGAAAAAAAGACCATCACGAAGATCGGCTCGTCGCCGCGATCGCAGAGGTGTTCGGCCCATCCCGAACAGACTTACGATCGTCGTCATAGGCGCGCGTGAACGTCAAACTTTGCTTCACTGGAACGCCACGACGGTGAGGCCTTCCGGGATGATTTTCGGATATGTTATAGAGCTCCCGGAGACGCACGCATGGATCTATAGAACGTCCTCGGGCGACCTTTCTAAGAGGCACGGTCTCGTTTCACTTTTTCAGCCAGGACGCTGTTAGAGTCTATGGGTCTATGACGTGTCTGCATGCACAGAGCCAAAGTGAAGGACGTTTTGTACGACTGTCGGAGGCGTACGTCCGAGACACCTAACCGTTCGTCTCGGCTGGCTCTCCGACATATCCGAACGTCGGACCGTGATGTTTTATCGTTGGCGCGTTGTCGCGCGTCAAAGTCGGCAATTTGTAGGCGTTCGTTCAAGGCTACCGCCGCGGCCGTATGTCCGTTTGGCCCAAACCCTATACGGCTGCGATCGGGGCCGCGACCCGGTTGTGGTAATGGTCTCGGATTTGTTCTGTCGAATTTCGCGACTTTTCTCGCTAACTTACTTTGTGGGAGCAGTTTATGCTAATGAAGGGCGTGGTTCCGGCTACAATTTACAATTTACAATTTACAATTTAGGCATTTAGCAGACGCTCTTAATCCAGAGCGATTTACAATAGGCAAGAACAAAAAGCATGGGAATACATCACATATGTAAAAAAAAAAAAAAAAAAGAAAAATGCATTTATCGCGAAACATGCGTAAGCTAAGACCGTGACTAGAACATATCTATATAATGACACTATACATATAAACTTTAACTAGAACATATCTATATAATGACACTATACATATAAACTACACATATATGCTATACTATGCTGTACATATATACTATGAAGTGCTATGACTACATACAATGCACTTATTGTGCTGTCTACATGACATGCTATAAGTCTGTTTCAAATGCTATATAAGTCTAAGAAGTGCTGTCTAAGGGGGTAGGGTAAGTGCTATGGGCCATGATGGAGTCTGAAAAGGTGGGTTTTCAGACTACGGCGGAAGATCGGGAGTGATGCTGCAGTTCTGATTGCAACGGGAAGTGCATTCCACAGTTTTGGGGCCAGAAGGGAGAAGAGTTTGGGACGTGTGGAGCGTTGTCCCGGCGTTTTTAGTGAGGGTACTTCCAGCTTCCCTGCGTTGGCTGATCTGAGTGCGCGGGAGGGTTTGTAGGGTTCAATCATGCTGGCAAGATATGGGGGAGCCATACCTTTGGTTGCTTTAAATGCCAACATCAGAGTTTTGTATTCTGTGCGGGCAGCGACCGGGAGCCAGTGCAGGGAGCGGAGCAGGGGGGAGACATGTGAGAATTTTGGCTGGTTGAAGACCAAGCGAGCTGCGGCATTTTGGATCAGTTGGAGAGGCTTCAGTGCACATGCCGGTAGGCCAGTAAGGAGAGAGTTACAATAGTCAAGTTTTGACAGGACTGTTGTCTGGATTAGGAGCTGGGATGATTCCTGGGTGAGGAACGGTCTAATTCGTCGTATGTTATAGAGTGTGAACCTACAGGATCGAGTGACAGCTGTGATGTGAGTTTTGAACGAGAGCTGACTGTCCAGGACAACACCAAGGTTCCTGGCTGTTGGGACAGACGTTACCAGGGCGTTGTCTACGGAAATAGTTAGCTCCCGCATCGGGCAGGACTTAGCTGGGAAGAAGAGAAGCTCAGTCTTGTCTGGGTTCAGCTTGAGGTGGTTGGAGGACATCCACTGTGAGATGTCAGCCAGGCAAGCAGTGATGCGCTCTTCCACCTGGGTGGCAGAGGGGGGGAAGGATAGAAACAGTTGTGTGTCATCGGCATAACAGTGATAGGATATATTGTGGGCAGAGATGATAGTGCCAAGGGATTTAGTGTACAGTGAGAAAAGGAGGGGACCAAGTACAGATCCCTGTGGGACCCCAGTTTGGAGGGTTCGGGGGGATGATAACAGACCTTTCCAGGAGACCTGGTAGGTCCGGTCGGTGAGGTAAGAGGAGAACCACT
This sequence comes from Electrona antarctica, assembly GCF_951216825.1. NCBI lineage: Eukaryota > Metazoa > Chordata > Actinopteri > Myctophiformes > Myctophidae > Electrona > Electrona antarctica. The sequence goes on along the minus strand of NC_136798.1, from coordinate 43,538,935 downwards.
TTAGTGCCGTCCCGCCGATGCCTAGATCCGCTAGGGTGTCTAGGAGCAGCTGGTGGTTCACTGTGTCAAATGCTGCTGATAGGTCTAGGAGAATCAGGACTGCAGAGTGGGAAGCAGCCTGGGCAGCATGTAGTGCTTCTGTGACTGCCAGCAGGGCAGTTTCTGTGGAGTGGGCTTTTTTGAATCCGGACTGGTTGGGATCTAGCAGGTTGTTATGTGAGAGATGGAGAGAGAGCTGGTTGGAGACAACACGTTCAATGCTTTTTGATAGAAATGAAAGGAGTGATACCGGTCTGTAGTTCTTGACATCTGAGGGGTCAAGGGTTGGTTTCTTGAGGAGTGGTGTTACTCTGGCTGACTTGAGGGCAGATGGGACGCAGCCTGAGGTTACTGAGGTGTTGATGATGGAGGTGATGAAGGGGAGCAGATCAGGTGCGATGGTCTGGAAGATTGGAGACGGGACAGGGTCGAGAGGACAGGTGGTAGGTCTAGTGGAAGTCACTAGTTGTAGGACCTCGTCTGGGGAAAGAGGAGAGAAGGAGGACATGCATGGTGTGTTGGGGTTAGTGTTGGTTGAGTCAGATGCCACTTTATGGGGGAGGGGGGGGAAGGAGCTGCTGATATCGTCAACCTTCTTCTCGAAGTAGTTGACAAAAACATCAGCAGTGAGGGATGAAGGTTGGGTGGGGGGAGGGGGCTTAAGGAGGGAGGAGAAAGTGGAGAAAAGCTTCCTTGGGTTAGAAGTACAGGATTGGATTTTGGTGTGGTAGAAAGAGGTTTTAGCAGTGGTTAGTGAGAGGGAGAAGGCAGAGAGGAGTGAGTGAAAGTGGGATAGGTCATCAGGTAGCTTTGTCTTGCGCCATTTCCTTTCGGCTGCCCTTAGAGGTGTTCGTTCAGATCTGAGAGTTTCAGATAACCAGGGAGCCGGTGGACATGAGCGAGCTGGCCTGGATGAGAGCGGGCAGTGTTGGTCGAATGCAGGTGAGATAGCGGAGAAGAAGGATGAGGTTGCAGAGTCAGGTGAGAGAGAGAGGAAGGACTCCAGGGAGGGTAGAGAGGAGAGAATAGAGGATGAGAGGGAGGAGGGGTTTAGGGATTTGAGATTGCGTCGGGTGGTGACGTTAGGAGGGTTAGTGGGTTTAGGCGGGAGGGTGGAGAGAGAGAGGGAGAAGGTTATGAAGTGGTGGTCAGACCTAATTAACGGAGTAACAGAGAGTGTAGAGGGAGAGCAGGCTCTGGAGAACACAAGGTCCAAAACATTACCAGCCTTGTGAGTGGGAGGGGAGGGAGATAGTGAGAGGTCAAATGAGGCCAGAAGGGATGTAACGGGAAGATACTTCTCTGCTGTAGGTAGGTTGAAATCGCCCAGTAGGATCAGGGGATTTCAGGCTACTTTGTGGGTGTGGGTTATGCAAATTTGATGGGCGTGGTTTCGGCTACTTTGTGGGTGTGGTATATGCAAATTAGTGGGTGTCGCTTATGTAAATTAGTGGGTGTCACCCCGCCTACTTTGTGGGAGTGGTTTATGCAAATGAAGGGGCGTGGCATGCAAATTAAGGTGCGTGTATGCAAATGAAGGGCATGTTTCGGCTACTTTGTGGGATTTGCTTATGCAAATTAAGGTGCGTGGTATGCAAATGAAGGGGAGTGGTATGCAAATGAAGGGCATGTTTCGGCTACTTTGCGGGATTGGTTTATGCAAATGAAGGGGCGTGACATGCAAATTAAGGGGATTGGTTTATGCAAATGAAGGGACGTGGCATGCAAATGAAGGTGCGTGGTATGCAAATGAAGGGGAGTGGTATGCAAATGAAGGGGAGTGGTATGCAAATGAAGGGCATGTTTCCGCTACTTTGCGGGATTGGTTTATGCAAATGAAGGGGCGTGGCATGCAAATGAAGGGGAGTGGTATGCAAATGAGGTGCGTGTTATGCAAATGAAGGGGCGTGGCATGCAAATGAAGGGGATTGGTTTATGCAAATTAAGGGGCGTGGCATGCAAATTAAGGTGCGTGGTATGCAAATGAAGGGGAGTGGTATGCAAATGAAGGGGAGTGGTATGCAAATGAAGGGCATGTTTCCGCTACTTTGCGGGATTGGTTTATGCAAATGAAGGGACGTGGTATGCAAATGAAGGGGAGTGGTATGCAAATGAGGTGCGTGGTATGCAAATGAAGGGCAGTGGCATGCAAATGAAGGTGCGTGGTATGCAAATGAAGGGGCATGGCTCCGGCTACTTTGTGGGATTAGTTTATGCAAATGAAGGTGCGTGGTATGCAAATGAAGGGGAGTGGTATGCAAATGAAGGGGAGTGGTATGCAAATGAAGGGCATGTTTCCGCTACTTTGCGGGATTGGTTTATGCAAATGAAGGGGCGTGGCATGCAAATTAAGGGGAGTGGTATGCAAATGAGGTGCGTGGTATGCAAATGAAGGGGCGTGGCATGCAAATGAAGGGGATTGGTTTATGCAAATGAAGGGGCGTGGCATGCAAATGAAGGTGCGTGGCATGCAAATGAAGGTGCGTGGCATGCAAATGAAGGGGCGTGGCATGCAAATGAAGGTGCGTGGCATGCAAATGAAGGGGCGTGGCATGCAAATGAATGGGAGTGGTATGCAAATTAAGGTGCGTGGTATGAAAATGAAGGGGAGTGGTATGCAAATGAAGGGGCATGGTTCCGGCTACTTTGTGGGATTGGTTTATGCAAATGAAGGGGCGTGGCATGCAAATTAAGGTGCGTGGTATGCAAATGAAGGTGCGTGGTATGCAAATGAAGGGGAGTGGTATGCAAATGGGGTGCGTGGTATGCAAATGAAGGGGCGTGGCATGCAAATGAAGGGGATTGGTTTATGCAAATGAAGGGGCGTGGCATGCAAATGAAGGTGCGTGGTATGCAAATGAAGGGGCCACTCCCCTTCATTTGCATACCACGCACATGAAGGGCATGTTTCGGCTACTTTGTGGGATTGGTTTATGCAAATGAAGGGGCGTGGTATGCAAATGAAGGGGAGTGGTATGCAAATGGGGTGCGTGGTATGCAAATGAAGGGGCGTGGCATGCAAATGAAGGGGATTGGTTTATGCAAATGAAGGGGCGTGGTATGCAAATGAAGGTGCGTGGTATGCAAATGAAGGGGCCACTCCCCTTCATTTGCATACCACGCACATGAAGGGCATGTTTCGGCTACTTTGTGGGATTGGTTTATGCAAATGAAGGGGCGTGGCATGCAAATGAAGGGGAGTGGTATGCAAATTAAGGTGCGTGGTATGCAAATGAAGGGGAGTGGTATGCAAATGAAGGGCATGTTTCGGCTACTTTGCGGGATTGGTTTATGCAAATGAAGGGGCGTGACATGCAAATGAAGGGGATTGGTATGCAAATGAGGTGCGTGGTATGCAAATGAAGGGGCGTGGTATGCAAATGAAGGGGAGTGGTATGTACGTCGTCGTGTAGGGAACATGTACGTCGTCGTGTAGGGAACATGTACGTCGTCGTGTAGGGAACATGTACGTCGTCGTGTAGGGAACATGTACGTCGTCGTGTAGGGAACATGCACGTCATCGTGGAGGGAACATGTACGTCATCGTGAAGGGAACATGCACGTCATCGTGAAGGGAACATGCACGTCATCGTGAAGGGGACATGTACGTCATCGTGAAGGGGACATGTACATCATCGTGAAGGGGACATGTACGTCATCGTGGAGGAAACATGTACGTCATCGTGGAGGGAACATGTACGTCATCGTGGAGGAAACATGTACGTCATCGTGGAGGAAACATGCGCGTCGTCGTAAATTGAACATGTACGCCATCATGTAGGGAACATGTACGTCATCGTGAAGTGGACATGTACGTCATCGTGAAGGGGACATGTACGTCATCGTGGAGGAAATATGTACGTCATCGTGGAGGGAACATGTACGTCATCGTGGAGGAAACGTGTACGTCATCGTGGAGGGAACATGTACGTCATCGTGGAGGGAACATGCACGTCGTCGTAGATGGAACATTTACGTCATCGTGTAGGGAACATGTACGTCATCGTGACGGGAACATGTACGTCATCGTGGAGGGAACATGCACGTCGTCGTGAAGGGAACATGCACGTCATCGTGGAGGGGACATGTACGTCATCGTGGAGGGAACATGCACGTCATCGTGGAGGGAACATGTACGTCATCGTGAAGGGAACATGCACGTCATCGTGGAGGGAACATGCACGTCATCGTGGGGGGAACATGTACGTCATCGTGGAGGGAACATGTACGTCATCATGTATGGAACATGTACGTCATCGTGGAGGGGGCATGCACGTCATCATGGAGGGAACATGCACGTCATCGTGAAGGGAACATGCACGTCATCGTGGAGGGAACATGTACGTCATCGTGGAGGGAACATGTACGTCATCGTGGAGGGAACATGTACGTCATCGTGCAGGGAACATGCACGTCGTCGTGAAGGGAACATGCACGTCATCGTGGGGGGAACATGTACGTCATCGTGGAGGGAACATGTACGTCATCATGTATGGAACATGTACGTCATCGTGGAGGGGGCATGCACGTCATCATGGAGGGAACATGTACGTCATCGTGAAGGGAACATGTACGTCATCGTGGAGGGACCATGTACGTCATCGTGAAGGGAGCATGTACGTCATCGTGGAGGGGACATGCACGTCATCGTGGAGGGAACATGTACGTCGTCGTGGAGGAAACATGTACGTCATCGTGTAGGGAGCATGTACGTCATCGTGGAGGAAACATGTACGTCATCGTGGAGGGAACATGTACGCCATCGTGTAGGGAACATGTACGTCATTGTGGAGGGAACATGTATGTCATCGTGGAGGGCACATGTACGTCATCGTGGAGGGAACATGTACGTCGTCGTGAAGGGAACATGCACGTCATCGTGGAGGGAACATGCACGTCATCGTGAAGGGAACATGTACGTCATCGTGGAGGGAACATGCACGTCATCGTGAAGGGAACATGCACGTCATCGTGGAGGGAAGATGCACGTCATCGTGGAGGGGACATGTGCGTCATCGTGAAGGGGACATGTACGCCATCGTGTAGGGAACATGTACGTCATTGTGGAGGGAACATGTATGTCATCGTGGAGGGAACATGTACGTCATCGTGGAGGGAACATGCACGTCATCGTGGATGGAACATGTATGTCATCGTGCAGGGAACATGCACGTCGTCGTGAAGGGAACATGCACGTCATCGTGGGGGGAACATGTACGTCATCGTGGAGGGAACATGTACGTCATCATGTATGGAACATGTACGTCATCGTGGAGGGGGCATGCACGTCATCATGGAGGGAACATGCACGTCATCGTGAAGGGAACATGCACGTCATCGTGGAGGGAACATGTACGTCATCGTGGAGGGAACATGTACGTCATCGTGGAGGGAACATGTACGTCATCGTGCAGGGAACATGCACGTCGTCGTGAAGGGAACATGCACGTCATCGTGGGGGGAACATGTACGTCATCGTGGAGGGAACATGTACGTCATCATGTATGGAACATGTACGTCATCGTGGAGGGGGCATGCACGTCATCATGGAGGGAACATGTACGTCATCGTGAAGGGAACATGTACGTCATCGTGGAGGGACCATGTACGTCATCGTGAAGGGAGCATGTACGTCATCGTGTAGGGGACATGCACGTCATCGTGGAGGGAACATGTACGTCGTCGTGGAGGAAACATGTACGTCATCGTGTAGGGAGCATGTACGTCATCGTGGAGGAAACATGTACGTCATCGTGGAGGGAACATGTACGCCATCGTGTAGGGAACATGTACGTCATTGTGGAGGGAACATGTATGCCATCGTGGAGGGCACATGTACGTCATCGTGGAGGGAACATGTACGTCGTCGTGAAGGGAACATGCACGTCATCGTGGAGGGAACATGCACGTCATCGTGAAGGGAACATGTACGTCATCGTGGAGGGAACATGCACGTCATCGTGAAGGGAACATGCACGTCATCGTGGAGGGAAGATGCACGTCATCGTGGAGGGGACATGTGCGTCATCGTGAAGGGGACATGTACGCCATCGTGTAGGGAACATGTACGTCATTGTGGAGGGAACATGTATGTCATCGTGGAGGGAACATGTACGTCATCGTGGAGGGAACATGCACGTCATCGTGGATGGAACATGTACGCCATCGTGGAGGGAACATGTACGTCATCGTGGAGGGAGCATGTACGTCATCGTGGAGGAAACATGTACGTCATCGTGGAGGAAACATGTACGTCATCGTGGAGGGAACATGCGCGTCGTCGTAAATTGAACATGTACGCCATCATGTAGGGAACATGTACGTCATCGTGACGTGGACATGTACGTCATCGTGAAGGGGACATGTACGTCATCGCGGAGGGAACATGTACATCATCGTGAAGGGAGCATGTACGTCATCGTGTAGGGAACATGCACGTCATCGTGGAGGGAACATGTACGTCATCGTGGAGGAAACATGTACGTCATCGTGGAGGGAGCATGTACGTCATCGTGGAGGAAACATGTACGTCATCGTGGAGGGAACATGTACGCCATCGTGAAGGGGACATGTACGTCATCGTGGAGGGGACATGTACGTCATCATGGAGGGAACATGTGCGCCATCGTGGAGGAAACATGTACACCATCGTGAAGGGAACATGTGCGTCATCGTGGAGGGAACATGTACGTCATCGTGGAGGAAACATGTACGTCATCGTGTAGGGAGCATGTACGTCATCGTGTAGGAAACATGTACGTCATCGTGGAGGGAACATGTACGCCATCGTGTAGGGAACATGTACGTCATTGTGGAGGGAACATGTATGTCATCGTGGAGGGCACATGTACGTCATCGTGGAGGGAACATGTACGTCGTCGTGAAGGGAACATGCACGTCATCGTGGAGGGAACATGCTCGTCATCGTGAAGGGAACATGTACGTCATCGTGGAGGGAACATGCACGTCATCGTGAAGGGAACATGCACGTCATCGTGGAGGGAAGATGCACGTCATCGTGGAGGGGACATGTGCGTCATCGTGAAGGGGACATGTACGCCATCGTGTAGGGAACATGTACGTCATTGTGGAGGGAACATGTATGTCATCGTGGAGGGAACATGTACGTCATCGTGGAGGGAACATGCACGTCATCGTGGATGGAACATGTACGCCATCGTGGAGGGAACATGTACGTCATCGTGGAGGGAGCATGTACGTCATCGTGGAGGAAACATGTACGTCATCGTGGAGGAAACATGTACGTCATTGTGGAGGGAACATGCACGTCGTCGTAAATTGAACATGTACGCCATCATGTAGGGAACATGTACGTCATCGTGACGTGGACATGTACGTCATCGTGAAGGGAACATGTACGTCATTGTGGAGGGAACATGTATGTCATCGTGGAGGGAACATGTACGTCATCGTGGAGGGAACATGCACGTCATCGTGGATGGAACATGTACGCCATCGTGGAGGGAACATGTACGTCATCGTGGAGGGAGCATGTACGTCATCGTGGAGGAAACATGTACGTCATCGTGGAGGAAACATGTACGTCATTGTGGAGGGAACATGCACGTCGTCGTAAATTGAACATGTACGCCATCATGTAGGGAACATGTACGTCATCGTGACGTGGCCATGTACGTCATCGTGAAGGGGACATGTACGTCATCGCGGAGGGAACATGTACATCATCGTGAAGGGAGCATGTACGTCATCGTGTAGGGAACATGCACGTCATCGTGGAGGGAACATGTACGTCATCGTGGAGGAAACATGTACGTCGTCGTGGAGGGAGCATGTACGTCATCGTGGAGGAAACATGTACGTCATCGTGGAGGGAACATGTACGCCATCATGAAGGGGACATGTACGTCATCGTGGAGGGGACATGTACGTCATCATGGAGGGAACATGTGCGCCATCGTGGAGGAAACATGTACACCATCGTGAAGGGAACATGTGCGTCATCGTGGAGGGAACATGTACGTCATCGTGGAGGAAACATGTACGTCATCGTGGAGGAAACATGTACGTCATCATGTAGGGAACATGTACGACATCATGACGGGAACATGTACGTCATCGTGAAGGGGACATGTACGTTATCGTGAAGGGGACATGTACGCCATCGTGGCGGGAACATGTACGTCATCATGGAGGGAACATGTACGTCATCGTGGAGGGAACATGTACGTCATCGTGGAGGAAACATGTACGTCATCATGGAGGAAACATGTACGTCATCATGGAGGAAACATGTACGTCATCGTGGAGGGAACATGCACGTCGTCGTAGATGGAACATGTACGCCATCGTGGCGGGAACATGTACGTCATCGTGGAGGGAACATGTACGTCACCGTGGAGGGAACATGTACGTCACCGTGGAGGACACATGTACGTCATCGTGGAGGGAACATGTACGTCATCGCGGAGGGAACATGCACGTCGTCGTAGATGGAACATTTACGTCATCATGTAGGGAACATGTACGTCATCGTGACGGGAACATGTATGTCATCGTGAAGGGGACATGTACGTCATCGTGAAGGGGACATGTACGTCATCGTGGAGGGACCATGTACGTCGTCACGAATGGAACATGTACGTCATCATGTGGGGGACATGTACGTATGTTCCCGCTACTTTGTGGGAGTGGGTTATGAAAATGTGAAGGGCGTTGTTTCGGCTACTTTGTGGGTGAGGGCTATGCAAATTAGTGGGTGTCGCTTATGCAAATTAGTGGGTGTCGCCACGCCCTTCGTTTGCATACCACTCCCCTTCATTTGCATACCACACCCCTTCATTTGCATATCCCCTTCATTTGCATACCAAGACCCTTCATTTGCATAAGCCAATCCCACAAAGTAGCAGAAACATGCCCCTTCATTTGCATACAATACCCCTTCATTTGCATATCCCCTTCATTTGCATACCAAGACCCTTCATTTGCATAAGCCAATCCCACAAAGTAGCAGAAACATGCCCCTTAATTTGCATACCACTCCCCTTCATTTGCATACCATGCCCCTTCATTTGCATACCATGCCCCTTCCTTTGCATACCATGCCCCTTCATTTGCATACCACGCACCTTCATTTGCATACCACGCACCTTCATTTGCATACCACTCCCCTTCATTTGCATACCACTGCCCTTCATTTGCATACCACTGCCCTTCATTTGCATACCACTCCCCTTCATTTGCATACCAAGACCCTTCATTTGCATATCCCCTTCATTTGCATACCACGCCCTTTCATTTGCATAAGCCAATCCCACAAAGTAGCCGAAACACGCCCTTCATTTGCATACTACTCCCCTTCATTTGCATACTACACCCCTTCATTTGCATATCCCCTTCATTTGCATACCACGCCCTTTCATTTGCATAAGCTAATCCCACAAAGTAGCCGAAACACGCCCTTCATTTGCATACTCCTCCCCTTCATTTGCATACCACACCTTCATTTGCATATCCCCTTCATTTGCATACTAAGACCCTTCATTTGCATATCCCCTTCATTTGCATACCACGCCCTTTCATTTGCATAAGCCAATCCCACAAAGTAGCCGAAACACGCCCTTCATTTGCATACTACTCCCCTTCATTTGCATACTACACCCCTTCATTTGCATATCCCCTTCATTTGCATACCACGCCCTTTCATTTGCATAAGCTAATCCCACAAAGTAGCCGAAACACGCCCTTCATTTGCACACTACTCCCCTTAATTTGCATACCATACCCCTTCATTTGCATATCCCCTTCATTTGCATACCAAGACCCTTCATTTGCATATCCCCTTCATTTGCATACCACGCCCTTTCATTTGCATAAACTAATCCCACAAAGTAGCCGAAACACGCCCTTCATTTGCATACTACTCCCCTTCATTTGCATACCACACACCTTCATTTGCATATCCCCTTCATTTGCATACCACGCCCTTTCATTTGCATAAAATAATCCCACAAAGTAGCCGAAACACGCCCTTCATTTGCATACTACTCCCCTTCATTTGCATACCACACCCCTTCATTTGCATATCCCCTTCATTTGCATACCAAGACCCTTCATTTGCATATCCCCTTCATTTGCATACCACGCCCTTTCATTTGCATAAGCCAATCCCACAAAGTAGCCGAAACTACGGCCACAAAGGAGGCGGGACGCCGCCCACTAATTCACATAGGCCACGCCCACAAAGCGGACGGGACGACGGCCATCAATAAGCATAAACGACGCCCATGCAATTTGCATAGACCACGCCCACAAAGCAGGCGGAGTTACATAGCGAGTAGGCGTGGCCTAAGACAATGAGAGGTGTGGCCTAACATTACGAGAGGCAGAGTCATTAACGAGAGGGGGTGGAGTTTGTAAGGTGGAGTTTGTAACCAATGTGAGGTGTGTGTGTAGTAGTAGTAGTAGAAGTAGAAGTAATACATACGAGATGATGCCTGATCTTCTGACATCCATATTTGGTTGACTGGATGGCGTTGTCCTCACCTGGAGAGAAATGCCCCCGGAAATATGATTATTTATTAATGAATGAATGAATGTATGTATGTATGTATGTATGTATGTATGTATGTATGTATGTATGTATGTATGTATGTATGTATGTATGTATTCATTCATTCATTCATTCATTCATTCCCTCCCCCGGGAAATAAATAAATAAACAATGCTAATCATCCATCCATGTGTGACAATTGTTTGACACACATCATGTCATGTCATGTCATGTCATGTCTGTCTATAGACAAGAGGAGAGGTGGAGGGGGGGGGGGGGGGGGGGGGCGCCAAAGCATATTTTAGACTGATTCAGTATTGACCATATTAAGCCAGGTCTCACGGCAGACAGCACTAATATAATAAACAAACGTGAACGGAGCACTGCTGCCAACATAATACACGCATAATGTGGCCATACTGGCATACTCACCATAGCCTGGTCAAGGTTTCCCCCAGGTGGACGTGTCATTTCCAACTATTGCCAGCACATGGAAACTAGGGGCTACTGATATATACTATTCTCTGCCTATCGGGACGTAACTCGGACGGCGCTGAGTCGGGTCTTAAATACATTTCAATTGTACATTTAGGTAATGTGTGATTTATTTGGATTTATCCTTATTATTGTGAAAGATGTCCCCCAAATGTAAATTATTAATGTATTATTATTATTTTAATAATTATTATAAATGTGCAAAAAATATATATATAATTTATTTTACATGATTTCCTCTGATAAGTCCTAGTAGTAAAAAGTAGTAGTAAGGTTGAAATCGTTTTTTTGCAAGTAGAAATTAATCCGGGTTTTACAGGGTTAGTCATTCATTCATTCATTCATTCATTCCCCCCGGAAATAAATAAATAAACACGGCTAATCATCCATCCATGTGTGACAATTGTTTGACACACATCATGTCATGTCATGTCTATCTATAGCAAGAGGTGGAATTGCGTCAGATCTTCTACACAAAGCAAAACAAAAGGGAGCAGTGCACCACCCTGTGGCAACAACTGGCACTGCTGACTGTTACAAGTTGACAGAGTGGATTATCTTGGATTACGTCCGCCAACATACATTCCAATAGTACATTTACTTGACCAAAAGGTAAAGACTGATTTATTTTGATTTATTCATTCTGGATCCTTAGTCCTTGGTCCGAGGTCACGAATCTTGACTGCAGACTTGTTGACTGTCTCGAACCAGCGTCCTCTCACACCATCAGCAACTGCCAGAACCACTGAGCCATCGTGGAATACTCTTAACCATGGATTTGGGGTAATTTTTTCTTTTTTTGGAAGGGAAGACAAAAAAAGAAAAAGTCTATTTTACCAATGCAAAGGGTGAAATATTGTCATAATGTACGTTGTGTTTGTTTTGGAAAGGAAAAAGTGTTTTAATGTACTTTTTACTGACGTTAGGGTAGAGTTTGTTTTAACAGTACAGGACTCTCTCTCACACACACACCAGAGACTGGCAGCTGACTGGCTCATTCAGGGTTGCCAGGTTGGTGGCTGTCAGGTTGTCTAATGCCTGCTGCATTGTGTGTGTGTGTGTGTGTGTGTGTGTGTGTGTGTGTGTGTGTGTGTGTGTGTGTGTGTGTGTGTGTGTGTGTGTGTGTGTGTGTGTGTGTGTGTGTGTGTGTGTGTGTGTGTGTGTGTGTGTGAACCAGCTACACTGGCATTTAAACACATTCATATTGTAACTGTTGCCACTATAGGTGATATAGTTTGCTTTATTCCTAAAAGGTACAAGTTCATAATGAAGAAGTTCATAATTAAGTCACATTTAAAACATTATTTCATGTATTTGTCTCAAGTTGTTGTTGTAACTGTTGCCACTATAGGGGATATAGTTTGCTTTATTTCTCTAAGACAAAGTTCATAATAAGGTTAAAATAAGTTCATAATTGTTTATTATCTTTCTAAGTGTACAAGTGCATAATTAAGAAGTTCATAGTTAATAGTTACATTCATGTTAAAACATTATTTCATGTCAAGTTGTTTTAATGCTTTTATTTTGAAGAGTCAACGTCATATTCTGTGTCTCGTTTGGTCTGCTCTCACGTCAATTGGTACACAGGAGTTTTGTGTATGCAATCAAGCCGCAGCTAGAAGCAGCAGCTCTGCCAGCTCCGTTTACACTGGTCATGGTCACACAAAGACTTTAAAGTTACAAGAAGTAAAGGTCATAAGAGACTGTCTAAGAAAAGGTTATAAGAAGACTGGAGAGTATTCCCCCTTTGTTATGCACGCAGCCAACGAGGTATTTGTTGTTTGTTTTGTCTGTATTTTACTCATGTGAAATGTTTGCATCTACATGCTGTGCATGTCATTTATGTTAATTGTACGTGCTTGTTTTATTGTTTGTTTAGTTTTCACGGTGGATTGGGAGGGCAAGAAGGCACCTTCCAATAAATCAGTTTCAAGGAAACCACATTGTGTCTGTTTGTGCTCGGAGGGAGTTACAGTTGTAATGGATGGACTTTGAACATATGAAACTGTTTTGGCCAGCTGTCCCAAATGCCAAGAAACGCATGACGGAACGACGAGAACCAAAAAGTGGCTGGCGTCAGTTTCGCCTCATAAAAGAGAAGATGCGCTCAGGTTGGTAGTTGCATCTATTATGTGCACTTTGTCTTCATTAACGTGCCAACTTGTGCATATGTTATGCATTGACAACCATTGCCTTGCCTCTGTTTGATTGATAGATGACTTCCAAGCATGTGAAGATTACGATCTCACCAGTGCTGCAGAAGCTGGTGGTGAAGAACCTTCTGGAAAAAGACAGAAGAAAAAAAGGCTTTATCCAGAATATGGTATGTTCTTTAACTTGGCAGTAGTCAATCTTCTCTGAATTGTAACGCTTACATGATTGATTGTCACTCGAATAACTGAATAACAAGGTCATTGTTTTTTGGCATTGAACATTTGGAATCTAAAAGCATAATTTGTTTGGCTTTTAGGTTTTGTAAAAAAAAGCACAGATGACAAAATATTAAATGAAAAACGAAACATTGCTTTAAGTTTTATATACAAAATGGCTGATCTACAAGCTCTTGATGACTGTGGGCTTGTAGAGCTGTTTTGGCAACTCTTCCTCTTTTTATTTTTTGGGAACATTTTGAATATTTTTCTTACGTGGAAGCGAGTAAGGCGTTTCACCCACAACTGCAATCAGGCAATAATTGCGACAGGGCTACTATAACGTCTGTACGCCAACACAATAATAATTCAACAAAGCTATTTGCAACTGAAGTTTTTGCCAACATTTCTGTCTCAATTAGTTGAGGATGAAGAGGAACACGGTGGGCAATCTGAAGAAGAGGAAGATCAAGGTTTGTTCCCCCCACCGCTGGACGTTGGCAGTCCCATTTGATTATGATTGAGTGTGTAGGCTACAAATGCCAGTGACGGGAGCAATATTGACGTGGAATATAGTATCTTTTCTGTTTCATATACAATACAGCTGAAGGCAGGTAATGAGTCTATACAGTAAAAAAATCCGGTTTTAATCACAGTTTTCTTTAGGTCGCTTCAGTCCAGAGCTGCCACTTGTGCCACAGAAGGTGTTGCTGCAAAGTGTTCGACCAAAAGGTTAGTATGAAGTCTGCTTTTATTAGCATTTGCCCCATACTCATAGTGGTATGCTAGTCATACACAACAATGTAATAGAGACACACACTGAATCCCAAAACTATGTCTCATCAAACAGAAAAGTCGCAAGGGACGACCTCCACTCCATCCTCTGACCAAAATGCCCAGAAACACCAAGGAAGTAATTGTGACACACACACACACACACACACACACCCCAAAACTAGGTTGTGCTTCCTTAAACATTTTTCAACTTTAGATTGTTGGTTTGTTAAAGTCATCATTGTTTGCATTTATTTCATTTTGGAGCTGCCACTCTGTCATATATGGAGGATATATTAAATGCAATGGTAGTTCATATTGAATAAAAGTAAAGTAGATCACCTTCTCATGGATGCCTGTCTCATCAAACAGAAAAAACCAAGTCGCCTGGACCCAGCTCCACTCAATTGCCTGAGCCAATGCAACCAAGTAAGCGACGCACGCACACTTAAGTTGTTGTGGTATGGTTTTGCACTCTAATTAATTGTAGTCATTTGTTTCTATGCATTAGAATTTCAGAAGGTGTTAATCACTGTTTTCTTTAGGGCACTTCAGTTCAGAGCCAGAACTGCAAGAGCCAGAACTGCAAGATTATCAGACTGATGACAGCATGGGATCTGCACAGAGTTTCCCACCAGTTACCCCTACGAAAAGTTCGTAGGGGTAAAGTTCCAAGGCGCTTTACAGAGATTGTGCAGTACATTCACCCATTCACACACACATTCATACACCGATGGCAGCGGAAACCATGCAAGGTACCAACTAGCACATCGGGAGCAATTAGGGGTTCAGTGTCTTGCTCAAGGACACTTCGACAGTAACTCTGGGGGAGCCCGGGTTCGAACTGGCAACCTTACGGTTACCATCCAGGCACTCTACCCCTGAGCCATACTGTTGGTATGGTTGTGCTCTTTCTATTTGTGGTGATCATTCGTTTCTATGCTTTAGAATTTCAGAGGAAGGTTCTGGAGCTGCTCGTTTCTATCCGGGACGGGTTGCAGGACTTGAAGCTGTCAAGCAGTCAAGATGAGAGTGCTCCCCTTCCGGCCAAGGCGACCACAGTAGAGGGACTAACCGTCCTTGACGAGTCCCTCACCTCGGCTACTGAAAGACAGCATCTGGTAGGTTTCACAACTGTAGCATAACTGTTTCAAAACTGTAGCAATTTGACACTGTATCAAAGCATGTGTCAAAATGTAATTTAATCATTTCAAAATGGGGAAGTATACAGTTGGAGGGGTACGGCATTGTGTAAACTGTTGTATCACATTGCGTCATTATACATGCTTTACAGTATAGCCTACAGTGTATTAAAGCTTATTGAAACAAATGGCAGCAATCTTTTGCAGTCACTTTTGGACAAATGGCAGCAATTGTCCTTAAAAATATTTAAATGGTATAAAAGCATCCGATTTAAAATACATAAAGGTAGCAGCTGTTTATATGTGCAGTAGGTCGAGAGGTACACTCAATGGTTAGTAGACCTTAGTTTGGTTGTATTCCATTAGCTAACCTTCTTTTATCACAACAGGTCACACATCTTGCTGCTGTGGTATGGTAGTTTTCAAACTCACATAGGGTGTATGTAATCTGTGGGAAGTATGTCTGTCTTTGTATAGTGGGCAGGTGCTTAAAAAGTATTGCTCAGTTTCCACCACATTGTGTGTGCAGTGGGTGGGTGCAATGGTGCATAGTCATCCCTTGGGAGCGGGGTCTTTCTGTGGCGGCCTTTCTCTATTGAAGGCTGTGTCCACTGACTCTGTACCTAGTAAAGACTTAAGTTTTGGGTTGTTCACGATGCTCAGGTATTCTGACATATATATTATCTGTTTAGTGCTAGGTAGCAGTCCATTTTGCTTTGGTTTAGGGTTGTCTGTTTCCAGTATGTACTACACCCTCTGCGTTAAACCAATCCTGATACCATCCAAATATGAAAGACTTTGCAATGCAGGTTTTAATTCGCAAAAGACTTTCCACACAGTTGTAGCCCCTACATTGAATTTAGATATCCCCAAATGCACTCGTCTGAGACATGACTGGCTACTCAAGACTACTAGTAGTAAATATAGCTGTTTATATTTGTTGATGACATGTATTAAGGTGTAATATGTGATGCTCTGTTGACTTGAATACACAGGATCACAATGGGGAAAAAGTCCTCACGTGTAAATGGGTTGATGCTAAAAGGAAAAACAAACATCCTGAAAACAGATTCTACAAATGTCTTCTAAATCCTGACAGTTTTCTGAAAACCCCATGTTTCTATGCCAGTGGTTCTCAACCTTTTTCATGTCAAGGACCCCAGACATATCTGTATTTGGGACCCCCCAGAAGCAAAGATTTGAGTTAAACGTTCGCTCTGAAAGAATCTGTATTCAAAGATGTGTGCCACATTTTCACGATATTTCAAAAATAGCAGCTCAAGCTACAAGCTCATAGTGTGACACTTGTGCCGCGCTATGAGCTTGAAAATGTGCTATTTTTTAAATAACCTACTGCTTAAAACACCAAGGGGTTCCCACCAAGAATGGTTTAATGTCTTACTGTACCACGGTGCTGTTTACATTTCTGTCAAGTAGCCTATTCAATCAACAAAGTGTTCTTGAATGTGGAGTGTTACACTTCCAACAGTCGTGGTGATATTCTGAGCTGTTGTTTTTTTTTTCTCAACCCCGTTCATTTCAGATTAATTCCTTGGCGCTGATTGGAGGAACAACAGGTATTCATTGGGCATTAATATTATGGTAGACTTGCATTTAACTTTTTTCGGTGCTTTAGACTAATTGTTTGACAGGGGGTGCATACTTAGTTTAGACTAGTCATTGATTAGACATGGGTTAAGGTTAGGTTTAGGTGTGCTGCCCTGTGGGGGTGAGGGTTTGAGGGGTTGTAGGACTAATGACTGGTCTAACCAAATGACTAAACTAAGTACTGCACCCGTTTGACGGTACTCTGTTACTGTCTATTCAATCCGTTTTTAACTTTAAAAATGGAGTGATATAATTTGTGTTGGCAGTCTGAGTGTTAACTTCTACTGCATGTACCCTCAACAGGTACTCTTCTAGGGGTGCCCTCTACTAGTCTACAAGTTAATGGAATTGCATCACTTTTAAATACCTTTTGTATCCACAGGTTGATGTCAAATGACCTCATGGCAAAGCTGGGAACCAAAGAAAGAAAGCTGTCTTTCATCAAGCTCCACCTCTACTCTGTGGTCATAGGTAAACGGCATATATCCAGTACCCATGTTTTGACACAGTGGCCACTTGTGAATAACCAGGCAACTACCCACAATGTTTTCAAGTGTATACATTCTGGATGGTTCTTATGTTCTTTGACACCTTTAAAACGGATATCTCTTTTTGCTTTCATTTTGTAATGATGTAGCCAGTGTCCAAACTTGAAATCCCTTTAACTTTGAGCATTAGATTAAATGTTTGACCCCTTCGAATTTCTGCCGCTTAATGGTTTTACTGCTTACTGTAGCCCATCTTGTCTGTCTTGCAGAGAGTGTCCAGAGGAGCACCAAAGAAACGGAGGCTAACATCTCTGACCAAATTGCTTACTGCTTGAAATATGCTCCAGACAGGCTGGGTGGAGGTGGCAGGACCAAGACGGACTAGGCTGGAGACAACAGTATTTTATTTTGCACAAGGTCTAGACTGGAGACAACAGTACTTTATTTTACTTTGCACAAGGAAGCTGTTTTGCACAAGGAAGCTGTTTTATGCACAAATACAAAGAAAACCTCATTGATGCACGTGTTTCGGGTCTCTGGGGCTTCGTACACACATAAAGAACTGTTCTGTGCTCTGCCTGTGTTTCATGGCCGCCTCAATGCTTTTCCAATGGAAGTCATGTGATTTGACCAAACACTTGTGTTTGATTGCCCCCCTCCCCCGCATCGAGGACACGAATCTTGACTTGTCTCGAACCAGCGTCCTCTCACACCATCGGCAACTGCCAGAACCACTGAGCCACCGTGGAATACTCTGAGCCAAGGATTGAGGGTATATTTATCGTCTTGTTTTTTTGCAGGCTAGTACATTTGTATTCGTAAGTAGTAACAAGTGTATTTTACCAATGCACACAGTGAAATATTGTCATAATGTACGTCTGTATGTTACTATGTGTTTGTTTTGCAAAGGTTCAAGTGTTTTAATGTACTTTTTAGTGACGTTGTGGTAGAGTTTTTTTAACAGTACTTGTGAGGACTCTGCACTCTCTCTCACACACACACACACACACACACACACACACCAGGACTGGCAGCTGATTGGCAATTTGCCACTTGTCCCTCATTCAGGGTTGCCAGGTTGTTGTGCTGTGTGTCTAATGTAGGCTTACCATACGTCCTCTTGTGGCTGTCCGGCTGGCTGTCCGGGGGGGGGTTTATAAATTCCTTCAAATGTCCGGGGTTTTACACGTATATGTACGCTCACAGACCATTCAGACCGACCAATGTGTATTACAATGCACGTTCAATGGTTCGTAGTGGAAAAACACTGTGGGAGGCGGACTTTCAGCCCGAACCCCGGAATGTGTATTATTCATAACTGCATGCGCGCTGACAGCACTGGTCCTCACAGCAGGTCAGAGAAAGGCTCGCTGCTGCTCCGCTGTCTGCAGATAGACTGTGTTGTCTGCTCTCCGTGAGGGAAAACTTGAATTGCAAAATAACTATCCTAATCCTATCAATGACATGCAGAAAAAGTAGGCTACTGTTTTCTTAGCTTTGTGACTGACCAATGAGATGCAGATTGTATTGTCTGCAAAGGAACTATGTGTCTGTCACAAATAAAAGTTCTGTCCTGCAAGTCCATGTCAACAACACAGACAAGGCAGCTGTGCGCGAGGTGAGTCCTTCTGCAAATTAAATTGACCGAATATTATTTTGTACAACCAAGCAAAGCATAGGATATGATGGTTTGGGCTGGTCTCTCTCTTTTTACAAGAGATAAGCCATTGCATACAGGTTCTCAAACGTTTTAATTTCAAGGACCCCCATAACTCTGAGAGTAAAACCAAATGGACCCATTTGGAGTCCCATTTGATTCCATCTGTACAGTATCAGAGTTAAAAGTTATAAAACGGTCCATTTGGTTCCATTTGTACACTCAGAGTTACAGACCTGTAAGGGTCCATTTGGGTCCATGTGTTACACTCTCAGTGTGTGTGTGTGTGTGTGTGTGTGAACCGGCTACACTGGAATTTAAACAAATTCATATAATATGACAGCATACACACCACACACACAGAGGCAGGCATTGCCTAAAACACATTAAAACACTCAAACATTCCAGGTGACTAAAATGTGACTAAATTAAAACTATTCAAGGGACTGAAATGAGTTTGCTGCCAAAAACACAACACTGCATGATGTCACCTCCGTTCTTTATTTCCCCAGAGAGCAGACACGGTCCCCACAGGACAGGTCAGGTCAAAGGTCATTCGGTGCCGACAGACAGACAGACAGTCGGTCAGACACTCAGCGAGTCACTTGATTGATTCATTTACAAACACACAAGTTGTGTGTTTGTAAAAAATCAGACCCACCGTTTCATTAGAGGATGTTCAGGTGGGGGTGAAGAGGCCGGAGGTCAACACAATTATACTGTCAGTCTTTTGGGTTTTATTAACCCATTCTGGACGGGAACCCTTTTTGGTGCATTATGTTATACTTTAGAAAAATAGCAGACCCGCAAGCGGTGGCGCGCTACGAGCTTGTAGGTCTGCTATTTTTGAAAAATCGTGAAAATGCTGTGTGTGTGTGTGTGTGTGTGTGTGTGTGTGTGTGTGTGTGTGTGTGTGTGTGTGTGTGTGTGTGTGTGTGTGTGTGTGTGTGTGTGTGTGTGTGTGTGTGTGTGTGTGTGTGTGTGTGTGTGTGTGTGTGTGTGTGTGTGTGTGTGTGTGTGTGTGTGAGAGAGAGAGATCATATGTTTTTCAAAAACCTTGAACAATTTATAAACAGTGGTTCTCAAACACAAATCTTCTCTTCTGAGGATGGGTGGGGCTGCCCTGGCACACAAGGGCGGGGGGGTCAAATACAGATAGAAATTGGGTTAAAATGTGATTGTTCTTGTCACTAGGTGCTGGCGCAAGGTGTGACTGCGGTGTTGATCATTGTGTCAGTCCTGCAGCTGTGTGTCAATGTCACCTCTTCTGTGTTGGATGAGGTCAGTGTTGTGATCTTCATATATGGATATGGCCATATATGGTGGCGTGACGTGGCACGAGGCGTGATATATTGGAGATCTAAGTCTTTCCATGATGTCACGTGATGTCACGAGGCGTGACCATATATGGAGACGTGATGTCACGAGGCGTGACCATATATGGAGGCGTGGGTGACTAACGGTATGGTGTAGGCTACCAATGAAAACCTGCATCTCCCTTCCGTCCGTCTGTCCATCCGTTAGTCACCCCATGCCTCCATATATGGTCACGCCTCGTGACATCCCGCCTCCATATATGGTCACGCCTCGTGACACATCACACCATATGACCATCTCCATATATGAAGATCAAGACACTGTTCTGACATTCCAACTGTTGATCCCTCCCCACCCGTCCTTCCTGTTCCGACATTCCATATGTTGATCTGACCTCATCAAACCCTGTACACTCAAGACACGCTCCAGTACAGAATTAATTCCATATGTTGATCTGACCCTAACCTCGCGTCACCAGGCTTCCCACCTCTTAGGAAAGCCTGGTCTGTGTTACAAAAATGCCCTGTAAACCGTTCCGGAGTGGATGATATCGTTACGTCATGTTGTAGTCATTGTTTTGTAGTCATCAGGCAGGAACAATCATCTGGAAGTTCCAGATGATTGTTCCTGCCTGATGACTACAAAACAATGACTACAACATGACGATATCATCCGCTCCCGACCGGATCATAAACCCGAAAAGGAATGCTGCCCAGGCTAATCTGACCCCATGCCAAAGCGCCAGCGCTCTCCCAGCAGTCTGCCGTCAGCCAGGCGGATGCGTGCACGCGACCTCGCCCTAAAGGGCTTCTCGCCCTCAGGGCGTCTTGCTGGTAGTAAATACGGTCGCAATTATTTACCATAGTCCTACTAGACCCCAGGGAGATACATCTGGCCACAACAAATCAATCAATTCCCAACAGATATCCAAACCTGTTGTTTTGGGGAGTGCTGGTTTCAGTTCATTCAACCTCCTCTTGTGTGTTGGCTAGTGAGGGGCACCTATAGGAGCCATTTATACTTCAAAGCGCAACAGTATTGCATGCAGAGAACAGCTGATATACAAGCTCACATCGCATCGCGGATGCGACTGTTGTGAGCGTAGAGGTCTGCGTGCGCTCGCGGGATGAAGCAAAGCAAAGCAAAGTTCTTTGTTTACCCAGGGTGAATGGACTAAGCTCGAGACTTGTTTACAGCCAGACCCTGCTCATAGAACATTTCATGGTAGGGGTTCAATGCCTTGCTCAAGGGCACTTCAGCGGTGGTAATTTTAACGTGCCGGTCCGGGGATTCGAACTGGCGACCTTCCGATAACAAGACCGCTCCGCAAACCGTTCGGCCACCGCTGCCTCAAAGCATTAATTATACTTGATGGGCTGCAGCCGTGCGTGCACCCATGCGCAAACAGGCTCTGCTGCCGTGATCATGAGTGCACCTCCCGTTCTTATGACAGCGAATGTAGGTGTGGTTTTGAGGACAACTGCTTTGAATTGCTATTATTGTTCACACACAACAGAAACCAATGGATTATTTCACAATAAAAATCCTAATCATTCTTCCTCCACACTGGGAGAAAACAGCATCTGGAAGTATGATGGTGCATTTTTACATGTGAGTGCAGTTAGAACTTTTCCATTGCATTTTATGAGAGTTTGTCACCTCCCCCTTCACATTCAATTGATGATCTTTTGTGGCCAGATGTAATTGACTGGGGTCAGTAGGACTATAGTAAATAATAATAAAGAAATTGCCGTAAAATTGTGTAAAAAAGACGTATAGTTTCTGACCGAGGCTAAGTCATTGATTTTTGAGGGGAGCTAGCCCCTCCTATATCCAGCTTTTGGTGTTTGTCCACACTGTGTCCTACACAAACATTAAATTCCCATTGACAATGAATGGAGAATGTTACGTCTGAGCAAATAGACAGTCAATTTTACGTCATGATGATGTACGATGATAAGAGCGCCCCTTTTTTAAATTTTCGTTTTTTCATGTCGTATGAGAGCAGGGAATCATAGCTTCAAATGGACATATTGTTTGTTCAGTTTGACCCACCAGTTTTGGAGATATGGCTTATAGTAGAGTAATGTCTTGCAGAAAACAGCAAGTTGAGAAAACAGGCATGAAAGATTCACTTCTGTGGACTCTAACATTACATCTAGCTACATGTTTAAGCATTTATTTTATATTTACAGCTCTAGTAGTAGGCTATGTGAAGAGTCTGCCTGTGCTATTAACTCATTTTGGATACAAAATGTATGAATTCAGTTTTCCTCCTCTGAAAAGCTGGAGGCTGCACGATAGCAGCCCCTCAGTCAAATATGGTCACATATTTAGCCACTTCAAATGCCCCCGCTATCAAAAATAGCTAAAAATCGCAAAAACGAAAGAAAGCAGCAAATTAAAAATAAATAAATAGGCCTTGTAACGAAGTGGTCCTCCGTTACTTATATTTGGCACATTTATGCTTATTTTGCACACATATTGTACCAGTGTTTGATTGAAGTATTTATATTTGCACAGCATATGCACTTTAGTCAGTTGTATTTGCACACAAAGGAAAGTCATGAGTTGAACTGGTTTATTGAAAGTATTATGAACATGGGAGTTGTTTCCTATCCGGCAGGATGGCCACTCAGCATTGGACAGTACCACCTGGGGAAACAGAGGGATGTTTGGTCATGATGGGCAAGTGCAATACAGTTAAGAATGCAATATGTGTCAGGGCAATATAAGTACGTAATGTAATATGAGACTGTGTTATGGGTAATTGAATACTTACTGCTTCTGTTCTGTCTGTTCCAGTGTGTTCGGGCAAAAGAGTCCCCAGGCTACCAGAGCACCATATATTGGTCTGGACTGGACCACAGTGAAATGGCCAGGGGTGTTTGAGTTATGCATTGGAGCTGCTAATGATAATGGGATATGTGGTTTATCTTGCAATAGTGGGCATATATGATATTTACTTGTGAAGTGATATAGATTTATAGGCTTATGTGATGTGGGTTATGGGTCAGAAGTGTTGCATGTTTGACCGGTAATATGGTAGAGTCTGCACTGATTGGTTCAGCTGCCTATAAAAGGCTGCCAGCACGCACACACACACACTCAGTGTTAAAATCAGTGAGAGGACATGGTGGAGCTGCACACCAACATGTCCTATCTGTTTGCTGCTGGTGTGATGCCATTTCCCATGCTGTAAACCTTCTTTTGGAAATAAATCACGATGTGGCTGCATTCTACCTCCTGACTCTGTGCTCATTTCCAGCTGCTTATTGGGCCAACACTACAGGCCTAATAATTATAAAAAATAACACTCATCTTTTACTTTCTCTAATAACAACCTAAAACATGAACCTTGGTTTTAAAAAAACCAAACAAAGTTTTAGTTTTCCAGGGTTTAATTGGTTAAGTATGTTATTTACTTCATACAACAATAACAATAAGACGTGAGCGTTCTGGTTGCAACATGGGTTGTTTATTCACCTGGTCTGTCACATAACTGAGATGCCTTGGCTCGCATCGCCCTCTAGTGGTTATGCAGATTAGCACATGTTTAAGTGCTACCGATTTGGTAGTAATATTTTTACAATTTACAATTTACAATTTAGGCATTTAGCAGACGCTCTTAATCCAGAGCGATTTACATTAAGCAATAACAAAAGCATGGCATACATCACATAAAAAAGTAATTTATTATACATGTGTACTATAAAGTGCTATGACTACATAAAATGCAATTCTAGAGCTGTCTACGTAACAAGCTATAAGTCTGTTTAAAATACAATCTAAGTCTACATACATACAGACATCATATTCACAACTCGAAGTGGCCGCGGTCCCCTTCGTTATTCCAGCCTGACTTGACCGTTAAAAGCATCACATGTGACGCACAAAAGTTTGCACACACACACACACACACACACACACACACACACACACACACACACACACACACACACACACACACACACACACACAGAGGGTTCCTGAGGGTAAAATACACAGAGCAGAATGTTTACAACCACCTGAAGCATGTACTGTCTGTACAGTAGATCATTGACTTGAATCTAACTATTTATACAATATGTGTTTTTTGACCCTCAGGAAGATCCTGAACATGCCACGTGAATCACCATGAATCATGTGAATCATGAAACCAGACGACCCCAATGACCTGAGTGATCTCACTTCCTGTCTCAATGACATTGGATGTGTAATAACTTGTTAAAACTCAATGAAGGAAAAACTGAGATCCTTCTCACTGGTCCCCAGTCTGAGAGAGAAAAAAAAAGTAGGCTACAGCTAATGCTTGGATCCCTGGCTAGACATGTCAAAACAGAGGTCACAGACCTGGGTGTGACTTTAGACTCAGACCTATTCATTCTCATTTTAGTAAGGTCACAAGAACAGCTTTTTTCCATTTAAGAAACATGGCTAAAGTAAGACCTTTTTTTAAATCAGAGAGATGCAGAAGTACTTCTACATGCTTTTATCACAAGCCGACTAGATTATTGCATCCCTTTTTACAGGACTACCCAAAGAAATCTATAAAAGAATGACAGATAATCCAGAATGCGGCAGCTAGAATATTAACAAATACCAGAAGAAGAGATCACATTAGTCCAGTCCTGTCAACACTACATTGGTTACCAGTATCGTTTAGAATAGATTTCAAAGCGCTTTTATTTGTTTATAAAGCACTAAATAACTTGGCACCTTCATATATTAAGGATTCCATACATTTTTATGTTCCAACTAGAACACTCAGGTCTTCATCCGCTCTCCTACTAAAATTACCCAAAGCTCAACATAAGAACACCGGTGAGGCCGCCTTCTGGGTCTATGGCCCCAAGTTGTGGAACACACTACCACTGCACCTTAAAAGGGTGACCTCCCTTGCTGGTTTTAAGAGCGAGTTGAAAACTTATTTTTTCAACTTGGCATTTGTTTAGACTGATCTTGTGTTCACACTCAATGTTCTGTTACAATTTTCCTTACCATTTATTTTTTTCTTTTTGTATTGCTATTTTTATTTTCTAATTTGTATATATATTTGTATATACTTTTTTTATCTATTGACCTGCTTTTGTCTTCTGGCATTCCGCTGCTTGTTATTTGTTATATGTGAAGCACTTTGGGTTGCATTTTATGTATGAAAGGTGCTATATAAATAAAGTGTATTATTATTATGTAATAAAACCTCGATTCACACATGCGTCTCCTGTTTCTTATGACACACACACACACACACACACACACACACACACACACACACACACACACACACACACACACACACACACACACACACACACACACACACACACACACACACACACACACACACACACACACATTGAAGAGATTGCAAATATTGTTCGTGTTGCAACACAAGGTTTATTCAGAGCAAGAGATGCCAACACCAGCATGATTAAAAATTGTACAAACTTCACAATGGAACTGAAATATCACTTACAGCAAAAATATTCATCATCAACAAAAACAAAAAAAAAACATGCCATGTATGTAACAAAACTTGAAAATCATTTTGCAAGAAAGAGAGAGAGAGAGAGAGAGAGAGAGAAAAAAAGAAAAACAGGTTTAGGCCTATAATGGGGAGAATAAAATGAATGTATAAAAAGAATCAACCCCTTTATCAATGCAGTACTCCAAAATAAACAGATATAGTTGTTTTAACTTTTTTATGGTAACAAAAGGAAATTGCTTCACATATATTCATAGGTTTCTTTTCGCATTCTAGCATGTCACATGCTAGTGCTGAGAGCTTACGTAAATACATTACAGGTTTAGTTTTTAACATCGGTACAATATGGGAGTCTATGCTGACCATTGGAAGGTGGCAGATTTGTGCTTTTAATTCCCGTTTCCTTTCGTATATTTCAGTACAAGAACAAGTGAATAAAAAGTAGAGGGTCGGTCCCAAAGGATCCTCGGGGGTTCCTTGAGGGGGTTTCCAAGTGGACGGTTACAGGTCTGTAACTCTGGGAGTGTACAGATGGAACCAAATGGACCCTAGCTTACCCTAACCTCTCAGGGTTATGGGGCCATTGAAATTAAAAAGGTTCTACAACCAATGCTTTATCTATATATGCAGAATTCTACAGGGCATAGCAGTGTCGGACATTTTCTGTTTCCGTTCCAGACCCCATTTATTTGTATAGATACAAATTAAATATATACATTTAAGGCTATATAGATTCAAGCCACCCTGGTGAATCATGACCGTAAAACGTTTGATTTTGTTAAAGAAAGAAAAAAGAAAAATAACTGAAAATTCACAGAATCAAATGGTCAATCAAAATGGTTTATGGCCGGATGGCTGGATTGATGAAAAAATGTATGGGGTCTGCAACAAGCCCCCAGTAAGGCTGTCCAATGTTGAAGCTGCCACTACCTACTGGCGAAATGTGGAATTGCAGCACTTGCATGGAGGTGGACGGACGTTCATGACGTCACGTGCGTATTGAGGTCCGCTCGCTCGAGCCATTGAGTTATAATTATACTTCCGGAAGTCTTCCGCGTGCTTCAAAACGCCACGGAGCAACTTCTACTGAAATGAATAGTGGGGGGGGGGGGGGAGGCGGGGCTAACGCTCCGGTTCGGTCTCTATCCTTTTATTACTCTATGGTCTGGAACGATGGACCCAGAAAATGGCCGCCGCTGCTACGTCATATTGGCAGAAGCTACACTCTAGACAAAGTCTAGACATGAAGTCATGGAACGTGTGCCTTGAATAGATCCCACTGGACTCATTCAACACTTAATACACCATGTGTAGGCCTACTGTGCACGCGCTGACCGGGGTCTTCCAAGGGTGTGTCTCTGGCACCCTCATTGTCTCCCTCTGTACAATCAAAATCTCTTTGTCGCAAAATAGCCGACCTACATGCCTGCTTGATTTTCGCCAAATCTTAGCCTATTTTCTGCAAATGTTTGCATCTTCCAGAATATGTACACTAAAGGGTTAATGCGTTTGCTTAGTAAATCAATTTAGGATGAACTTATAATTGATATTATACGATTTTTGTGTTTTCACTTTGTATTTTCTGTACAGATCCCTAGTGTCCCTATCATAGAAAGCGAACATTAAAACGGAAATAGGCAAACATTCGATGAAAAGGGCTGTTCTACAAGCTGTGGCGTGTTTTAAATTTGTAGATTGGGTATTTTTGGCCAAGAAATGTGTTAAAGGGGGAGAAAAGGAGGGGGCCGTGTACTGTATAGGTTCCTGGGGACCCCGGCCAAATAAGAATATATATAGGCCTTAAGTGATGACATTAAAATCACCAGCATACTGGGGTTGTTTGTGTGCAAAATCAGTTTCCACTCTGTACAAATCTTATATTGTTCATTGGATCGTATATATTAACTGTCTACTATGACATAATCAGCCAGATTTTTTAAATCCCTTCATTAAAAAAAAAGTTTATTATTGAAGAGGAATTGTCAACATTATATATTATTTATATAAGTTCTGAAATCACAGTTTCAATAAGTTGTAACAAGTGAAACAACAAGTGACACTTTTTAACCGAATACTTTGACATGTCGTTCCAATGAAGCACGTGCATGTTAATGATGATTTTACACCACAAGATTCTACCTGCACCGTGATTTCAGACAACCTTGTAACACATGAAAGTTGGGCCAATTTGGATCAAACCTTGCAAAAGCACGTTTAATTAATTAACGATTGTTGTGTGTGTTACGTCGAGTGGAATACATCACACTTCATTGTTAATATTCTACTCGGTGGAAGTACACTCTTTATATTTCCCCACAGTCTACAAAAAAGGCAGTCAAATATATATATATATATATATATATATATATATATATATATATATATATATATATATATATAAATCATCTCATGTCATTTCATGGTCATATTGTGGCTCAGATAATTATGCCTGCTTAATTAACACATTCTTACAGCCAGGTCGCACCACTACGATGGCGAGTTAGGCAACATCTGACCAAACGTATACGTCGGCATCAGACGTGTGACGTTGGACAAGAACAAACATGATTTAGGATTCTAACATTGGGTGGCGACATCGCACCGTTCGGCACGGGCGCCTGTTTTTAGTTATATATTTAATTTCCCCCCCCGCCACAACAAGAGTCAACCTATTAGGAGTTGGGAGGGAGGATGTCTGTATTTCGTTCTCACTAAGTATACGGCGCTGACTCTGCAGAAGTGAGTCGCGTGAATCGGGACTATACCAGGAATGTTGAAAAGGTGAAGCCCATCGTGTGTCACACGATAGTATAGATTTCCCCCAACTCGTCATCAGCATATTACGATCTGGGTAGTGAGAATGTGTTGGATTGAAACTATGTATACTGTATGACTGCAGGCTTTATTATATAGATGCATGGTTGTGGAAAGACAATTGTACTGAACAGGTTGCAATATACACGTACTACTGTTGTTGTTGTTGTGATGTAAACCCTGTATGTCCTGTGGATTCAGCAGCTGTCAAAAAGAAAGCATTTATCTACAAAAGGTCGTCTGCCCCTCTTTTTCCGGTGTCGCTTACCGCAATAGTTCACAACAAACATCATCAGAGCACGGAACCGAGTTGTTCCGATGTGCAAGATCGTCCAACACAAGAAAGACCCCCCCCCCAAAAAAACAAAAACAAAAAAACAATAAACGAGTCATTCGCCCCTCTTTCATTTTGGGAACCAATCACCCACATTGGATTCCTTGAAACATGATTGTATTAAAAGGTTTATACAAAAACGCAATACATTTATATTTAGTAAAAAGATCTATCAGCTCTTTGCTAGATCTAATTCATAAGAAATTGCATATACCCAAACATTTTTTTTATATAGATTGCATCCCATATCTAAACAAGTGATTTAATATTACCGTACCAATATTGCTGATAAGTCATCCTAGTAGCTAGTAGTGATACATTAATTCATAATGACAGATTGTCTACCTACATTTTTAATAGTCGATCTGAGCTTCATTCTCTGAATGAAAAGCAGAAATATTCTCTCGAAAGTGCAGAATAGTATGTTTTAAACTACAGGAGTCTAGATCTATTTGGGGATAAGGGGAATTTTCACCAGTTGAGTTTCCTATATGTTTGAGATTCTTTGTGTTTGTAGTAAAACATCTTGTCTCGTCATTTTTTTTAACTCAATCATAGACAGTAGTATTTAATGTCTACACTGAAGACAGAGCTGTCAAACATCGTTTCCGAAAACAAAAAAACAAAACTTTAACTTTACAATCCAATCTTTATAGTCTCTCAAGCCAGACATTCTGTTCCACAATATGCAAATTCTACCGAGACTCTGCCAGGCACAATGTAAAATCATGAAATTATAGTTACGGTAAGAATGGGAAAAATATATATTACATTTTTCTTTTCTGCTAAGCAGCTACCTAGCAATTGGCTTCGACTGAAGCCTGCAGCTCACTTCAAACAAAGTCGGATGTTTTGGGCTTCGGGCCGAAGTTCAGACCGAAACAGCTACACCAGAGTTCTGAACTTAACTCTGCTGTTTGTTTAACTCAAACTCCAACACGCTTTAACATTTTGTGTCAGATATTTCACCATTTCTGGCGACAGAGGCCGTGTGCTATCTCTGTCCATTGTTTAATTGTCATCAGGTTTGTAGTATACACTGGGAGAGGGGTTCTAGAGGTTTGACAACCTTTCTACTAATCTAAACTATGGTACGTTTTGCTGGAAGATTGTGGTTGTGGAAATAAAAGATCTCAGGACGGAGATTAATCACAGGACGGAACATTAATGATATCATAACCGAGCGCACCGCTCTACAGGCTGGGAGCGCCTGTTGGGCAACATTCGATGTCATTTCCGGTTGGGACGTCATCCAAAGTTGTCCCCCTCCATTTTAGTGGATGAGAGGAAAAGTCTTCAAACGTGAATAACTCTTGATCTAAATCAATCCGTCCAATTCTAACCAAAGATTAGGTTTTGCGGTCCCGTCGCTTGTCGCGTTAGAAGTAATCATACTTCCCGTTGTTGTCGATCGCCTCGGGGGTGTTTTGGCTACATCTAGCTACTTCAGCTACATCCAAGATGGCGCCTTGTGCACCTTGAAATGGGCCCTGAAGAAACAAATCGCTGGGCGTCCTGATTTTATGGTTACAAATACCTCCGGGCATTCTAGGTGATTCACCCGTGCTGCGGGTTAAAAATCACCCGTGGCTTCCTGTGAGGTTATAGGTTAGGGTTTGGGATAAAGTTAGTTTGGAATTATGAGAGGTCGGAATATTGTCAGAATAAGTCAGAATAATGACATGGCACCGCCATTTTGGTCCCATTGACCTTTGTTTATTTGCGTAACATTATTTTGTTGGCGCAAGGAGTTATTCATGCGCATCTATTGCGAAAGCAAACAAATAGGGAGGCCAGTTCCAAATGCATGTATATGGTTGCAGAAAGAGTGTCTAATAGGTGTCGATCTAAAATCCAAATAACATGCATAAACAATTATGAAAAAACAGTGGAGGACTTTTGAGGTTAAAAATGTGAAAGCTGGCCCAGACGGTTAGCTCAACCGTCTGGGCACCTAGGCTGCCGAGCCAGCCGGACTGTGTGCCGCGGGTTCGACTCCCGAGCCCGACGGCCTTTGCCGTGTGTCACTCCCCAATCTCTCTCTCCTCCTTCCCTGTCTGTCTACTGTTCACTATCAATAAAGGCACAAAAAAGTGACAAAACGACAGCCTTGTTTGGAAACTGGGGCCAGCCGACGGTCTGTCTTGACTTGAGAGACTACGTGTTCTGTTCTGAATCCACGGAGAACAAAGCTGAACTCTCGGACGCATGATTGCTCTTCACATCGCCGTCCACCTCTCTGACACCCCCACCACCGCGCACCCGTTTGCCTGGAAGTGTATTTTTTTTGTTGTTTTTTTTTTTTAAACTAAACGAATGATTCAAGCTTTACACTTCGTAAATATTACATGGTACACCAGAATGTGCTACATTAGCAGCTATATAAACAGTACGTCACATTATATTAGGTCGTTATGAAAATGTACAAAAAAATGCCGTCGAGTGTTCATTTTTAAAACCCTTTGCCCCGTTGTTGGCGATTCTTTTCTTTTTTTTCAAGGCAAGGCAAATATGTCAGCAAAGAGAGAGAGAGAGAGAGAGAGAGAGAGAGAGAGAGAGAGAGAGAGAGCTACACATGGAGTTGAGTGTTCAGCATTGATAGACTTGATAAATAAATAAATAATTAAATCAATAAATTACAGCAGCAAAAAAGTAATAATTAAATCCACTCCCTCTATTAGACCCCCCCCCCCCCCCCTCCTTATAAAGGAGCATGAAGCCCTATATAGGCTGAGTTTGGAGTTTAAACCACAACAGATTAAAAACATGGCCGGCTGATTTAAATGGAGTCCCCCAGAATAATCACATTGTAACTAGGGGCCCCCCAGAATAATCAAATTTGAACTGGGGGCCCCCATAATAATCAACTTTGAACTGGGACCCCTCAGAATAATCAACTTTGAACTGGGGACCCCTATAATAATCAAATTTGAACTGGGAACCCCCAGAATAATCAAATTTGAACTGGGGAACCTAATCAAATTTGAACTGGGACCCCCCAGAACAATCATATTTGAACTGGGAACCCCCATCATGACAAGCACTTGGAATTGCAGGAGGCATTACATTTTTTGGTTCCATAAATATTGTGAAAGTAGCAGATCTACAGTTGTATAGAGCTTCTATATATTTTCACAAATTTTGCCTTTTCCTTGACCTTAGCCTATATGTTTTGCCTATTTGGCCAATGTTTGACCAGCTTTTATAGTTTAGTTTGTTCATTACTTTTATACCGTAAATTGAGGTATTTAAAAGCTCTGAAAAAAATCCTTAAATTGTCGCTTCGCTGGTCCATGCCTCATTGCCTGCACCTGGGGAGCACCCATGGTTCTGGAGACATTCCAAAATCTAAACACACCCATCATTAATTTCATTAGCTGCAGGTGTGTTGCTTAGCCTGCCATTGTTATTTTACCTGCTGGGGGTGGGAAAAAAACAAAGAAACTATAAAATCAACCTATAGGGTATCACTCCCTTTCAAGCATATGGCATCCCCTATTTAAAAATAAAGAAGAAATAGCGAACTTTCGGATGCCATTTCCACCGCTTAACACCGTCGTGCGACAAAGTATAAAAAAGAGGGCTTACGTTGGTTAATGCAAATGTGATTGATTCTGGTTTTTTTTCCTTTTTTCTTTTCTTTGCATCATCTACACCTGGATGCCCTGAACCGCCTGCTTGATGTTCTCCAGCAGAGCCTTGTTCTCCGGGCTCTGGTAGTGGTCCTGGTGGGTGTACATGTCCGTCAACGTGCTCACGTACGAGTCAAAGTTCTGCTCATTCATTGGTTCCTGAGGAGGAGGGGGAGGGGGAAAATCAAAGTTCTGCTCATTCATTGGTTCCTGAGGAGGAGGGGGAGGGGGGAAATCAAAGTTCTGCTCATTCATTGGTTCCTGAGGAGGAGGGGGAGGGGGGAAATCAAAGTTCTGCTCATTCATTGGTTCCTGAGGAGGAGGGGGAAAATCAAAGTTCTGCTCATTCATTGGTTCCTGAGGAGGAGGAGGAGGGGGGGGGGGGGGCATGGCCACCAATTAGACCAGTGGTTTTCAAACCTTTTCATAAGAACACGGACCATTTTTGCATTCAGCATTTGAGACACGGAACCATCGTTTGATGACATTTAGCCTCTCACACCCAAAACGAACGAATATTCTTTTTATCGTTGGATAAGATTTTGTCTACAATTCCATGCGGCGTCAATGCGGCGCCATATGAGATAACAGGCAAACGCAGATCAAAAATAACAATTCTTCCACATTCTCTAATTGTGTAGAACGATTTAACTCTTGAGAGCGTAAAATTAAACCATTTGGACCCGTAATTGCAAAGAAGAAAAACACCAAAGAAAAAGTGCCTGTTTTCTTGATTTGTTCGGCCCGAAAAATTGTGTTGTCATGATTTGTCACAACTCTAGTTGGCTTTGTATGAGGCTTAAAAGGTCTTTAAATAAATACTTTTTGAAATGTCTATGAGGAAAATGAACGGGGAATCATTTCCTGGGCCCTGGTAGGAGGCGGGACTGCGGCGCTCTATAAGGGTCCATTTGGTTAACAACTCTCCATCATTTAGCTGATGGGGACCACCTGGAATCCCTTCAAGGGCCACTGGTGGTCCCCGGACCACTGGCTGAAAACCTCTGAATTAAACGACCAAACGCCAAAGCGACCTATCCATTGTTGATTGGTTGTTCACATGCACAGCACACCAATCACGCCGACAGTCACATCGCATGAACTGATTGATTAATTAAAGGAGAATTTCGGACTATAGTCGTGTTCTAATTGCCTTTAATCTAGTCTCACGTTACCAGACTGTTGCCTCCGTGATTTCCAAACGCTTCATCATACAGTCTGGATCATACAACGGAAGAGCTATCATGCGTAAGCGATAAAGCGGAAGTGGAGCCTCGACCTCGCCACTTCTGTTTCGTCTTTACAGTCGCGCACATTTATCCTAATATAAATAGAAAACAGCTAAGCATATATAGCTTGTTGCTTAGCAGAAAAGGAAATTAAAAAAATAAGCCCTAAAGATATTTTAAAATATATTTCCGTGAACGGAAATGGCAGCTTCCTTACTCAGCTCATGTGGGGGCTATAGTTCCAGACTCTATATAGCATTCCGTTACTCAGCTCATGGGGCTATAGTTCCAGACTCTATATAGCATTCCGTTACTCAGCTCATGGGGCTATAGTTCCAGACTCTATATAGCATTCCGTTACTCAGCTCATGGGGCTATAGTTCCAGACTCTATATAGCATTCCTTACTCAGCTCATGCGGGGCTATAGTTCCAGACTCTATAGCATTCCGTTACTCAGCTCATGCGGGGGCTATAGTTCCAGACTCTATAGCATTCCGTTACTCAGCTCATGCGGGGGCTATAGTTCCAGACTCTATATAGCATTTGGAGATTGTGGAATAGTTGTCTGGCTACCTTTTAATCTGATATTGTTATTATGACCTATAGAATGAGAACAAGAGAATGTTCATAGTAGGGCTGGGACTTTAACTGATTTAGAATAGATGAATAAAGTACAGATAACAATAACGCGATTAAAAAATGTAACATATTTGAATAATCGCTATAGCTTAGTTTTTGCACCACAGAACCTTTCTCACTGGCCGAAGTTCAGGCGTACGGATCATACCGGTGCACGCAACAGGATAAGAAGCCGATCAGTGGATGGAAGCCCAGTGGATGGAAATAAAACAACTCACTTATTAACTCGTATACCAAAATCCGTTGTAATAGAAACAAATAATCCTTCTCAGGTCAAATATTAAAATGCTATTAATTTTAATTACTTCATTACAATGCCTCAAATGAATTAGATCAATGTTTTTATTAATCAAGTCCCAGCCCTATAGTCTAGTAGCCAGAATGTGAACCCGGACATGGTGAGTACACCAACGTTTTATGTTAGAAATGTTTAGTATGGGTCCCCAGCATGTAGAAACTGCTGGATGCTAACTTGCATATGTTGAGCAATTTTCATATTGGCATAATATCTGACCATACCATTAACAACCTATGAGGAAAAAAATAAATAAAAAAAATACATAAAGCATGATTAAATTTGGATTATTTTTTTGCCTTCTATAGGTTGTTAATGGTATGGTCACATATTATGCCAATTATGAAAATTGCTCAACATATGCAAGTTAGCATCAGGCAGTTTCTACATGCTGGGGACCCATACTCAACATTTCTAACATAAAACTTTGGTGTACTCAACATGTCTGGGTTCACAATGGGGCTCTATGGGCTGGCTACTAGACTACTAGTTCATATAGCTCCATCCCGAGCCCCCCGCAGCTCCGAGTGTGCAGGCAGGGTGGGGTTTTGCGGTAAATCTCTTATTCTAATCGCTGGGAAATTCATTTGTATTTATTTATTTTCTTAGATAGCCGTAGTGGGTTAGGACAGCCCAAAGGAGACTTTGGATGACATCACAGGAGAAATCTTGTTTTCCAAGACTCGCGGAGGTACAAACTCTGTGGACAGAATCTATATAGTCATAAAATAAAGGGTGTTCAATAGCACTGATTTATGCAAAGAAAAATCACACCCGTGTGAACTGAGTCGTGTAAAGTATTATATAGCCTGATCAGCTGTGGTCTGACGTAATGTCTGATGTAATGAAATCAGCATCAACCGTGCTCATTTTTTGAGCACAGACAGACAGACTAACAAAGCCAGTTGTAGGAGTGGTTTACACCACTCAAAAAATAATAATAATCAAAAACCTCAAAAAATGGAGTTAGGAGGTTTCCTCCCGACATCAACGAGATAATATACCATCTGATTATGGTAAGAATTAAAGGAATTCTCCTTTAACCCATTTAGGCCTGACTTTGAAAAAAAGAAATGTCTTCTAAATCCTGACAGTTTTCTGAAATACCTACAGTATGTTTCTATATTAGTGGTGCTCAATATTTCATGTCAAGGACCCAAAAATGATATGTAATTGGGCCACCGACCCCCATCTGAAAATGTGCTGTTCCAGGAACCCCACAGAAGCAAAGATTTGAGTTAAAAACGTTCGCTCTGAAAGAATATATATTCAAAGATATGTGCCGCATTTTAAATAGCAGACCTACATATATAACCTGACTCCGCCAGATGGGGCAGCAGAGAGTACACTGGGTTCCCCCCTCCTGCTCCCATCTGGGAACTCTCAGGCAGACTTGATGGCAGACTTGATGGCCAATCAGCTGCAGCTAGAGGTGGGATCAAGGCATACACAGTGCTGCCTTGATCCCGCCTCTAGCTGCCGCTGATTGGCCAGGCCGTTTTGTGGCCGGGCATCAAGTCTGCCTGAGAGTTCCCAGATGGGAGCAGGAGGGGGGAACCCAGTGTACTCTCTGCTGCCCCATCTGGCGGAGTCAGGTTACTACATATAAGCAGACCTATATACTCAGATCTGTTATTTTTCAATAGCTAAAGTAGAACATAAAGGTTTGTAAAAGAGAGGAGGGTCGGAGGAAGGACACAGACAGTAAACAGACATAGGTCATAATGGGGTGAATGGATTAGCCAATGGAGACAGAGGCAGAGCATGGATGAACCAATGGAAAGGAGAAGGAACAATTAAATAAAAAATACTATATGAATAAAACAAAAAAAAAAAATAGCATGATGTGTTGTGAGCTGGTACATTAGCTTTTCTTCTTAAAAAAATAAAATAAAATAAGAAACTATCCGTGGCTATTTGGTCGACCTTTTCCATCGATATGTGAACGTGGCTGTTATATGATTTGCTGATTGAATTTCAATTTCATTTGAGCTTTTGAATTATTCTTCTCTAATTACACTATTGTGTTTTATAAATGGTCCCTGTTATGATTGGTGTCTGCTTGGTGTCTGCTGAACAATACAAACTTAACATTATTGATTTCAGTGTTTTGCATCGTATTCTTTTTTCATCTTGTGAGGTTCTGCCGCTATTCATTTCAACGGTGTGACATGACACCACGTTACCTTTCTGGATAGAATAATCGTCAATTGAATGTGAAAGTCGGAAGTGGCTTGTAGTCGGTATCAGCCTGTAACACGCAGGAGTCTAGACGGATGCCACGCCTAGTATCAGCTCCCAGAACTTTCCGCACAACTTGCCGCACCCAAGCCGCGCTATACTCATACGCTGAGTTGGCGGTGGCCCGGGATCGAACCCATGACCTTGTGGTCCAAAGGCGAGAGCTCTACCGACTAAGCTACCCCGGATACAATGTATCGCTCCGTGATTTAACGTGTATAGTTGTGATGTCATGACAGCATATAGTGGGAGGAGGGAAAGGAGGAGGGGGGGGTGCAGAAAAGAAGGGTAATTGAGATAAAAGGACAAAAGGGATAATAAAGGATTGAGGCTTGTTTCTTACTCTGTGGGTCATCTGTACACCACGGCCGATATATGCTTTACAGGGGGCGCGTTTCTGAGCCGGGGGTCTCTATACAGAGAGAGAGGGGTGTACAGAGGATCTATTAGTCTGATATACTACACACACACACACTGACACAGGAGTCTAGTGTTAGTGCGTGCGTGCGTGCGTGCGTGCGTGCGTGCGTGCGTGCGTGCGTGCGTGCATGCATGCGTGCGTGCGTGTGTGGCAAACTAATTATACATTCTCTCCAGTGTCACTAGACCACTGGGCCCTTTTTTAACCTATAGCTCCTCGCCACTCGCCCTACACACTTCCACTTGGTTTGAGCATAGATATATAAATAATAGAGACAGCCCCGGGATTCCCCTCCCATCCAGTGCCGTCTCTATTGTTCATATATATATATCTATGCTCAAAACAAGTGGAAGTGTGTGTAGGGCGAGTGGCGAGGAGCTATAGGTTCAAAAAGGGGTCTGGAGAATCTATTAAGTCTGTTACACACACACCCACACACACACATAAGGCCTCATTCACACATAAAGAACATATGTTCTGCATGTGCTCTGCCTGTGTTTGATGGCCGCCTCAATGCTTTTCCAAATGGGAGTCACATGGGTTTGACCAAACATTTGTGTTTGATGGAGGGGAGGCGGGGGACCAGAACACAGCCCTCAAACACAAATGTTTGGTCGAGCCATGTGACTCCCATTGGAAAAGCATTGAGGTGGCCATTAAACACAGGCAGAGCACAGAACATATGTTCTTTATGTGTGAATGAGGCCTAGATTGGGCCTGTGTTACCATGCAGGTAACAGGGCTGTTCTCACAGGCCGGGGTCACCAACATGTCCATACAAGACTTGTCTTTGTCTGTGGGCATTTATGTATTTTTTTACCATAATATTGTTGGGTTTTTATTTTGATTACGAGTCCCGAGTGCAGGTTCTCAAATGTTTTATTTTCAAGGACCCCCTATAACCCTGAGATTGTACACATGGAAGCAAATGGACCCATAGTAGCCCTGGAAACCCAGACGTTTTTTTATTTCCAGGGAGAGAAAAAAAAAAGTCTGGGACCGAGTCCACTTCAATTCGGCATAGAGTAGCGCAAACGTCGCTCACTCTCGGCTGATTTCTGATCGTCTGCACCTTTGTTAAATTGAGGCACACACGTACACACACGCGCACACACTCCTCTCTCTCTCCGTCGCTCTAATTAATTAGCCTCATGTCGTGCAGCTGCGTCTAGATTCTCCCGGCGGATCCTGCCGGGAGCTGCTTATGCCATAGAAAGTAGAGGTGGACCCCAGGCTAGACCCATAGGGACCCGTAGGGTCCATTTGGTTCCATTTGTACACACTCAGAGTTACAGAAGCTGTAATGGTTCATTTGGACCACCTTCAAAGGAACCTCGAAGGTCCCTCAACCCACTTTGAGCACACATTAATTAATGGAAAGACTGGATATTTGTAACTTATCAATGTATTGGCTAATAGATCAATGATTTATTATCCAATTTAGGCCCAGCTGTCTTCTCTCTACACAACGGAACCATATGGACACAGTCACACACACATGTAGCAGCAGCATGTTTGTCAAACTGAAAAAAAAAGCCAAAGCAGTTGGTTGAGGCGTTGATGTGCATGGTTCGTGGTCAATGTGTGTGAGGCGTCAAAACACGCACGCACGCACGCACGCACACTCACACGCACACACACAGCCAACGGAGGAAACAAACAGATGAGCGTTACATTTATTACATTCACTACAATTCACTCAAAACGAGCTTGTAGCTTGAGCTTGTAGATCAGCAATTTTTGCTATTATTTTAAGTGAAATCCTGAATAATGTTTTGCTATTTTTGAATTGGAATCCATTTTTATTTCATTTCAAATGCCTTAGTCATGTTAACTTTATGAACTAAGTTGGACATTGGGCGTAAAAAAAGACAATAACTACTCGTTAAGCTACTAATTTAGACTGAAGTAATTAAAGCGGGGTCATGTTTGACCATGAACCTGAGGGCCACATTAACCCATTTAGACCTGAGGACGATTCTACAAATGTCTTCTAAACCCTGACAGTTTTCTGAAAAACCTACGTTTCTATGTCAGTGGTGCTCAAACTATTTCATGTCAAGGACCCCCAAACATTATATGTATTTGGCCTCCGACTCCCATCTCAAAATATGTTGTTCCAGGGACCCCCACCAGAAGCAAAGATTTGAGTTCAAAAAACGTTCGCTCTGAGAGAATTATATATTCAAAGATTTGCGCTACATTTTCACGTTTTTTTTCAAAAATAGCAGACCTACCAGCTCGTAGCGCGCCACTCGGTGGCGCGCTATGAGCTTGTAGATCTGCTGTTTTTCAATAGCTAAACTATAACATAATGCTTAAAGCACCAAAAGGGGTCCCCGCCCCAAATGGGTTAAGTGAAGGTGGCGGCGCCCACGTGTCCTGCAATGCCCTACCGTACCATGTGCGGGAGCTGGATGTTGGCCAGGCTGTTGATGAGCGTCTGGCTCAGGTTGGCGAGCTCGTGGAGCAGCGAGTCGTTCTGCTGCTCCATGGCCTTGTTCTCCTCCTCGATGGACTTCAGGCTGCTCTCCAATGGTGGTGATCTGACGCACACAACGCAACGCACGCACGCACGCACGCAAACACACACACAAACAGGAGGACACGGACGTAGACAGACAGACAGTCAGACAGACAGAGAGTCGTGTGACAGTTCTCCATAGCGGAGTGACACCCCCCAGGGCCACAGCAGAGTGATCGAGCACCCATGATCTGGTACCATCAAACCTCAGATCAGTGGTCCCCAAACTTTCTCACGTCAAGGACCCCCAAATTGACACTAATTAGCCCCGCGGACCCCCCATTTGAAAAAGATATGCCAGGGACTGAGTGATTCTCAACCCGTTTAATTTCAAGGACCCCCCAGTTTGACATGCATATTAGTCTACGGACCCTCATTTGATGGCATTTCTATCTCCCGGACCCCCAATTTATATTGTAAAATCAATGTTAATTTAACTCACAAACAAAGAGATCAAGGCAGGGGGGAAAAAAAGAAAGTTTGAGCGCTTTTACCACAAAAAAAGGACAGGTAAAGTGTTTCTCCTGCGTGCTAGATAATTACAAGCTTTTGCTACAAAACTGTACTAAACTAATGAATGCCACACCACAGACGAAAAACAGTCTAAGTCCACACTATTTATCCATAATGTATAAATGATAGATAAGGGGTCAGGACAACGAGGCCTTTTCGTGGAGGGGTCAGTCTGAAATTTGGACTTAGACTGTTTTTCGTCTGTGGTACTCAGTGATGTGTAAAAACTGGTTTCTTTCAAACCTGACCTGAAAAAGAAAGTATAGGAAAGGTTGAGAGACAGATCGACAGTATAGGAGTGATAGACGGTAGATAAGCTGAGAGAGAGAGAGACAGCGTATAGGAGAGACAGGAAGGACAGTTGAGACGGAGACAGCGTAGGAGAGACCAGAGCCATCTAATAGAAAAGTTACGATATTGAGGGGGCAGAAACCGAGCGCTCGAGCGCTGTTCATGGAGCCTGGAGAGGGACAAGTTGGAGTTTGAAATACATTGTTTTCGACGAGGGCGGCGCAAATAAGAGCAATTTTAGGCATGTGTGCCAACATGCCAACTGTTTTAAAGTATTGTACAGTAACAACTAAAGTCTCTGTAATGTTTATGTTGTACGATTACTACAAAACAATCTAAAATAAAGGGATTTAAGATCATTAAAGCTGGGCTGTTGCCCTGAGTCCAATGCATTTCTGCCTTCTTCCGGTCCAGGACTTGTCCCAGTTGGTTGTCCCCATTCTCAATAGAAATCTATGTACGTAGGAGAGCCGCCATTGGACTGAAGCCCCATGAAGTGAACGGAGTTTGCGTAACTCTGTCTCACTCTATGGCTCTGGGAGAGACTTACTTGAGTCCTAAGCTTGATCATGTCCGATTCCACTTGATTGTTCGACTCGTTTAAATCTTTGATTTCTTCATCCAGCTGTTTGATTTCCTCGTCGTTTTCTATGCCTGGAAGGAGAGTTTAATTGAACAGTGCATGAACAGTGCATGTCGTTTTATAATACTACGAGAGGGACAGATTGGAACACGTCCGTCCATTGAGGTCAGAGTGTTGATTTCGTCGACTAAAACTAAGACGAAAAATGTTCGTCGACTACCTTTTTCCACTGACGAAATGGAAACTAAATTGAAACTAAGCTACAGTTGGAGGCCATCGATAT
Source organism: Electrona antarctica (assembly GCF_951216825.1). Lineage (NCBI taxonomy): Eukaryota > Metazoa > Chordata > Actinopteri > Myctophiformes > Myctophidae > Electrona > Electrona antarctica. The sequence continues at coordinate 43,497,227 of NC_136798.1, read as the reverse complement.
TGTCCTTTTCTTTTTGCTGACCGAGTGGTCACCGAGTGGCGCGCTACGAGTGGCGCGCTACGAGCTTGTAGGTCTGCTATTTTTGAAAAATCGTGAAAATATTTATTTCAGAAAACTGGAGGATTTTTTTAAATGTTGAGGTCAGGCCTAAATGGGTCAAATGATAAGGGACAATATCGGTGGCACCCAACTGTATGATGACTAAAACTAAGACTAAACAATTTCGTCAATAAATTAAAACTAGACTAGTTAGGAAGGGACTAGTGGACAAGAGATCCAGTATAAGTCATTTTACAATTAGTTGCATGCTGAAAATAGCAGATCTACAAGCTCACAAGCTTGTAGATCTGCTACTTAAAACCTTTGCTTCTGTAGAACGCCACAACGGTAAGGCCTTCCGGTCTGATTTAGGGATATGTTATAGAGCTCCACGAGACGCACGCGTGGAACTGTAGTACGTCCTCGGGCGACCTTTCTAGTCGACATGGCGCGCGCGAACGTTCCACTACACCGAGTGGCGCGCTACGAGCTTGTAGATCTGCTACTTAAAACCTTTGCTTCTGTAGAACGCCACAACGGTAAGGCCTTCCGGTCTGATTTAGGGATATGTTATAGAGCTCCACGAGACGCACGCGTGGAACTGTAGTACGTCCTCGGGCGACCTTTCTAGTCGACATGGCGCGCGCGAACGTTCCACTACACCGAGTGGCGCGCTACGAGCTTGTAGATCTGCTACTTAAAACCTTTGCTTCTGTAGAACGCCACAACGGTAAGGCCTTCCGGTCTGATTTAGGGATATGTTATAGAGCTCCACGAGACGCACGCGTGGAACTGTAGTACGTCCTCGGGCGACCTTTCTAGTCGACATGGCGCGCGCGAACGTTCCACTACACCGAGTGGCGCGCTACGAGCTTGTAGATCTGCTACTTAAAACCTTTGCTTCTGTAGAACGCCACAACGGTAAGGCCTTCCGGTCTGATTTAGGGATATGTTATAGAGCTCCACGAGACGCACGCGTGGAACTGTAGTACGTCCTCGGGCGACCTTTCTAGTCGACATGGCGCGCGCGAACGTTCCACTACACCGAGTGGCGCGCTACGAGCTTGTAGATCTGCTACTTAAAACCTTTGCTTCTGTAGAACGCCACAACGGTAAGGCCTTCCGGTCTGATTTACGGATATGTTATAGAGCTCCACGAGACGAACGCGTGGAACTGTAGTACGTCCTCGGGCGACCTTTCTAGTCGACATGGCGCGCGCGAACGTTCCACTACACCGAGTGGCGCGCTACGAGCTTGTAGATCTGCTACTTAAAACCTTTGCTTCTGTAGAACGCCACAACGGTAAGGCCTTCCGGTCTGATTTAGGGATATGTTATAGAGCTCCACGAGACGCACGCGTGGAACTGTAGTACGTCCTCGGGCGACCTTTCTAGTCGACATGGCGCGCGCGAACGTTCCACTACACCGAGTGGCGCGCTACGAGCTTGTAGATCTGCTACTTAAAACCTTTGCTTCTGTAGAACGCCACAACGGTAAGGCCTTCCGGTCTGATTTAGGGATATGTTATAGAGCTCCACGAGACGCACGCGTGGAACTGTAGTACGTCCTCGGGCGACCTTTCTAGTCGACATGGCGCGCGCGAACGTTCCACTACACCGAGTGGCGCGCTACGAGCTTGTAGATCTGCTACTTAAAACCTTTGCTTCTGTAGAACGCCACAACGGTAAGGCCTTCCGGTCTGATTTAGGGATATGTTATAGAGCTCCACGAGACGCACGCGTGGAACTGTAGTACGTCCTCGGGCGACCTTTCTAGTCGACATGGCGCGCGCGAACGTTCCACTACACCGAGTGGCGCGCTACGAGCTTGTAGATCTGCTACTTAAAACCTTTGCTTCTGTAGAACGCCACAACGGTAAGGCCTTCCGGTCTGATTTAGGGATATGTTATAGAGCTCCACGAGACGCACGCGTGGAACTGTAGTACGTCCTCGGGCGACCTTTCTAGTCGACATGGCGCGCGCGAACGTTCCACTACACCGAGTGGCGCGCTACGAGCTTGTAGATCTGCTACTTAAAACCTTTGCTTCTGTAGAACGCCACAACGGTAAGGCCTTCCGGTCTGATTTACGGATATGTTATAGAGCTCCACGAGACGAACGCGTGGAACTGTAGTACGTCCTCGGGCGACCTTTCTAGTCGACATGGCGCGCGCGAACGTTCCACTACACCGAGTGGCGCGCTACGAGCTTGTAGATCTGCTACTTAAAACCTTTGCTTCTGTAGAACGCCACAACGGTAAGGCCTTCCGGTCTGATTTAGGGATATGTTATAGAGCTCCACGAGACGCACGCGTGGAACTGTAGTACGTCCTCGGGCGACCTTTCTAGTCGACATGGCGCGCGCGAACGTTCCACTACACCGAGTGGCGCGCTACGAGCTTGTAGATCTGCTACTTAAAACCTTTGCTTCTGTAGAACGCCACAACGGTAAGGCCTTCCGGTCTGATTTAGGGATATGTTATAGAGCTCCACGAGACGCACGCGTGGAACTGTAGTACGTCCTCGGGCGACCTTTCTAGTCGACATGGCGCGCGCGAACGTTCCACTACACCGAGTGGCGCGCTACGAGCTTGTAGATCTGCTACTTAAAACCTTTGCTTCTGTAGAACGCCACAACGGTAAGGCCTTCCGGTCTGATTTACGGATATGTTATAGAGCTCCACGAGACGCACGCGTGGAACTGTAGTACGTCCTCGGGCGACCTTTCTAGTCGACATGGCGCGCGCGAACGTTCCACTACACCGAGTGGCGCGCTACGAGCTTGTAGATCTGCTACTTAAAACCTTTGCTTCTGTAGAACGCCACAACGGTAAGGCCTTCCGGTCTGATTTAGGGATATGTTATAGAGCTCCACGAGACGCACGCGTGGAACTGTAGTACGTCCTCGGGCGACCTTTCTAGTCGACATGGCGCGCGCGAACGTAAAAACCTTTGCTTCTTTAGAACGCCACAACGGTAAGGCCCTCCGGTCTGCTTTTCGGATAGGTTATAGAGCTCCCAGATACGCACGCGTAGAACTGTAGTACGTCCTCGGGCGACCTTTCTAGTCGACATGGCGCGCGCGAACGTTCCACTACACCGAGTGGCGCGCTACGAGCTTGTAGATCTGCTATTTAAAACCTTTGCTTCTGTAGAACGCCACAACGGTAAGGCCTTCCGGTCTGATTTTCATATGTTATAGAGCCCAGCAACACCGGCCGACACCTCCAAGGCTTCCTGGGTGATGGCGAGGAGGAGGAGGAGGGCTGCCACGTCACCTCACAGTCCAACTGTCTGTGTACGCCTCTTCTGTGCCTGAGGGAGGCACGCGCGCACACACACACGCACGCGCACACACTCACCTGCCCAGGCCATTGATGCCAGACGACCCTCGGGCCAGGCACTGCAGCCTCAGCCTCTCCACGGGATCTGAACTCACACACAGACGTCTCTTGGCGTCCAGCGCCATCTCTCGGTCGTGCCTCGACGTCCTGGCCATGGCTGAACACACAGAGCACATTAATATAATGTGTAACATTATAGTGGATGCAGTTAGCTTAATGCTAATTCCGATTAGCATAGTTAGCTTCTTATCCATGCTACTGGTGACTGGTTTAGCACAATACAAACTCGGACTCATTACATAACATGCAAATCACACCACCACTCAATATAAAAATAAAACGTTGTCTTATAAAGCAGCATATACTTTGTTTACATTCAGACCCATGGCTTTGTACAACTACTGGCCAAAGTTGAAGTTCATATAGTTGTAAAACATTCACCATAAAAGCCACAATCGCGACAGAGTCAGCTATTCATTCATTACTAACTATTTCACAGACCTTGATGTGACTGTTAGCTGTGATAAAGTAAAGTAAACAAAGTGATGATGAATGACACGACACGAAACACACACACACGTAGGATGTAGCTCTTCTCACAACATTGACGACACAGGTCGGTTCTTTATAAACGGGCATTTATTGGGCATTCTTCTCATCCCTCTGCTGTTCCATGCCGTGAGAACTATGTTCACACAAAATAATAAACACATAAACAATCAACAAATTACGTCGCAATACATAATATTGATCAAACAAAGAAATACAAAACATGTAGAAATGCGCGATGCGCAGGTGAACGTGTCCGTCAAAACACCACAATACAACACAACAAAGATAACTCTCAAATAATAATACCTCGTTGGCCGCTTGTTGTGTAAAGAGGTTCTTGATGCTTCTTGAGTTTCATACAGTCCTTTGAATGTCCTTTTGACCGTGTTTAATAACTTTAAACAGTTCAAACACACTACTCTGCTGCGAGTGTGCTTCCTTGTGCAGACCAGAGTCTGAATGAGTGAGAGAAATGTTTGTACCACCTGTGTGCAATGCCAGGCAATCATGCATCAATCAGTCAATCAATCATGGTCCAGTGTTGCTACTGACAGACAGGGAACTTGGTTCTGCCTCAGAAAGTTATCATCACATCATGTTTACATTTTTAACCTCATATGAAATCAATTATGAACCACATATTTATTATTGTATCATGACATTATTATGAATTATGCTTTATGAACTTATGACCATGAATTGTTGTATTTTAGCTATTTTAGTCTTTTTAAAGTAAGCATTTTAATAGCAGCACTTACATAGGAAGTCAGAGAAACGAATCAAAGAAAAGACCGTTATCTGCCAGTGGAATTCAGAACAGCGCCACAGCCCATCCACATGTATGTGGCAGCGGTGGCCGAACGGATAGCGGCGCGGTCTAGATACCGGAAGGTTCCCAGTTCGAATCAGCCGTCCGACACGTTAAAATTACCACCGCTGAAATGCCCTTGAACAAGGCATCAACCACTACGATGAAATGTGTTCTATGAGCAGGGCCTGGCTGGAAACAAGTTCTTGAGCTTAGCCCAGATACCCTGGGTAAATATAGATTTCATTTCATGAAGCCATATGCCTCTCCCCTCCTCTCCTCTCCTCTCTTTTTGAATGAACAGACAAAACACAAAACACAACATGTTCATTAATGTTATTCTTCACAAACTAGACATTTTATTCATATTTAGAAAATGCAGAATCCAATGGCGTCGGTCTGGGCTCTCCACGCCGTTTGCAAAGGTCAATGGTCAGCAAAAAGACTGCCTCCTCTCTCCCCTCTCTCCACAGAAGTGAAAACAGACAAAACACACCTTTAAAATATGTTCCCTAACCCTATTCTTCGCAAACGAGACATTTTATTCATATTTAGAGCGTCCCAAATTCAATGGGGCCGGTCTCGACTTTCCAGGACGTTTGCAAAGGTCAATGGTCAGCAAAAAGACTGCAACGGTGACCCTTTGGGCCAAATTCTTAAAAAAACGGGGTGATATATATTTTTAAAAATATGTAAGAACCTCCAATATCCATATTCAGGACATGTCGAATCCAATGGAACCGGTCTCGAATTTCCACGACGTTTGCAAAGGTCAAAGGTCAGCCGAAAGACTGCCACGGTGACCTTTGGGCCAAATGCCTTAACAAATAAGTGATAGATATTTTTTTAAATATGTAACACCCCCGAATATCCATATTCAGGCCATGGCGAAAAAAAATGGCGTTGGTCTCGATTTTGTGGGACTCTTACAAGCGTCCGATAAAGGGAACTACACTGCAATGCTAGGCCTCGGGTCAGATTTGAGGTTCCCGAGGTTGCAGAAAAAAACTCAGACCATCACGAAGATCGGCTCGTCGCCGCGATCGCAGAGGTGTTCGGCCCATCCCGAACAGACTTACGATCGTCGTCATAGGCGCGCGTGAACGTCAAACTTTGCTTCACTGGAACGCCACGACGGTGAGGCCTTCCGGGATGATTTTCGGATATGTTATAGAGCTCCCGGAGACGCACGCATGGATCTATAGAACGTCCTCGGGCGACCTTTCTAAGAGGCACGGTCTCGTTTCACTTTTTCAGCCAGGACGCTGTTAGAGTCTATGGGTCTATGACGTGTCTGCATGCACAGAGCCAAAGTGAAGGACGTTTTGTACGACTGTCGGAGGCGTACGTCCGAGACACCTAACCGTTCGTCTCGGCTGGCTCTCCGACATATCCGAACGTCGGATCGTGATGTTTTATCGTTGGCGCGTTGTCGCGCGTCAAAGTCGGCAATTTGTAGGCGTTCGTTCAAGGCTACCGCCGCGGCCGTATGTCCGTTTGGCCCGAAACCTATACGGCTGCGATCGGGGCCGCGACCCGGCCGCGGTGATGGTCTCGGATTTGTTCTGCGACTTTCGCGTCAAAGTCGCAAATTTCGAGGCTTTCGTGCAGGGCTACTGTCGCGACCGTATGTCCGTTTGGCCCAAACCCTATACGGCTGCGATCGGGGCCGCGACCCGGTTGCAGTAATGGTCTCGGATTTGTTCTGTCGAATTTCGCGACTTTTCTCGCTAACTTACTTTGTGGGAGCAGTTTATGCTAATGAAGGGCGTGGTTCCGGCTACTTTGTGGGTGTGGGTTATGCAAATTTGATGGCCGTGGTTTCGGCTACTTTGTGGGTGTGGTATATGCAAATTAGTGGGTGTCGCTTATGTAAATTAGTGGGTGTCACCCCGCCTACTTTGTGGGAGTGGTTTATGCAAATGAAGGGGCGTGGCATGCAAATGAAGGTGCGTGGTATGCAAATTAAGGGCATGTTTCGGCTACTTTGTGGGATTTGCTTATGCAAATTAAGGTGCGTGGTATGCAAATGAAGGGGAGTGGTATGCAAATGAAGGGCATGTTTCGGCTACTTTGCGGGATTGGTTTATGCAAATGAAGGGGCGTGACATGCAAATGAAGGGGATTGGTTTATGCAAATGAAGGGACGTGGCATGCAAATGAAGGTGCGTGGTATGCAAATGAAGGGGAGTGGTATGCAAATGAAGGGGAGTGGTATGCAAATGAAGGGCATGTTTCCGCTACTTTGCGGGATTGGTTTATGCAAATGAAGGGGCGTGGCATGCAAATGAAGGGGAGTGGTATGCAAATGAGGTGCGTGGTATGCAAATGAAGGGGCGTGGCATGCAAATGAAGGGGATTGGTTTATGCAAATGAAGGGGCGTGGCATGCAAATTAAGGTGTGTGGTATGCAAATGAAGGGGAGTGGTATGCAAATGAAGGGGAGTGGTATGCAAATGAAGGGCATGTTTCCGCTACTTTGCGGGATTGGTTTATGCAAATGAAGGGACGTGGTATGCAAATGAAGGGGAGTGGTATGCAAATGAGGTGCGTGGTATGCAAATGAAGGGGAGTGGCATGCAAATGAAGGTGCGTGGTATGCAAATGAAGGGGCATGGCTCCGGCTACTTTGTGGGATTAGTTTATGCAAATTGAAGGTGCGTGGTATGCAAATGAAGGGGAGTGGTATGCAAATGAAGGGGAGTGGTATGCAAATGAAGGGCATGTTTCCGCTACTTTGCGGGATTGGTTTATGCAAATGAAGGGGCATGGCTCCGGCTACTTTGTGGGATTAGTTTATGCAAATGAAGGTGCGTGGTATGCAAATGAAGGGGAGTGGTATGCAAATGAGGTGCGTGGTATGCAAATGAAGGGGCGTGGCATGCAAATGAAGGGGATTGGTTTATGCAAATGAAGGGGCGTGGCATGCAAATGAAGGTGCGTGGTATGCAAATGAAGGGGAGTGGTATGCAAATGAAGGGCATGTTTCGGCTACTTTGTGGGATTGGTTTATGCAAATGAAGGGGCGTGGCATGCAAATGAATGGGAGTGGTATGCAAATGAAGGTGCGTGGTATGAAAATGAAGGGGAGTGGTATGCAAATGAAGGGGCATGGTTCCGGCTACTTTGTGGGATTGGTTTATGCAAATGAAGGGGCGTGGCATGCAAATTAAGGTGCGTGGTATGCAAATGAAGGTGCGTGGTATGCAAATGAAGGGGAGTGGTATGCAAATGGGGTGCGTGGTATGCAAATGAAGGGGCGTGGCATGCAAATGAAGGGGATTGGTTTATGCAAATGAAGGGGCGTGGCATGCAAATGAAGGTGCGTGGTATGCAAATGAAGGGGCCACTCCCCTTCATTTGCATACCACGCACATGAAGGGCATGTTTCGGCTACTTTGTGGGATTGGTTTATGCAAATGAAGGGGCGTGGTATGCAAATGAAGGGGAGTGGTATGCAAATGGGGTGCGTGGTATGCAAATGAAGGGGCGTGGCATGCAAATGAAGTGGATTGGTTTATGCAAATGAAGGGGCGTGGTATGCAAATGAAGGTGCGTGGTATGCAAATGAAGGGGCCACTCCCCTTCATTTGCATACCACGCACATGAAGGGCATGTTTCGGCTACTTTGTGGGATTGGTTTATGCAAATGAAGGGGCGTGGCATGCAAATGAAGGGGAGTGGTATGCAAATTAAGGTGCGTGGTATGCAAATGAAGGGGAGTGGTATGCAAATGAAGGGCATGTTTCGGCTACTTTGCGGGATTGGTTTATGCAAATGAAGGGGCGTGACATGCAAATGAAGGGGATTGGTATGCAAATGAGGTGCGTGGTATGCAAATGAAGGGGCGTGGTATGCAAATGAAGGGGAGTGGTATGTACGTCGTCGTGTAGGGAACATGTACGTCGTCGTGTAGGGAACATGTACGTCGTCGTGTAGGGAACATGTACGTCGTCGTGTAGGGAACATGCACGTCATCGTGGAGGGAACATGTACGTCATCGTGAAGGGAACATGCACGTCATCGTGAAGGGAACATGCGCGTCGTCGTGAATTGAACATGTACGCCATCGTGTAGGGAACATGTACGTCATCGTGGAGGAAACATGTACGTCATCGTGGAGGGAACATGTACGTCATCGTGGAGGGAACATGCGCGTCGGCGTGAATTGAACATGTACGCCATCGTGTAGGGAACATGTACGTCATCGTGGAGGGAACATGTACGTCATCGTGGAGGGAACATGCGCGTCGTCGTGAATTGAACATGTACGCCATCGTGTAGGGAACATGTACGTCATCGTGGAGGAAACATGTACGTCATCGTGGAGGGAACATGTACGTCATCGTGGAGGGAACATGTACGTCATCGTGGAGGGAACATGTACGTCATCGTGGAGGGAACATGAACGTCATCGTGGAGGGAACATGAACGTCATCGTGGAGGGAACATGAACGTCATCGTGGAGGGAACATGTACGTCATCGTGGAGGGAACATGTACGTCATCGTGGAGGGAACATGTACGTCATCGTGGAGGGAACATGTACGTCATCGTGGAGGGAACATGTACGTCATCGTGGAGGGAACATGTACGTCATCGTGGAGGGAACATGTACGTCATCGTGGAGGGAACATGCGCGTCGTCGTGAATTGAACGTGTACGCCATCGTGTAGGGAACATGTACGTCATCGTGGAGGAAACATGTACGTCATCGTGGAGGGAACATGTACGTCATCGTGGAGGGGCCATGTACGTCATCGTGGAGGGGGCATGTACGTCATCGTGGAGGGAACATGTGCGTCATCGTGGAGGGAACATGTACGTCATCGTGGAGGGAACATGTACGTCATCGTGGAGGGAACATGTACGCCATCGTGTAGGGAACATGTACGTCATCGTGGAGGGAACATGTACGTCATCGTGGAGGGAACATGTACGCCATCGTGTAGGGAACATGTACGTCATTGTGGAGGGAACATGTATGTCATCGTGGAGGGAACATGTACGTCATCGTGTAGGGAACATGTACGCCATCGTGTAGGGAACATGTACGTCATTGTGGAGGGAACATGTATGTCATCGTGGAGGGAACATGTACGTCATCGTGAAGGGAACATGTACGTCATCGTGGAGGGAACATGTACGTCATCGTGAAGGGAACATGTACGTCATCGTGGAGGGACCATGTACGTCATCGTGTAGGGAACATGCACGTCATCGTGAAGGGAACATGCACGTCGTCGTGAAGGGAACATGCACGTCATCGTGGGGGGAACATGTACGTCATCGTGGAGGGAACATGTACGTCATCGTGGAAGGAACATGTACGTCATCGTGGAGGGAACATGTACGTCATCGTGAAGGGAACATGCACGTCATCGTGAAGGGAACATGCACGTCATCGTGAAGGGGACATGTACATCATCGTGAAGGGGACATGTACGTCATCGTGGAGGAAACATGTACGTCATCGTGGAGGGAACATGTACGTCATCGTGGAGGAAACATGTACGTCATCGTGGAGGGAACATGCACGTCGTCGTAAATTGAACATGTACGCCATCATGTAGGGAACATGTACGTCATCGTGGAGGGAACATGCGCGTCGTCGTAAATTGAACATGTACGCCATCATGTAGGGAACATGTACGTCATCGTGACGTGGACATGTACGTCATCGTGGCGTGGACATGTACGTCATCGTGAAGGGGACATGTACGTCACCGTGGAGGGAACATGTACGTCATCGTGGAGGGAACATGTACGTCATCGTGGAGGGAACATGCACGTCATCGTGGAGGGAACATGCGCGTCGTCGTAAATTGAACATGTACGCCATCATGTAGGGAACATGTACGTCATCGTGACGTAGACATGTACGTCATCGTGACGTGGACATGTACGTCATCGTGAAGGGGACATGTACGTCATCGTGGAGGGAACATGTACGTCATCGTGGAGGGAACATGTACGTCATCGTGGAGGGAACATGCACGTCATCGTGGAGGGAACATGCACGTCATCGTGGAGGGAACATGCACGTCGTCGTAGATGGAGCATTTACGTCATCATGTAGGGAACATGTACGTCATCGTGACGGGAACATGTACGTCATCGTGGAGGGAACATGCACGTCGTCGTGAAGGGAACATGCGCGTCGTCGTGTATTGAACATGCACGCCATCGTGTAGGGAACATGTACGTCATTGTGGAGGGAACATGTATGTCATCGTGGAGGGAACATGTACGTCATCGTGTAGGGAACATGTACGCCATCGTGTAGGGAACATGTACGTCGTCGTGAAGGGAACATGCACGTCATCGTGTAGGGAACATGCACGTCATCGTGAAGGGAACATGTACGTCATCGTGGAGGGAACATGCACGTCATCGTGAAGGGAACATGCACGTCATCGTGGAGGGAACATGCACGTCATCGTGGAGGGAACATGTACGTCATCGTGGAGGAAACATGTACGTCATCGTGGAGGAAACATGTACGTCATCGTGGAGGGAACATGTACGTCATCGTGGAGGTAATATGCACGTCGTCGTAAATTGAACATGTACGCCATCATGTAGGGAACATGTACGTCATCGTTACGTGGACATGTACGTCATCGTGAAGGGGACATGTACGTCATCGTGGAGGAAACATGCACGTCATCGTTAAGGGGACATGTACGTCATCGTGAAGGGGACATGTACATCATCGTGAAGGGGACATGTACGTCATCGTGGAGGAAACATGTACGTCATCGTGGAGGGAACATGTACGTCATCGTGGAGGGAACATGTACGTCATCGTGGAGGAAACATGTACGTCATCGTGGAGGGAACATGCACGTCGTCGTAAATTGAACATGTACGCCATCATGTAGGGAACATGTACGTCATCGTGACGTGGACATGTGCGTCATCGTGAAGGGGACATGTACGTCATCGTGGAGGAAACATGTACGTCATTGTGGAGGGAACATGTACGTCATCGTGGAGGGAACATGTACGTCATCGTGGAGGGAACATGCACGTCATCGTGGAGGGAACATGCACGTCGTCGTAGATGGAGCCTTTACGTCATCATGTAGGGAACATGTACGTCATCGTGACGGGAACATGTACGTCATCGTGAAGGGGACATGTACGCCATCGTGGCGGGAACATGTACGTCATCGTGGAGGGAACATGTACGTCATCGTGGAGGGACCATGTACGTCGTCGCGAATGGAACATGTACGTCATCATGTGGGGGACATGTACGTATGTTCCCGCTACTTTGTGGGAGTGGGTTATGAAAATGTGAAGGGCGTTGTTTCGGCTACTTTGTGGGTGAGGGCTATGCAAATTAGTGGGTGTCGCGTATGCAAATTAGTGGGTGTCGCCACGCCCTTCGTTTGCATACCACTCCCCTTCATTTGCATACCACACCCCTTCATTTGCATACCACACCCCTTCATTTGCATATCCCCTTCATTTGCATACCAAGACCCTTCATTTGCATAAACCAATCCCACAAAGTAGCAGAAACATGCCCCTTCATTTGCATACCATACCCCTTCATTTGCATATCCCCTTCATTTGCATACCAAGACCCTTCATTTGCATAAGCCAATCCCACAAAGTAGCAGAAACATGCCCCTTAATTTGCATACCACTCCCCTTCATTTGCATACCACTCCCCTTCATTTGCATACCAAGACCCTTCATTTGCATATCCCCTTCATTTGCATACCACACCCTTTCATTTGCATAAGCCAATCCCACAAAGTAGCCGAAACACGCCCTTCATTTGCATACTACTCCCCTTCATTTGCATACCACACACACCTTCATTTGCATATCCCCTTCATTTGCATACCACGCCCTTTCATTTGCATAAACTAATCCCACAAAGTAGCCGAAACACGCCCTTCATTTGCATACTCCTCCCCTTCATTTGCATACCACACCTTCATTTGCATATCCCCTTAATTTGCATACCAAGACCCTTCATTTGCATATCCCCTTCATTTGCATACCACGCCCTTTCATTTGCATAAGCCAATCCCACAAAGTAGCCGAAACACGCCCTTCATTTGCATACCACGCCCTTTCATTTACATAAGATAATCCCACAAAGTAGCCGAAACACGCCCTTCATTTGCATACTCCTCCCCTTCATTTGCATACCACACCCCTTCATTTGCATATCCCCTTCATTTGCATACCAATACCCTTCATTTGCATAAGCCAATCCCACAAAGTAGCAGAAACATGCCCCTTCATTTGCATACCATACCCCTTCATTTGCATATCCCCTTCATTTGCATACCAAGACCCTTCATTTGCATAAGCCAATCCCACAAAGTAGCAGAAACATGCCCCTTAATTTGCATACCACTCCCCTTCATTTGCATACCATGCCCCTTCATTTGCATACCATGCCCCTTCCTTTGCATACCATGCCCCTTCATTTGCATACCACGCACCTTCATTTGCATACCACGCACCTTCATTTGCATACCACTCCCCTTCATTTGCATACCACTGCCCTTCATTTGCATACCACGCACCTTCATTTGCATACCACTCCCCTTCATTTGCATACCAAGACCCTTCATTTGCATATCCCCTTCATTTGCATACCACACCCTTTCATTTGCATAAGCCAATCCCACAAAGTAGCCGAAACACGCCCTTCATTTGCATACTACTCCCCTTCATTTGCATACCACACACCTTCATTTGCATATCCCCTTCATTTGCATACCACGCCCTTTCATTTGCATATGCTAATCCCACAAAGTAGCCGAAACACGCCCTTCATTTGCATACTCCTCCCCTTCATTTGCATACCACACCTTCATTTGCATATCCCCTTCATTTGCATACCAATACCCTTCATTTGCATATCCCCTTCATTTGCATACCACGCCCTTTCATTTGCATAAGCCAATCCCACAAAGTAGCCGAAACACGCCCTTCATTTGCATACTACTCCCCTTCATTTGCATACTACACCCCTTCATTTGCATATCCCCTTCATTTGCATACCACGCCCTTTCATTTGCATAAGCTAATCCCACAAAGTAGCCAAAACACGCCCTTCATTTGCACACTACTCCCCTTAATTTGCATACCATACCCCTTCATTTGCATATCCCCTTCATTTGCATACCAAGACCCTTCATTTGCATATCCCCTTCATTTGCATACCTTGCCCTTTCATTTGCATAAACTAATCCCACAAAGTAGCCGAAACACGCCCTTCATTTGCATACTACTCCCCTTCATTTGCATACCACACACCTTCATTTGCATATCCCCTTCATTTGCATACCACGCCCTTTCATTTGCATAAGATAATCCCACAAAGTAGCCGAAACACGCCCTTCATTTGCATACTACTCCCCTTCATTTGCATACCACACCCCTTCATTTGCATATCCCCTTCATTTGCATACCAAGACCCTTCATTTGCATATCCCCTTCATTTGCATACCACGCCCTTTCATTTGCATAAGCCAATCCCACAAAGTAGCCGAAACTACGGCCACAAAGGAGGCGGGACGACGGCCATCAATAAGCATAAACGACGCCCATGCAATTTGCATAGACCACGCCCACAAAGCAGGCGGAGTTACATAGCGAGTAGGCGTGGCCTAAGACAATGAGAGGTGTGGCCTAACATTACGAGAGGCAGAGTCATTAACGAGAGGGGGTGGAGTTTGTAAGGTGGAGTTTGTAACCAATGTGAGGTGTGTGTGTAGTAGTAGTAGTAGAAGTAGAAGTAATACATACGAGATGATGCCTGATCTTCTGACATCCATATTTGGTTGACTGGATGGCGTTGTCCTCACCTGGAGAGAAATGCCCCCGGAAATATGATTATTAATGAATGAATGAATGAATGTATGTATGTATGTATGTATGTATGTATGTATGTATGTATGTATGTATGTATGTATGTATGTATGTATGTATGTATGTATTCATTCATTCATTCATTCATTCATTCATTCATTCATTCCCTCCCCCGGGAAATAAATAAATAAACAATGCTAATCATCCATCCATGTGTGACAATTGTTTGACACACATCATGTCATGTCATGTCATGTCATGTCATGTCTGTCTATAGACAAGAGGAGAGGTGGAGGGGGGGGGGGGGGGGGGGGGGGGGGCGCCAAAGCATATTTTAGACTGATTCAGTATTGACCATATTAAGCCAGGTCTCACGGCAGACAGCACTAATATAATAAACAAACGTGAACGGAGCACTGCTGCCAACATAATACACGCATAATGTGGCCATACTGGCATACTCACCATAGCCTGGTCAAGGTTTCCCCCAGGTGGACGTGTCATTTCCAACTATTGCCAGCACATGGAAACTAGGGGCTACTGATATATACTATTCTCTGCCTATCGGGACGTAACTCGGACGGCGCTGAGTCGGGTCTTAAATACATTTCAATTGTACATTTAGGTAATGTGTGATTTATTTGGATTTATCCTTATTATTGTGAAAGATGTCCCCCAAATGTAAATTATTAATGTATTATTATTATTTTAATAATTATTATAAATGTGCAAAAAATATATATATAATTTATTTTACATGATTTCCTCTGATAAGTCCTAGTAGTAAAAAGTAGTAGTAAGGTTGAAATCGTTTTTTTGCAAGTAGAAATTAATCCGGGTTTTACAGGGTTAGTCATTCATTCATTCATTCATTCCCCCCGGAAATAAATAAATAAACACGGCTAATCATCCATCCATGTGTGACAATTGTTTGACACACATCATGTCATGTCATGTCTATCTATAGCAAGAGGTGGAATTGCGTCAGATCTTCTACACAAAGCAAAACAAAAGGGAGCAGTGCACCACCCTGTGGCAACAACTGGCACTGCTGACTGTTACAAGTTGACAGAGTGGATTATCTTGGATTACGTCCGCCAACATACATTCCAATAGTACATTTACTTGACCAAAAGGTAAAGACTGATTTATTTTGATTTATTCATTCTGGATCCTTAGTCCTTGGTCCGAGGTCACGAATCTTGACTGCAGACTTGTTGACTGTCTCGAACCAGCGTCCTCTCACACCATCAGCAACTGCCAGAACCACTGAGCCATCGTGGAATACTCTTAACCATGGATTTGGGGTAATTTTTTCTTTTTTTGGAAGGGAAGACAAAAAAAGAAAAAGTCTATTTTACCAATGCAAAGGGTGAAATATTGTCATAATGTACGTTGTGTTTGTTTTGGAAAGGAAAAAGTGTTTTAATGTACTTTTTACTGACGTTAGGGTAGAGTTTGTTTTAACAGTACAGGACTCTCTCTCACACACACACCAGAGACTGGCAGCTGACTGGCTCATTCAGGGTTGCCAGGTTGGTGGCTGTCAGGTTGTCTAATGCCTGCTGCATTGTGTGTGTGTGTGTGTGTGTGTGTGTGTGTGTGTGTGTGTGTGTGTGTGTGTGTGTGTGTGTGTGTGTGTGTGTGTGTGTGTGTGTGTGTGTGTGTGTGTGTGTGTGTGTGTGTGTGAACCAGCTACACTGGCATTTAAACACATTCATATTGTAACTGTTGCCACTATAGGTGATATAGTTTGCTTTATTCCTAAAAGGTACAAGTTCATAATGAAGAAGTTCATAATTAAGTCACATTTAAAACATTATTTCATGTATTTGTCTCAAGTTGTTGTTGTAACTGTTGCCACTATAGGGGATATAGTTTGCTTTATTTCTCTAAGACAAAGTTCATAATAAGGTTAAAATAAGTTCATAATTGTTTATTATCTTTCTAAGTGTACAAGTGCATAATTAAGAAGTTCATAGTTAATAGTTACATTCATGTTAAAACATTATTTCATGTCAAGTTGTTTTAATGCTTTTATTTTGAAGAGTCAACGTCATATTCTGTGTCTCGTTTGGTCTGCTCTCACGTCAATTGGTACACAGGAGTTTTGTGTATGCAATCAAGCCGCAGCTAGAAGCAGCTAGAAGCAGCAGCTCTGCCAGCTCCGTTTACACTGGTCATGGTCACACAAAGACTTTAAAGTTACAAGAAGTAAAGGTCATAAGAGACTGTCTAAGAAAAGGTTATAAGAAGACTGGAGAGTATTCCCCCTTTGTTATGCACGCAGCCAACGAGGTATTTGTTGTTTGTTTTGTCTGTATTTTACTCATGTGAAATGTTTGCATCTACATGCTGTGCATGTCATTTATGTTAATTGTACGTGCTTGTTTTATTGTTTGTTTAGTTTTCACGGTGGATTGGGAGGGCAAGAAGGCACCTTCCAATAAATCAGTTTCAAGGAAACCACATTGTGTCTGTTTGTGCTCGGAGGGAGTTACAGTTGTAATGGATGGACTTTGAACATATGAAACTGTTTTGGCCAGCTGTCCCAAATGCCAAGAAACGCATGACGGAACGACGAGAACCAAAAAGTGGCTGGCGTCAGTTTCGCCTCATAAAAGAGAAGATGCGCTCAGGTTGGTAGTTGCATCTATTATGTGCACTTTGTCTTCATTAACGTGCCAACTTGTGCATATGTTATGCATTGACAACCATTGCCTTGCCTCTGTTTGATTGATAGATGACTTCCAAGCATGTGAAGATTACGATCTCACCAGTGCTGCAGAAGCTGGTGGTGAAGAACCTTCTGGAAAAAGACAGAAGAAAAAAAGGCTTTATCCAGAATATGGTATGTTCTTTAACTTGGCAGTAGTCAATCTTCTCTGAATTGTAACGCTTACATGATTGATTGTCACTCGAATAACTGAATAACAAGGTCATTGTTTTTTGGCATTGAACATTTGGAATCTAAAAGCATAATTTGTTTGGCTTTTAGGTTTTGTAAAAAAAAAGCACATGACAAAATATTAAATGAAAAACGAAACATTGCTTTAAGTTTTATATACAAAATGGCTGATCTACAAGCTCTTGATGACTGTGGGCTTGTAGAGCTGTTTTGGCAACTCTTCCTCTTTTTATTTTTTGGGAACATTTTGAATATTTTTCTTACGTGGAAGCGAGTAAGGCGTTTCACCCACAACTGCAATCAGGCAATAATTGCGACAGGGCTACTATAACGTCTGTACGCCAACACAATAATAATTCAACAAAGCTATTTGCAACTGAAGTTTTTGCCAACATTTCTGTCTCAATTAGTTGAGGATGAAGAGGAACACGGTGGGCAATCTGAAGAAGAGGAAGATCAAGGTTTGTTCCCCCCACCGCTGGACGTTGGCAGTCCCATTTGATTATGATTGAGTGTGTAGGCTACAAATGCCAGTGACGGGAGCAATATTGACGTGGAATATAGTATCTTTTCTGTTTCATATACAATACAGCTGAAGGCAGGTAATGAGTCTATACAGTAAAAAAATCCGGTTTTAATCACAGTTTTCTTTAGGTCGCTTCAGTCCAGAGCTGCCACTTGTGCCACAGAAGGTGGTGCTGCAAAGTGTTCGACCAAAAGGTTAGTATGAAGTCTGCTTTTATTAGCATTTGCCCCATACTCATAGTGGTATGCTAGTCATACACAACAATGTAATAGAGACACACACTGAATCCCAAAACTATGTCTCATCAAACAGAAAAGTCGCAAGGGACGACCTCCACTCCATCCTCTGACCAAAATGCCCAGAAACACCAAGGAAGTAATTGTGACACACACACACACACACCCCAAAACTAGGTTGTGCTTCCTTAAACATTTTTCAACTTTAGATTGTTGGTTTGTTAAAGTCATCATTGTTTGCATTTATTTCATTTTGGAGCTGCCACTCTGTCATATATGGAGGATATATTAAATGCAATGGTAGTTCATATTGAATAAAAGTAAAGTAGATCACCTTCTCATGGATGCCTGTCTCATCAAACAGAAAAAACCAAGTCGCCTGGACCCAGCTCCACTCAATTGCCTGAGCCAATGCAACCAAGTAAGCGACGCACGCACACTTAAGTTGAAATGAAATGAAATGAAATGAAATGAAATGAAATGAAATGAAATCTATATTTACCCAGGGTATCTGGGCTAAGCTCAAGAACTTGTTTCCAGCCAGGCCCTGCTCATAGAACACATTTCATCGTAGTGGTTGATGCCTTGTTCAAGGGCATTTCAGCGGTGGTAATTTTAACGTGTCGGACGGCTGGTTCGAACTGGGAATCTTCCGGTATCTAGACCGCGCCGCTATCCGTTCGGCCACCGCTGCCACCGCTGCTGTTGTTGTGGTATGGTTTTGCACTCTAATTAATTGTAGTCATTTGTTTCTATGCATTAGAATTTCAGAAGGTGTTAATCACTGTTTTCTTTAGGGCACTTCAGTTCAGAGCCAGAACTGCAAGAGCCAGAACTGCAAGATTATCAGACTGATGACAGCATGGGATCTGCACAGAGTTTCCCACCAGTTACCCCTACGAAAAGTTCGTATGAAGTCAGAATTTTTTAATAAACATTTGACCTATACCGGTATATGCTAGTCTTACAATACTTACAATTGATTAATTACTGTGTGGAGAGGGGGGGCTGCTGTTCTTCATTTCGGAAGAACACTAGCTGCCACTACTAGGTTACATTTGTAGGATTTGAACTTGTACTTAATGCAATGGTTTATACTAAAGAAAAGTGGCAAATAAATAACCTTATGGATGCCTGTCTCATCAAACAGGAAAAAAGTCACGCAACCCCACCTCCACCTCCACCCCCAGACTACAACGAGCATCACCGTACCCAATGCAGCAAGCAAGTAAGCGACACACACACACACACACACACACACACACACACACACACACACACACACACACACACACACACACACACACACACACACACACACAGACACACACACATTGTGCTGTTGGTATGGTTGTGCTCTTTCTATTTGTGGTGATCATTCGTTTCTATGCTTTAGAATTTCAGAGGAAGGTTCTGGAGCTGCTCGTTTCTATCCGGGACGGGTTGCAGGACTTGAAGCTGTCAAGCAGTCAAGATGAGAGTGCTCCCCTTCCGGCCAAGGCGACCACAGTAGAGGGACTAACCGTCCTTGACGAGTCCCTCACCTCGGCTACTGAAAGACAGCATCTGGTAGGTTTCACAACTGTAGCATAACTGTTTCAAAACTGTAGCAATTTGACACTGTATCAAAGCATGTGTCAAAATGTAATTTAATCATTTCAAAATGGGGAAGTATACAGTTGGAGGGGTACGGCATTGTGTAAACTGTTGTATCACATTGCGTCATTATACATGCTTTACAGTATAGCCTACAGTGTATTAAAGCTTATTGAAACAAATGGCAGCAATCTTTTGCAGTCACTTTTGGACAAATGGCAGCAATTGTCCTTAAAAATATTTAAATGGTATACAATAAAAGCATCCGATTTAAAATACATAAAGGTAGCAGCTGTTTATATGTGCAGTAGGTCGAGAGGTACACTCAATGGTTAGTAGACCTTAGTTTGGTTGTATTCCATTAGCTAACCTTCTTTTATCACAACAGGTCACACATCTTGCTGCTGTGGTATGGTAGTTTTCAAACTCACATAGGGTGTATGTAATCTGTGGGAAGTATGTCTGTCTTTGTATAGTGGGCAGGTGCTTAAAAAGTATTGCTCAGTTTCCACCACATTGTGTGTGCAGTGGGTGGGTGCAATGGTGCATAGTCATCCCTTGGGAGCGGGGTCTTTCTGTGGCGGCCTTTCTCTATTGAAGGCTGTGTCCACTGACTCTGTACCTAGTAAAGACTTAAGTTTTGGGTTGTTCACGATGCTCAGGTATTCTGACATATATATTATCTGTTTAGTGCTAGGTAGCAGTCCATTTTGCTTTGGTTTAGGGTTGTCTGTTTCCAGTATGTACTACACCCTCTGCGTTAAACCAATCCTGATACCATCCAAATATGAAAGACTTTGCAATGCAGGTTTTAATTCGCAAAAGACTTTCCACACAGTTGTAGCCCCTACATTGAATTTAGATATCCCCAAATGCACTCGTCTGAGACATGACTGGCTACTCAAGACTACTAGTAGTAAATATAGCTGTTTATATTTGTTGATGACATGTATTAAGGTGTAATATGTGATGCTCTGTTGACTTGAATACACAGGATCACAATGGGGAAAAAGTCCTCACGTGTAAATGGGTTGATGCTAAAAGGAAAAACAAACATCCTGAAAACAGATTCTACAAATGTCTTCTAAATCCTGACAGTTTTCTGAAAACCCCATGTTTCTATGCCAGTGGTTCTCAACCTTTTTCATGTCAAGGACCCCAGACATATCTGTATTTGGGACCCCCCCAGAAGCAAAGATTTGAGTTAAACGTTCGCTCTGAAAGAATCTGTATTCAAAGATGTGTGCCACATTTTCACGATATTTCAAAAATAGCAGCTCAAGCTACAAGCTCATAGTGTGACACTTGTGCCGCGCTATGAGCTTGAAAATGTGCTATTTTTTAATTAACTTCTACTGCATGTACCCTCAACAGGTACTCTTCTAGGGGTGCCCTCTACTAGTCTACAAGTTAATGGAATTGCATCACTTTTAAATACCTTTTGTATCCACAGGTTGATGTCAAATGACCTCATGGCAAAATTCAATATGAAGGGAAAGCTGGGAACCAAAGAAAGAAAGCTGTCTTTCATCAAGCTCCACCTCTACTCTGTGGTCATAGGTAAACGGCATATATCCAGTACCCATGTTTTGACACAGTGGCCACTTGTGAATAACCAGGCAACTACCCACAATGTTTTCAAGTGTATACATTCTGGATGGTTCTTATGTTCTTTGACACCTTTAAAACGGATATCTCTTTTTGCTTTCATTTTGTAATGATGTAGCCAGTGTCCAAACTTGAAATCCCTTTAACTTTGAGCATTAGATTAAATGTTTGACCCCTTCGAATTTCTGCCGCTTAATGGTTTTACTGCTTACTGTAGCCCATCTTGTCTGTCTTGCAGAGAGTGTCCAGAGGAGCACCAAAGAAACGGAGGCTAACATCTCTGACCAAATTGCTTACTGCTTGAAATATGCTCCAGACAGGCTGGGTGGAGGTGGCAGGACCAAGACGGACTAGGCTGGAGACAACAGTATTTTATTTTGCACAAGGTCTAGACTGGAGACAACAGTACTTTATTTTACTTTGCACAAGGAAGCTGTTTTGCACAAGGAAGCTGTTTTATGCACAAATACAAAGAAAACCTCATTGATGCACGTGTTTCGGGTCTCTGGGGCTTCGTACACACATAAAGAACTGTTCTGTGCTCTGCCTGTGTTTCATGGCCGCCTCAATGCTTTTCCAATGGAAGTCATGTGATTTGACCAAACACTTGTGTTTGATTGCCCCCCTCCCCCGCATCGAGGACACGAATCTTGACTTGTCTCGAACCAGCGTCCTCTCACACCATCGGCAACTGCCAGAACCACTGAGCCACCGTGGAATACTCTGAGCCAAGGATTGAGGGTATATTTATCGTCTTGTTTTTTTGCAGGCTAGTACATTTTTATTCGTAAGTAGTAACAAGTGTATTTTACCAATGCACACAGTGAAATATTGTCATAATGTACGTCTGTATATTACTATGTGTTTGTTTTGCAAAGGTTCAAGTGTTTTAATGTACTTTTTAGTGACGTTGTGGTAGAGTTTTTTTAACAGTACTTGTGAGGACTCTGCACTCTCTCTCACACACACACACACACACACACACACACACACACACACACACACCAGGACTGGCAGCTGATTGGCAATTTGCCACTTGTCCCTCATTCAGGGTTGCCAGGTTGTTGTGCTGTGTGTCTAATGTAGGCTTACCATACGTCCTCTTGTGGCTGTCCGGCTGGCTGTCCGGGGGGGGGTTTATAAATTCCTTCAAATGTCCGGGATTTTACACGTATATGTACGCTCACAGACCATTCAGACCGACCAATGTGTATTACAATGCACGTTCAATGGTTCGTAGTGGAAAAACACTGTGGGAGGCGGACTTTCAGCCCGAACCCCGGAATGTGTATTATTCATAACTGCATGTGCGCTGACAGCACTGGTCCTCACAGCAGGTCAGAGAAAGGCTCGCTGCTGCTCCGCTGTCTGCAGATAGACTGTGTTGTCTGCTCTCCGTGAGGGAAAACTTGAATTGCAAAATAACTATCCTAATCCTATCAATGACATGCAGAAAAAGTAGGCTACTGTTTTCTTAGCTTTGTGACTGACCAATGAGATGCAGATTGTATTGTCTGCAAAGGAACTATGTGTCTGTCACAAATAAAAGTTCTGTCCTGCAAGTCCATGTCAACAACACAGACAAGGCAGCTGTGCGCGAGGTGAGTCCTTCTGCAAATTAAATTGACCGAATATTATTTTGTACAACCAAGCAAAGCATAGGATATGATGGTTTGGGCTGGTCTCTCTCTTTTTACAAGAGATAAGCCATTGCATACAGGTTCTCAAACGTTTTAATTTCAAGGACCCCCATAACTCTGAGAGTAAAACCAAATGGACCCATTTGGAGTCCCATTTGATTCCATCTGTACAGTATCAGAGTTAAAAGTTATAAAACGGTCCATTTGGTTCCATTTGTACACTCAGAGTTACAGACCTGTAAGGGTCCATTTGGGTCCATGTGTTACACTCTCATATAATATGACAGCATACACACCACACACACAGGCAGGCATTGCCTAAAACACATTAAAACACTCAAACATTCCAGGTGACTAAAATGTGACTAAATTAAAACTATTCAAGGGACTGAAATGAGTTTGCTGCCAAAAACACAACACTGCATGATGTCACCTCCGTTCTTTATTTCCCCAGAGAGCAGACACGGTCCCCACAGGACAGGTCAGGTCAAAGGTCATTCGGTGCCGACTGACAGACAGACAGACAGTCGGTCAGACACTCAGCGAGTCACTTGATTGATTCATTTACAAACACACAAGTTGTGTGTTTGTAAAAAATCAGACCCACCGTTTCATTAGAGGATGTTCAGGTGGGGGTGAAGAGGCCGGAGGTCAACACAATTATACTGTCAGTCTTTTGGGTTTTATTAACCCATTCTGGACGGGAACCCTTTTTGGTGCATTATGTTATACTTTAGAAAAATAGCAGACCCGCAAGCGGTGGCGCGCTACGAGCTTGTAGGTCTGCTATTTTTGAAAAATCGTGAAAATGCGGCGTGTGTGTGTGTGTGTGTGTGTGTGTGTGTGTGTGTGTGTGTGTGTGTGTGTGTGTGTGTGTGTGTGTGTGTGTGTGTGTGTGTGTGTGTGTGTGTGTGTGTGTGTGTGTGTGTGTGTGTGTGTGTGTGTGTGTGTGTGTGTGTGTGTGTGTGTGTGTGTGTGTGAGAGAGTGAGAGTGAGAGAGAGATCATATGTTTTTCAAAAACCTTGAACAATTTATAAACAGTGGTTCTCAAACACAAATCTTCTCTTCTGAGGATGGGTGGGGCTGCCCTGGCACACAAGGGCGGGGGGGTCAAATACAGATAGAAATTGGGTTAAAATGTGATTGTTCTTGTCACTAGGTGCTGGCGCAAGGTGTGACTGCGGTGTTGATCATTGTGTCAGTCCTGCAGCTGTGTGTCAATGTCACCTCTTCTGTGTTGGATGAGGTCAGTGTTGTGATCTTCATATATGGATATGGCCATATATGGTGGCGTGACGTGGCACGAGGCGTGATATATTGGAGATCTAAGTCTTTCCATGATGTCACGTGATGTCACGAGGCGTGACCATATATGGAGACGTGATGTCACGAGGCGTGACCATATATGGAGGCGTGGGTGACTAACGGTATGGTGTAGGCTACCAATGAAAACCTGCATCTCCCTTCCGTCCGTCTGTCCATCCGTTAGTCACCCCATGCCTCCATATATGGTCACGCCTCGTGACATCCCGCCTCCATATATGGTCACGCCTCGTGACACATCACACCATATGACCATCTCCATATATGAAGATCAAGACACTGTTCTGACATTCCAACTGTTGATCCCTCCCCACCCGTCCTTCCTGTTCTGACATTCCATATGTTGATCTGACCTCATCAAACCCTGTACACTCAAGACACGCTCCAGTACAGAATTAATTCCATATGTTGATCTGACCCTAACCTCGCGTCACCAGGCTTCCCACCTCTTAGGAAAGCCTGGTCTGTGTTACAAAAATGCCCTGTAAACCAAAAGCCAAAGCTGCTCTCCCAGCAGTCTGCCGTCAGCCAGGCGGATGCGTGCACGCGACCTCGCCCTAAAGGGCTTCTCGCCCTCAGGGCGTCTTGCTGGTAGTAAATACGGTCGCAATTATTTACTATAGTCCTACTAGACCCCAGGGAGATACATCTGGCCACAACAAATCAATCAATTCCCAACAGATATCCAAACCTGTTGTTTTGGGGAGTGCTGGTTTCAGTTCATTCAACCTCCTCTTGTGTGTTGGCTAGTGAGGGGCACCTATAGGAGCCATTTATACTTCAAAGCGCAACAGTATTGCATGCAGAGAACAGCTGATATACAAGCTCACATCGCATCGCGGATGCGACTGTTGTGAGCGTAGAGGTCTGCGTGCGCTCGCGGGATGAAGCAAAGCAAAGCAAAGTTCTTTGTTTACCCAGGGTGAATGGACTAAGCTCGAGACTTGTTTACAGCCAGACCCTGCTCATAGAACATTTCATGGTAGGGGTTCAATGCCTTGCTCAAGGGCACTTCAGCGGTGGTAATTTTAACGTGCCGGTCCGGGGATTCGAACTGGCGACCTTCCGATAACAAGACCGCTCCGCAAACCGTTCGGCCACCGCTGCCTCAAAGCATTAATTATACTTGATGGGCTGCAGCCGTGCGTGCACCCATGCACAAACAGGCTCTGCTGCCGTGATCATGAGTGCACCTCCCGTTCTTATGACAGCGAATGTAGGTGTGGTTTTGAGGACAACTGCTTTGAATTGCTATTATTGTTCACACACAACAGAAACCAATGGATTATTTCACAATAAAAATCCTAATCATTCTTCCTCCACACTGGGAGAAAACAGCATCTGGAAGTATGATGGTGCATTTTTACATGTGAGTGCAGTTAGAACTTTTCCATTGCATCTTATGAGAGTTTGTCACCTCCCCCTTCACATTCAATTGATGATCTTTTGTGGCCAGATGTAATTGACTGGGGTCAGTAGGACTATAGTAAATAATAATAAAGAAATTGCCGTAAAATTGTGTAAAAAAGACGTATAGTTTCTGACCGAGGCTAAGTCATTGATTTTTGAGGGGAGCTAGCCCCTCCTATATCCAGCTTTTGGTGTTTGTCCACACTGTGTCCTACACAAACATTAAATTCCCATTGACAATGAATGGAGAATGTTACGTCTGAGCAAATAGACAGTCAATTTTACGTCATGATGATGTACGATGATAAGAGCGCCCCTTTTTTAAATTTTCGTTTTTTCATGTCGTATGAGAGCAGGGAATCATAGCTTCAAATGGACATATTGTTTGTTCAGTTTGACCCACCAGTTTTGGAGATATGGCTTATAGTAGAGTAATGTCTTGCAGAAAACAGCAAGTTGAGAAAACAGGCATGAAAGATTCACTTCTGTGGACTCTAACATTACATCTAGCTACATGTTTAAGCATTTATTTTATATTTACAGCTCTGATATTTATTTCGGACATGCTCTAGTAGTAGGCTATGTGAAGAGTCTGCCTGTGCTATTAACTCATTTTGGATACAAAATGTATGAATTCAGTTTTCCTCCTCTGAAAAGCTGGAGGCTGCACGATAGCAGCCCCTCAGTCAAATATGGTCACATATTTAGCCACTTCAAATGCCCCCGCTATCAAAAATAGCTAAAAATCGCAAAAACGAAAGAAAGCAGCAAATTAAAAATAAATAAATAGGCCTAATAATAATAAAAAATAACACTCATCTTTTACTTTCTCTAATAACAACCTAAAACATGAACCTTGGTTTTAAAAAAAACAAACAAAGTTTTAGTTTTCCAGGGTTTAATTTGTTAAGTATGTTATTTACTTCATACAACAATAACAATAAGACGTGAGCGTTCTGGTTGCAACATGGGTTGTTTATTCACCTGGTCTGTCACATAACTGAGATGCCTTGGCTCGCATCGCCCTCTAGTGGTTATGCAGATTAGCACATGTTTAAGTGCTACCGATTTGGTAGTAATATTTTTACAATTTACAATTTACAATTTAGGCATTTAGCAGACGCTCTTAATCCAGAGCGATTTACATTAAGCAATAACAAAAGCATGGCATACATCACATAAAAAAGTAATTTATTATACATGTGTACTATAAAGTGCTATGACTACATAAAATGCAATTCTAGAGCTGTCTACGTAACAAGCTATAAGTCTGTTTAAAATACAATCTAAGTCTACATACATACAGACATCATATTCACAACTCGAAGTGGCCGCGGTCCCCTTCGTTATTCCAGCCTGACTTGACCGTTAAAAGCATCACATGTGACGCACAAAAGTTTGCACACACACACACACACACACACACACACACACACACACACACACACACACACACACACACACACACACACACACACACAGGGTTCCTGAGGGTAAAATACACAGAGCAGAATGTTTACAACCACCTGAAGCATGTACTGTCTGTACAGTAGATCATTGACTTGAATCTAACTATTTATACAATATGTGTTTTTTGACCCTCAGGAAGATCCTGAACATGCCACGTGAATCACCATGAATCATGTGAATCATGAAACCAGACGACCCCAATGACCTGAGTGATCTCACTTCCTGTCTCAATGACATTGGATGTGTAATAACTTGTTAAAACTCAATGAAGGAAAAACTGAGATCCTTCTCACTGGTCCCCAGTCTGAGAGAGAAAAAAAAGTAGGCTACAGCTAATGCTTGGATCCCTGGCTAGACATGTCAAAACAGAGGTCACAGACCTGGGTGTGACTTTAGACTCAGACCTATTCATTCTCATTTTAGTAAGGTCACAAGAACAGCTTTTTTCCATTTAAGAAACATGGTAAATGGTGCATTTATATATATAGCGCCTTTTATCCAAGGCACTTTACATAGATTGTGCATTACATTCACCCATTCACACACACATTCATACACCGATTGCGGCGGAAGCCATGCAAGGTACCAACCAGCACATCGGGAGCAATTTGGGGTTCAGTGTCTTGCCCAAGGACACTTCGACATGTAGACAGGAGGAGCCGGGATTCGAACCGCCGACCCATGGATCATTGGACGACCTGCTCTACCTCTTGAGCCACAGTCGCCCACATGGCTAAAGTAAGACCTTTTTTTAAATCAGAGAGATGCAGAAGTACTTCTACATGCTTTTATCACAAGCCGACTAGATTATTGCATCCCTTTTTACAGGACTACCCAAAGAAATCTATAAAAGAATTACAGATAATCCAGAATGCGGCAGCTAGAATATTAACAAATACCAGAAGAAGAGATCACATTAGTCCAGTCCTGTCAACACTACATTGGTTACCAGTATTGTTTAGAATAGATTTCAAAGCGCTTTTATTTGTTTATAAAGCACTAAATAACTTGGCACCTTCATATATTAAGGATTCCATACATTTTTATGTTCCAACTAGAACACTCAGGTCTTCATCCGCTCTCCTACTAAAATTACCCAAAGCTCAACATAAGAACACCGGTGAGGCCGCCTTCTGGGTCTATGGCCCCAAGTTGTGGAACACACTACCACTGCACCTTAAAAGGGTGACCTCCCTTGCTGGTTTTAAGAGCGAGTTGAAAACTTATTTTTTCAACTTGGCATTTGTTTAGACTGATCTTGTGTTCACACTCAATGTTCTGTTACAATTTTCCTTACCATTTATTTTTTTCTTTTTGTATTGCTATTTTTATTTTCTAATTTGTATATATTTGTATATACTTTTTTTTATCTATTGACCTGCTTTTGTCTTCTGGCATTCCGCTGCTTGTTATTTGTTATATGTGAAGCACTTTGGGTTGCATTTTATGTATGAAAGGTGCTATATAAATAAAGTGTATTATTATTATGTAATAAAACCTCGATTCACACATGCGTCTCCTGTTTCTTATGACACACACACACACACACACACACACACACACACACACACACATTGAAGAGATTGCAAATATTGTTCGTGTTGCAACACAAGGTTTATTCAGAGCAAGAGATGCCAACACCAGCATGATTAAAAATTGTACAAACTTCACAATGGAACTGAAATATCACTTACAGCAAAAATATTCATCATCAACAAAAAAAAACAAAAAACATGCCATGTATGTAACAAAACTTGAAAATCATTTTGCAAGAAAGAGAGAGAGAGAGAGAAAAAAAGAAAAACAGGTTTAGGCCTATAATGGGGAGAATAAAATGAATGTATAAAAAGAATCAACCCCTTTATCAATGCAGTACTCCAAAAGAAACCGATATAGTTGTTTTAACTTTTTTATGGTAACAAAAGGAAATTGCTTCACATATATTCATAGGTTTCTTTTCGCATTCTAGCATGTCACATGCTAGTGCTGAGAGCTTACGTAAATACATTACAGGTTTAGTTTTTAACATCGGTACAATATGGGAGTCTATGCTGACCATTGGAAGGTGGCAGATTTGTGCTTTTAATTCCCGTTTCCTTTCGTATATTTCAGTACAAGAACAAGTGAATAAAAAGTAGAGGGTCGGTCCCAAAGGATCCTCGGGGGTTCCTTGAGGGGGTTTCCAAGTGGACGGTTACAGGTCTGTAACTCTGGGAGTGTACAGATGGAACCAAATGGACCCTAGCTTACCCTAACCTCTCAGGGTTATGGGGGCCATTGAAATTAAAAAGGTTCTACAACCAATGCTTTATCTATATATGCAGAATTCTACAGGGCATAGCAGTGTCGGACATTTTCTGTTTCCGTTCCAGACCCCATTTATTTGTATAGATACAAATTAAATATATACATTTAAGGCTATATAGATTCAAGCCACCCTGGTGAATCATGACCGTAAAACGTTTGATTTTGTTAAAGAAAGAAAAAAGAAAAATAACTGAAAATTCACAGAATCAAATGGTCAATCAAAATGGTTTATGGCCGGATGGCTGGATTCTAGCCTTAGATTATATAGATTTTTTGGAAAAAAAATGTATGGGGTCTGCAACAAGCCCCCAGTAAGGCTGTCCAATGTTGAAGCTGCCACTACCTACTGGCGAAATGTGGAATTGCAGCACTTGCATGGAGGTGGACGGACGTTCATGACGTCACGTGCGTATTGAGGTCCGCTCGCTCGAGCCATTGAGTTATAATTATACTTCCGGAAGTCTTCCGCGTGCTTCAAAACGCCACGGAGCAACTTCTACTGAAATGAATAGTGGGGGGGGGGGGGAGGCGGGGCTAACGCTCCGGTTCGGTCTCTATCCTTTTATTACTCTATGGTCTGGAACGATGGACCCAGAAAATGGCCGCCGCTGCTACGTCATATTGGCAGAAGCTACACTCTAGACAAAGTCTAGACATGAAGTCATGGAACGTGTGCCTTGAATAGATCCCACTGGACTCATTCAACACTTAATACACCATGTGTAGGCCTACTGTGCACGCGCTGACCGGGGTCTTCCAAGGGTGTGTCTCTGGCACCCTCATTGTCTCCCTCTGTACAATCAAAATCTCTTTGTCGCAAAATAGCCGACCTACATGCCTGCTTGATTTTCGCCAAATCTTAGCCTATTTTCTGCAAATGTTTGCATCTTCCAGAATATGTACACTAAAGGGTTAATGCGTTTGCTTAGTAAATCAATTTAGGATGAACTTATAATTGATATTATACGATGCCAACATTTTTGTGTTTTCACTTTGTATTTTCTGTACAGATCCCTAGTGTCCCTATCATAGAAAGCGAACATTAAAACGGAAATAGGCAAACATTCGATGAAAAGGGCTGTTCTACAAGCTGTGGCGTGTTTTAAATTTGTAGATTGGGTATTTTTGGCCAAGAAATGTGTTAAAGGGGGAGAAAAGGAGGGGGCCGTGTACTGTATAGGTTCCTGGGGACCCCGGCCAAATATGAATATATATAGGCCTTAAGTGATGACATTAAAATCACCAGCATACTGGGGTTTTTTGTGTGCAAAATCAGTTTCCACTCTGTACAAATCTTATATTGTTCATTGGATCGTATATATTAACTGTCTACTATGACATAATCAGCCAGACTTTTTAAATCCCTTCATTAAAAAAAAGTTTATTATTGAAGAGGAATTGTCAACATTATATATTATTTATATAAGTTCTGAAATCACAGTTTCAATAAGTTGTAACAAGTGAAACAACAAGTGACACTTTTTAACCGAATACTTTGACATGTCGTTCCAATGAAGCACGTGCATGTTAATGATGATTTTACACCACAAGATTCTACCTGCACCGTGATTTCAGACAACCTTGTAACACATGAAAGTTGGGCCAATTTGGATCAAACCTTGCAAAAGCACGTTTAATTAATTAACGATTGTTGTGTGTGTTACGTCGAGTGGAATACATCACACTTCATTGTTAATATTCTACTCGGTGGAAGTACACTCTTTATATTTCCCCACAGTCTACAAAAAAGGCAGTCAAATATATATATATATATATATATATATATATATATATATATATATATATATAAATCATCTCATGTCATTTCATGGTCATATTGTGGCTCAGATAATTATGCCTGCTTAATTAACACATTCTTACAGCCAGGTCGCACCACTACGATGGCGAGTTAGGCAACATCTGACCAAACGTATACGTCGGCATCAGACGTGTGACGTTGGACAAGAACAAACATGATTTAGGATTCTAACATTGGGTGGCGACATCGCACCGTTCGGCACAACAAGAGTCAACCTATTAGGAGTTGGGAGGGAGGATGTCTGTATTTCGTTCTCACTAAGTATACGGCGCTGACTCTGCAGAAGTGAGTCGCGTGAATCGGGACTATACCAGGAATGTTGAAAAGGTGAAGCCCGTCGTGTGTCACACGATAGTATAGATTTCCCCCAACTCGTCATCAGCATATTACGATCTGGGTAGTGAGAATGTGTTGGATTGAAACTATGTATACTGTATGACTGCAGGCTTTATTATATAGATGCATGGTTGTGGAAAGACAATTGTACTGAACAGGTTGCAATATACACGTACTACTGTTGTTGTTGTTGTGATGTAAACCCTGTATGTCCTGTGGATTCAGCAGCTGTCAAAAAGAAAGCATTTATCTACAAAAGGTCGTCTGCCCCTCTTTTTCCGGTGTCGCTTACCGCAATAGTTCACAACAAACATCATCAGAGCACGGAACCGAGTTGTTCCGATGTGCAAGATCGTCCAACACAAGAAAGACCCCCCCCCCAAAAAAACAAAAACAAAAAAACAATAAACGAGTCATTCGCCCCTCTTTCATTTTGGGAACCAATCACCCACATTGGATTCCTTGAAACATGATTGTATTAAAAGGTTTATACAAAAACGCAATACATTTATATTTAGTAAAAAGATCTATCAGCTCTTTGCTAGATCTAATTCATAAGAAATTGCATATACCCAAACATTTTTTTTATATAGATTGCATCCCATATCTAAACAAGTGATTTAATATTACCGTACCAATATTGCTGATAAGTCATCCTAGTAGCTAGTAGTGATACATTAATTCATAATGACAGATTGTCTACCTACATTTTTAATAGTCGATCTGAGCTTCATTCTCTGAATGAAAAGCAGAAATATTCTCTCGAAAGTGCAGAATAGTATGTTTTAAACTACAGGAGTCTAGATCTATTTGGGGATAAGGGGAATTTTCACCAGTTGAGTTTCCTATATGTTTGAGATTCTTTGTGTTTGTAGTAAAACATCTTGTCTCGTCATTTTTTTTAACTCAATCATAGACAGTAGTATTTAATGTCTACACTGAAGACAGAGCTGTCAAACATCGTTTCCGAAAACAAAAAAACAAAACTTTAACTTTACAATCCAATCTTTATAGTCTCTCAAGCCAGACATTCTGTTCCACAATATGCAAATTCTACCGAGACTCTGCCAGGCACAATGTAAAATCATGAAATTATAGTTACGGTAAGAATGGGAAAAATATATATTACATTTTTCTTTTCTGCTAAGCAGCTACCTAGCAATTGGCTTCGACTGAAGCCTGCAGCTCACTTCAAACAAAGTCGGATGTTTTGGGCTTCGGGCCGAAGTTCAGACCGAAACAGCTACACCAGAGTTCTGAACTTAACTCTGCTGTTTGTTTAACTCAAACTCCAACACGCTTTAACATTTTGTGTCAGATATTTCACCATTTCTGGCGACAGAGGCCGTGTGCTATCTCTGTCCATTGTTTAATTGTCATCAGGTTTGTAGTATACACTGGGAGAGGGGTTCTAGAGGTTTGACAACCTTTCTACTAATCTAAACTATGGTACGTTTTGCTGGAAGATTGTGGTTGTGGAAATAAAAGATCTCAGGACGGAGATTAATCACAGGACGGAACATTAATGATATCATAACCGAGCGCACCGCTCTACAGGCTGGGAGCGCCTGTTGGGCAACATTCGATGTCATTTCCGGTTGGGACGTCATCCAAAGTTGTCCCCCTCCATTTTAGTGGATGAGAGGAAAAGTCTTCAAACGTGAATAACTCTTGATCTAAATCAATCCGTCCAATTCTAACCAAAGATTAGGTTTTGCGGTCCCGTCGCTTGTCGCGTTAGAAGTAATCATACTTCCCGTTGTTGTCGATCGCCTCGGGGGTGTTTTGGCTACATCTAGCTACTTCAGCTACATCCAAGATGGCGCCTTGTGCACCTTGAAATGGGCCCTGAAGAAACAAATCGCTGGGCGTCCTGATTTTATGGTTACAAATACCTCCGGGCATTCTAGGTGATTCACCCGTGCTGCGGGTTAAAAATCACCCGTGGCTTCCTGTGAGGTTATAGGTTAGGGTTTGGGATAAAGTTAGTTTGGAATTATGAGAGGTCGGAATATTGTCAGAATAAGTCAGAATAATGACATGGCACCGCCATTTTGGTCCCATTGACCTTTGTTTATTTGCGTAACATTATTTTGTTGGCGCAAGGAGTTATTCATGCGCATCTATTGCGAAAGCAAACAAATAGGGAGGCCAGTTCCAAATGCATGTATATGGTTGCAGAAAGAGTGTCTAATAGGTGTCGATCTAAAATCCAAATAACATGCATAAACAATTATGAAAAAACAGTGGAGGACTTTTGAGGTTAAAAATGTGAAAGCTGGCCCAGACGGTTAGCTCAACCGTCTGGGCACCTAGGCTGCCGAGCCAGCCGGACTGTGTGCCGCGGGTTCGACTCCCGAGCCCGACGGCCTTTGCCGTGTGTCACTCCCCAATCTCTCTCTCCTCCTTCCCTGTCTGTCTACTGTTCACTATCAATAAAGGCACAAAAAAGTGACAAAACGACAGCCTTGTTTGGAAACTGGGGCCAGCCGACGGTCTGTCTTGACTTGAGAGACTACGTGTTCTGTTCTGAATCCACGGAGAACAAAGCTGAACTCTCGGACGCATGATTGCTCTTCACATCGCCGTCCACCTCTCTGACACCCCCACCACCGCGCACCCGTTTGCCTGGAAGTGTATTTTTTTTGTTGTTTTTTTTTTTTAAACTAAACGAATGATTCAAGCTTTACACTTCGTAAATATTACATGGTACACCAGAATGTGCTACATTAGCAGCTATATAAACAGTACGTCACATTATATTAGGTCGTTATGAAAATGTACAAAAAAATGCCGTCGAGTGTTCATTTTTAAAACCCTTTGCCCCATTGTTGGCGATTATTTTCTTTTTTTTCAAAGCAAGGCAAATATGTCAGCAAGAGAGAGAGAGAGAGAGAGAGAGAGAGAGAGAGAGAGAGAGAGAGAGAGAGCTACACATGGAGTTGAGTGTTCAGCATTGATAGACTTGATAAATAAATAAATAATTAAATAAATAAATTACAGCAGCAAAAAAGTAATAATTAAATCCACTCCCTCTATTAGACCCCCCCCCCCCCCCCCCCTCCTTATAAAGGAGCATGAAGCCCTATATAGGCTGAGTTTGGAGTTTAAACCACAACAGATTAAAAACATGGCCGGCTGATTTAAATGGAGTCCCCCAGAATAATCACATTGTAACTAGGGGCCCCCCAGAATAATCAAATTTGAACTGGGGACCCCCAGAATAATCAACTTTGAACTGGGACCCCTCAGAATAATCAAATTTGAACTGGGGACCCCTATAATAATCAAATTTGAACTGGGAACCCCCAGAATAATCAAATTTGAACTGGGGACCCTAATCAAATTTGAACTGGGACCCCCCAGAACAATCATATTTGAACTGGGAACCCCCATCCTGACAAGCACTTGGAATTGCAGGCATTAAATTACATTTTTTGGTTCCATAAATATTGTGAAAGTAGCAGATCTACAGTTGTATAGAGCTTCTATATATTTTCACAAATTTTGCCTCTTCCTTGACCTTAGCCTATATGTTTTGCCTATTTGGCCAATGTTTGACCAGCTTTTATAGTTTAGTTTGTTCATTACTTTTATACCGTAAATTGAGGTATTTAAAAGCTCTGAAAAAAATCCTTAAATTGTCGCTTCGCTGGTCCATGCCTCATTGCCTGCACCTGGGGAGCACCCATGGTTCTGGAGACATTCCAAAATCTAAACACACCCATCATTAATTTCATTAGCTGCAGGTGTGTTGCTTAGCCTGCCATTGTTATTTTACCTGCTGGGGGTGGGAAAAAAACAAAGAAACTATAAAATCAACCTATAGGGTATCACTCCCTTTCAAGCATATGGCATCCCCTATTTAAAAATAAAGAAGAAATAGCGAACTTTCGGATGCCATTTCCACCGCTTAACACCGTCGTGCGACAAAGTATAAAAAAGAGGGCTTACGTTGGTTAATGCAAATGTGATTGATTCTGGTTTTTTTTCCTTTTTTCTTTTCTTTGCATCATCTACACCTGGATGCCCTGAACCGCCTGCTTGATGTTCTCCAGCAGAGCCTTGTTCTCCGGGCTCTGGTAGTGGTCCTGGTGGGTGTACATGTCCGTCAACGTGCTCACGTACGAGTCAAAGTTCTGCTCATTCATTGGTTCCTGAGGAGGAGGGGGAGGGGGAAAATCAAAGTTCTGCTCATTCATTGGTTCCTGAGGAGGAGGGGGAGGGGGGAAATCAAAGTTCTGCTCATTCATTGGTTCCTGAGGAGGAGGGGGAAAATCAAAGTTCTGCTCATTCATTGGTTCCTGAGGAGGAGGAGGAGGAGGGGGGGGGGGGGGGCATGGCCACCAATTAGACCAGTGGTTTTCAAACCTTTTCATAAGAACACGGACCATTTTTGTATTCAGCATTTGAGACGGAACCATCGTTTGATGACATTTAGCCTCTCACACCCAAAACGAACGAATATTTTTTTTATCGTTGGATAAGATTTTGTCTACAATTCCATGCGGCGTCAATGCGGCGCCATATGAGATAACAGGCAAACGCAGATCAAAAATAACAATTCTTCCACATTCTCTAATTGTGTAGAACGATTTAACTCTTGAGAGCGTAACATTAAACCATTTGGACCCGTAATTGCAAAGAAGAAAAACACCAAAGAAAAGTGCCTGTTTTCTTGATTTGTTCGGACCGAAAAATTGTGTTGTCATGATTTGTCACAACTCTAGTTGGCTTTGTATGAGGCTTAAAAGGTCTTTAAATAAATACTTTTTGAAATGTCTATGAGGAAAATGAACGGGGAATCATTTCCTGGGCCCTGGTAGGGGGTGGGACTGCGGCGCTCTATAAGGGTCCATTTGGTTAACAACTCTCCATCATTTAGCTGATGGGGACCACCTGGAATCCCTTCAAGGGCCACTGGTGGTCCCCGGACCACTGGCTGAAGACCTCTGAATTAAACGACCAAACGCCAAAGCGACCTATCCATTGTTGATTGGTTGTTCACATGCACAGCACACCAATCACGCCGACAGTCACATCGCATGAACTGATTGATTAATTAAAGGAGAATTTCGGACTATAGTCGTGATCTAATTGCCTTTAATCTAGTCTCACGTTACCAGACTGTTGCCTCCGTGATTTCCAAACGCTTCATCATACAGTCTGGATCATACAACGGAAGAGCTATCATGCGTAAGCGATAAAGCGGAAGTGGAGCCTCGACCTCGCCACTTCTGTTTCGTCTTTACAGTCGCGCACATTTATCCTAATATAAATAGAAAACATCTAAGCATATATAGCTTGTTGCTTAGCAGAAAAGGAAATAAAAAAAAGAAGCCCTAAAGATATTTTAAAATATATTTTCGTGAACGGAAATGGCAGCTTCCTTACTCAGCTCATGTGGGGGCTATAGTTCCAGACTCTATATAGCATTCCGTTACTCAGCTCATGGGGCTATAGTTCCAGACTCTATATAGCATTCCGTTACTCAGCTCATGGGGCTATAGTTCCAGACTCTATATAGCATTCCGTTACTCAGCTCATGGGGCTATAGTTCCAGACTCTATATAGCATTCCGTTACTCAGCTCATGGGGCTATAGTTCCAGACTCTATATAGCATTCCGTTACTCAGCTCATGGGGCTATAGTTCCAGACTCTATATAGCATTCCGTTACTCAGCTCATGGGGCTATAGTTCCAGACTCTATATAGCATTCCGTTACTCAGCTCATGGGGCTATAGTTCCAGACTCTATATAGCATTCCGTTACTCAGCTCATGGGGCTATAGTTCCAGACTCTATATAGCATTCCGTTACTCAGCTCATGGGAGCTATAATTCCAGACTCTATATAGCATTCCGTTACTCAGCTCATGGGAGCTATAATTCCAGACTCTATATAGCATTCCGTTACTCAGCTCATGCGGGGGCTATAGTTCCAGACTCTATATAGCATTCCGTTACTCAGCTCATGGGGCTATAATTCCAGACTCTATATAGCATTCCGTTACTCAGCTCATGCGGGGGCTATAGTTCCAGACTCTATAGCATTCCGTTACTCAGCTCATGGGGCTATAGTTCCAGACTCTATATAGCATTTGGAGATTGTGGAATAGTTGTCTGAATACCTTTTAATCTGATATTGTTATTATGACCTATAGAATGAGAACAAGAGAATGTTCATAGTAGGGCTGGGACTTTAACTGATTTAGAATAGATGAATAAAGTACAGATAACAATAACGCGATTAAAAAATGTAACATATTTGAATAATCGCTATAGCTTAGTTTTTGCACCACAGAACCTTTCTCACTGGCCGAAGTTCAGGCGTACCGATCATACCGGTGCACGCAACAGGAGAAGAAGCCGATCAGTGGATGGAAGCCCAGTGGATGGAAATAAAACAACTCACTTATTAACTCGTATACCAAAATCCGTTGTAATAGAAACAAATAATCCTTCTCAGGTCAAATATTAAAATGCTATTAATTTTAATTACTTCATTACAACGCCTCAAATTAATTAGATCAATGTTTTTATTAATCAAGTCCCAGCCCTATAGTCTAGTAGCCAGAATGTGAACCCAGACATGGTGAGTACACCAACGTTTTATGTTAGAAATGTTTAGTATGGGTCCCCAGCATGTAGAAACTGCTGGATGCTAACTTGCATATGTTGAGCAATTTTCATATTGGTATAATATCTGACCATACCATTAACAACCTATGAGGAGAAAAAAAATAAAAAAAATACATAAAGCATGATGAAATTTGGATTTATTTTTGCCTTCTATAGGTTGTTAATGGTATGGTCACATATTATGCCAATTATGAAAATTGCTCCACATATGCAAGTTAGCATCCGGCAGTTTCTACATGCTGGGGACCCATACTCAACATTTCTAACATAAAACTTTGGTGTACTCAACATGTCTGGGTTCACAATGGGGCTCTATGGGCTGGCTACTAGACTACTAGTTCATATAGCTCCATCCCGAGCCTCCCGCAGCTCCGAGTGTGCAGGCAGGGTGGGGTTTTGCGGTAAATCTCTTATTCTGATCGCTGGGAAATTCATTTGTATTTATTTATTTTCTTCGATAGCCGTAGTGGGTTAGGACAGCCCAAAGGAGACTTTGGATGACATCACAGGAGAAATCTTGTTTTGCAAGACTCCCGGAGGTACAAACTCTGTGGACAGAATCTATATAGTCATACAATAAAGGGTGTTCAATAGCACTGATTTATGCAAAGAAAAATCACACCCGTGTGAACTGAGTGGTGTAAGGTATTATATAGCCTGATCAGCTGTGGTCTGACGTAATGTCTGATGTAATGAAATCAGCATCAACCAATCAGCATCAACCGTGCTCATTTTTTGAGCACAGACAGACAGACTAACAAAGCCAGTTGTAGGAGTGGTTTACACCACTCAAAAAATAATAATAATCAAAAACCTCAAAAATGGAGTTAGGAGGTTTCCTCCCGACATCAACGAGATAATACCATCTGATTATGGTAAGAATTAAAGGAATTCTCCTTTAACCCTTTTAGGCCTGACTTTGAAAAGAAGAAATGTCTTCTAAATCCTGACAGTTTTCTGAAATACCTACAGTATGTTTCTATATTAGTGGTGCTCAATATTTCATGTCAAGGACCCAACAATTATATGTAATTGGGCCACCGACCCCCATCTGAAAATGTGTTGTTCCAGGAACCCCACAGAAGCAAAGATTTGAGTTAAAAACGTTCGCTCTGAAAGAATATATATTCAAAGATATGTGCCGCATTTTAAATAGCAGACCTACATATATAACCTGACTCCGCCAGATGGGGCAGCAGAGAGTACACTGGGTTCCCCCCTCCTGCTCCCATCTGGGAACTCTCAGGCAGACTCTCAGGCAGACTTGATGGCCAATCAGCTGCAGCTAGAGGCGGGATCAAGGCATACACAGTGCTGCCTTGATCCCGCCTCTAGCTGCCGCTGATTGGCCAGGCCGTTTTGTGGCCGGGCATCAAGTCTGCCTGAGAGTTCCCAGATGGGAGCAGGAGGGGGGAACCCAGTGTACTCTCTGCTGCCCCATCTGGCGGAGTCAGGTTACTACATATAAGCAGACCTATATACTCGTATAAGCGAGCTTATACGAGCTTGTAGATCTGTTATTTTTCAATAGCTAAAGTAGAACATAAAGGTTTGTAAAAGAGAGGAGGGTCGGAGGAAGGACACAGACAGTAAACAGACATAGGTCATAATGGGGTGAATGGATTAGCCAATGGAGACAGAGGCAGAGCATGGATGAACCAATGGAAAGGAGAAGGAACAATTAAAGAAGGAACAATTAAATAAAAAATACTCTATGAATAAAACAAAACATAAATAGCATGATGTGTTGTGAGCTTGTACATTAGCTTTTCTTCTTAAAAAAATAA
Source organism: Electrona antarctica (assembly GCF_951216825.1). NCBI lineage: Eukaryota > Metazoa > Chordata > Actinopteri > Myctophiformes > Myctophidae > Electrona > Electrona antarctica. Next base: position 43,457,030 of record NC_136798.1, on the reverse strand, counting down.
AAAAAAATAAGAAACTATCCGTGGCTATTTGGTCGACCTTTTCCATCGATATGTGAACGTGGCTGTTATATGATTTGCTGATTGAATTTCAATTTCATTTGAGCTTTTGAATTATTCTTCTCTAATTACACTATTGTGTTTTATAAATGGTCCCTGTTATGATTGGTGTCTGCTTGGTGTCTGCTGAACAATACACACTTAACATTATTGATTTCAGTGTTTTGCATCGTATTCTTTTTTCATCTTGTGAGGTTCTGCCGCTATTCATTTCAACGGTGTGACATGACACCACGTTACCTTTCTGGATAGAATAATCGTCAATTTAATGTGAAAGTCGGAAGTGGCTTGTAGTCGGTATCAGCCTGTAACACGCGGGAGTCTAGACGGATGCCACGCCTAGTATCAGCTCCCAGAACTTTCCGCACAACTTGCCGCACCCAAGCCGCGCTATACTCATACGCTGAGTTGGCGGTGGCCCGGGATCGAACCCATGACCTTGTGGTCCAAAGGCGAGAGCTCTACCGACTAAGCTACCCCGGATACAATGTATCGCTCCGTGATTTAACGTGTATAGTTGTGATGTCATGACAGCATATAGTGGGAGGAGGGAAAGGAGGAGGGGGGGGTGCAGAAAAGAAGGGTAATTGAGATAAAAGGACAAAAGGGATAATAAAGGATTGAGGCTTGTTTCTTACTCTGTGGGTCATCTGTACACCACGGCCGATATATGCTTTACAGGGGGCGCGTTTCTGAGCCGGGGGTCTCTATACAGAGAGAGAGGGGTGTACAGAGGATCTATTAGTCTGATATACTACACACACACACACTGACACAGGAGTCTAGTGTTAGTGCGTGCGTGCGTGCGTGCGTGCGTGCGTGCGTGCGTGCGTGCGTGCGTGCGTGCGTGCGTGTGTGTGTGGCAAACTAATTATACATTCTCTCCAGTGTCACTAGACCACTGGGCCCTTTTTGAACCTATAGCTCCTCGCCACTCGCCCTACACACTTCCACTTGGTTTGAGCATAGATATATAAATAATAGAGACAGCACCGGGATTCCCCTCCCATCCAGTGCCGTCTCTATTGTTCATATATATATATCTATGCTCAAAACAAGTGGAAGTGTGTGTAGGGCGAGTGGCGAGGAGCTATAGGTTCAAAAAGGGGTCTGGAAAATCTATTAAGTCTGTTACACACACACCCACACACACACATAAGGCCTCATTCACACATAAAGAACATATGTTCTGCATGTGCTCTGCCTGTGTTTGATGGCCGCCTCAATGCTTTTCCAAATGGGAGTCACATGGGTTTGACCAAACATTTGTGTTTGATGGAGGGGAGGCGGGGGACCAGAACACAGCCCTCAAACACAAATGTTTGGTCGAGCCATGTGACTCCCATTGGAAAAGCATTGAGGTGGCCATTAAACACAGGCAGAGCACAGAACATATGTTATTTATGTGTGAATGAGGCCTAGATTGGGCCTGTGTTACCATGCAGGTAACGGGGCTGTTCTCACAGGCCGGGGTCACCAACATGTCCATACAAGACTTGTCTTTGTCTGTGGGCATTTATGTATTTTTTTTACCATAATATTGTTGGGTTTTTATTTTGATTACGAGTCCCGAGTGCAGGTTCTCAAATGTTTTATTTTCATGGACCCCCTATAACCCTGAGATTGTACACATGGAAGCAAATGGACCCATAGTAGTCCTGGAAACCCAGACGTTTTTTTATTTCCAGGGAGAGAAAAAAAAAAGTCTGGGACCGAGTCCACTTCAATTCGGCCTAGAGTAGCGCAAACGTCGCTCACTCTCGGCTGATTTCTGATCGTCTGCACCTTTGTTAAATTGACGCACACACGTACACACACGCGCACACACTCCTCTCTCTCTCCGTCGCTCTAATTAATTAGCCTCATGTCGTGCAGCTGCGTCTAGATTCTCCCGGCGGATCCTGCCGGGAACTGCTTATGCCATAGAAAGTAGAGGTGGACCCCAGGCTAGACCCATAGGGACCCGTAGGGTCCATTTGGTTCCATTTGTACACACTCAGAGTTACAGAAGCTGTAATGGTTCATTTGGACCACCTTCAAAGGAACCTCGAAGGTCCCTCAACCCACTTTGAGCACACATTAATTAATAGAAAGATGTTCTCAACTGGATATTTGTAACTTATCAATGTATTGGCTAATAGATCAATGATTTATTATCCAATTTAGGCCCAGCTGTCTTCTCTCTACACAACGGAACCATATGGACACAGTCACACACACATGTAGCAGCAGCATGTTTGTCAAACTGAAAAAAAAGCCAAAGCAGTTGGTTGAGGCGTTGATGTGCATGGTTCGTGGTCAATGTGTGTGAGGCGTCAAAACACGCACGCACGCACGCACGCACACACGCACACACGCACGCGCGCGCACTCACACGCACACACACAGCCAACGGAGGAAACAAACAGATGAGCGTTACATTTATTACATTCACTACAATTCACTCAAAACGAGCTTGTAGCTTGAGCTTGTAGATCAGCAATTTTTGCTATTATTTTAAGTGAAATCCTGAATAATGTTTTGCTATTTTTGAATTGGAATCCATTTTTATTTCATTTCAAATGCCTTTAATTATAGTCATGTTAACTTTATGAACTAAATTGGAAATTGGGCGTAAAAAAAGACAATAACTACTCGTTAAGCTATTAATTTAGACGGAAGTAATTAAAGTGGGGTCATGTTTGACCATGAACCTGAGGGCCACATTAAGTGAAGGTGGCGGCGCCCACGTGTCCTGCAATGCCCTACCGTACCATGTGCGGGAGCTGGATGTTGGCCAGGCTGTTGATGAGCGTCTGGCTCAGGTTGGCGAGCTCGTGGAGCAGCGAGTCGTTCTGCTGCTCCATGGCCTTGTTCTCCTCCTCGATGGACTTCAGGCTGCTCTCCATGGTGGTGATCTGACGCACGCAACGCAATGCACGCACGCACGCACGCACGCACGCACGCACGCACGCACGCACGCACGCACGCACGCACGCACGCACGCAAACACACACACACACACAAACAGGAGGACACGGACGTAGACAGACAGACAGACAGTCAGAGAGTCGTGCGACAGTTCTCCATAGCGGAGTGACACCCCCCAGGGCCAATGAAAGTTTGAGCACTTTTACCACAAAAAAAGGACAGGTAAAGTGTTTCTCCCGCGTGCTAGATAATTACAAGCTTTTGCTACAAAACTGTACTAAACTAAACTAAATGATGTGTAAAAACTGGTTTCTTTCAAACTTGGCCTGAAAAATAAAGTATAGGAAAAGTTGAGAGACAGATCGACAGTATAGGAGTGATAGATGGTAGATAAGCTGAGAGAGAGAGAGAGAGAGAGACAGCGTATAGGAGAGACAGTTGAGACGGAGACAGCGTAGGAGAGACCAGAGCCATCTAATAGAAAAGTTACGATATTGAGGGGGCAGAAACCGAGCGCTGTTCATGGAGCCTGGAGAGGGACAAGTTGGAGTTTGAAATACATTGTTTTCGACGAGGGCGGCGCAAATAAGAGCAATTTTAGGCATGTGTACCAAAATGCCAACTGTTTTAAAGTATTGTACAGTAACAACTAAAGTCTCTGTAATGTTTATGTTGTACGATTACTACAAAACAATCTAAAATAAAGGGATTTAAGATCATTAAAGCTGGGCTGTTGCCCTGAGTCCAATGCATTTCTGCCTTCTTCCGGTCCAGGACTTGTCCCAGTTGGTTGTCCCCATTCTCAATAGAAGTCTATGTACGTAGGAGAGCCGCCATTGGACTGAAGCCCCATGAAGTGAACGGAGTTTGCGTAACTCTGTCTCACTCTATGGCTCTGGGAGAGACTTACTTGAGTCCTAAGCTTGATCATGTCCGATTCCACTTGATTGTTCGACTCGTTTAAATCTTTGATTTCTTCATCCAGCTGTTTGATTTCCTCGTCGTTTTCTATGCCTGGAAGGAGAGTTTAATTGAACAGTGCATGAGCCTCTGAGTGTCGTTTTATAATACTACGAGAGGGACAGATTGGAACACGTCCGTCCATTGAGGTCAGAGTGTTGATTTTGTCGACTAAAACTAAGACGAAAAATGTTCGTTGACTACCTTTTTCCACTGACGAAATGGAAACTAAATTGAAACTAAGCTACAGTTGGAGGCCATCGATATTGTCCTTTTCTTTTTGCTGACCGAGTGGTCACCGAGTGGCGCGCTACGAGTGGCGCGCTACGAGCTTGTAGGTCTGCTATTTTTGAAAAATCGTGAAAATATTTATTTCAGAAAACTGGAGGATTTAGAAGGATTTTTTAAAATGTTGAGGTCAGGCCTAAATGGGTCAAATGATAAGGGACAATATCGGTGGCACCCAACTGTATGATGACTAAAACTAAGACTAAACAATTTCGTCAATACATTAAAACTAGACTAGTTAGGAAGGGACTAGTGGACAAGAGATCCAGTACAAGTCATTTTACAATTAGTTGCATGCTGAAAATCGCAGATCTACAAGCTCACAAGCTTGTAGATCTGCTATTTTCAGCAAGTGAAAAGAAAGTGAAAAAGTCATTACGACGGCACCGAGGCCCGCCGAAATACATGTTGTTCGACTAAATCAACTGTAGATCGAGTCGACTAAAATCGTATGATATTCAGCCAACTAAAACCAGACTAACACTAAGACATTCCAGGTGACTAAAATGTGACAAAAACTAAATTAAAAAACTATTCAAGAGACTAATGACTGGAACTAAAATCAAAATGTGCTGTCACAAAACAACACTGATTATTTGAGATGAAGGCTATATCACCTCTACTGGCGCGCTGTTTGATTGTCAACATCTCCACTCCTGTCATCCTGGACTTCTTCATAGCAGACGTGGCTCGAGGGCAGCCGGACAGACTGGAACATATATATGAACAATAACACTCTCAGTGGCGTGCACAGACATTCGTGACCAATTTAGGCAGGGACTAAGTCCGTGGATTTTTTCGTAACTTGCAACTTATCAATGAACACCATGTATTGGCTAATGGATCAATGATTTATTATCCAATTTAGGCCCAGCTGTCTTCTCTGCTAAGTACTAATTCCTACACGGGTTGTGTTTATAACCACACCCCTGGGTAAGTTTACTGAGGTTAAGGTTAGGGTTAGGGTTAGGTTTAGGTATAGTTTTACTGAGGTTAAGGTTAGGGTTAGGGTTAGGTTTAGGTATAGTTTTACTGAGGTTAAGGTTAGGGTTAGGGTTAGGTTTAGGCTGTCAATCACAGCGACTGGCCAATCACAGCGCGTCGACTGCACAACCCGTGTAGGCTTTGGTATGTTGCGTCTTCTCTCTACACAACGGAACCATATGGACACAGTCACACACACATGTAGCAGCAGCATGTTTGTCAAACTGAAAAAAGCCAAAGCAGTTGGTTGAGGCGTCGAGGTGCATGGTTCGTGGTCAATGTTACGTGAAAGCAGGGAATCACAGCTTCAAATTGACATATTGGTTGTTCAGTTTGACCCACCAATTTTGGAGATATGGCTTATAGAGTAATGTCTTGCAGAAAACAGCAAGTCTTGAGAAAACACGCTTAAAAGGTTCACTTCACGGCGAGCCGCCCCGCGTCCGAACCGGTTGAGAAATGACAGAGTTTACCGTGTGGGGGTCACTGTACTGTACTGTACTGTACTGTACTGTACTGTACTGTACTGTACTGTACTGTACTGTACTGTACTGTACTGTACTGGCACACCCAAAATCACCATATATACAATCAATATGTGCGTGTGTGTTTGGTGTTAGGTGGTGAAAAACAGCCATGCTGTTTTCGTGCTCAGACGCACCCACCCACCCACCCAGCCAGACAGCCAGCCAGCCACCCAGCCACCCACCCACCCACCCAGCCAGCCACCCACCCAGCCACCCACCCACCCACCCACCCAGCCAGCCAGCCACCCACCCAGCCAGCCAGCCAGCCACCCACCCAGCCAGCCAGCCACCCAGCCACCCACCCAGCCAGCCAGCCAGCCAGCCAGCCACCCACCCAGCCACCCACCCACCCACCCGCCCACCCACCCAGCCAGCCAGCCACCCAGCCACCCACCCACCCACCCAGCCAGCCAGCCAGCCAGCCAGCCACCCACCCAGCCAGCCAGCCAGCCAGCCAGCCACCCACCCACCCACCCACCCAGCCAGCCAGCCAGCCAGCCAGCCACCCACCCAGCCACCCAGCCAGCCAGCCAGCCAGCCAGCCAGCCAGCCACCCACCCAGCCAGCCAGCCACCCACCCACCCAGCCAGCCAGCCACCCACCCACCCACCCAGCCAGCCAGCCACCCACCCACCCAGCCACCCAGCCAGCCAGCCACCCAGCCACCCACCCACCCAGCCACCCACCCAGCCACCCAGCCAGCCAGCCAGCCACCCACCCACACACATAGCTCCGTAACCACTCAAGAAGAAAAGACAGAAAGACTAACACACACCTCCTGTGGGTGAGGAAGCTGCCGCTGACGTGCCCCGAGCCGTCACAGCCGGGCGTGGGGCAGCTCATGCCGTCCGTCTTGCCGCTCTTCCACGCCAGGGCGGGCGAGCCGTTCACGTAGCCGTCCTTCTGCCTCTTGGCCGCCAGGGGGCAGCCCGACGCGCTGCGGTGGGACGCGTACTTCCCCGTCACGTGGCCCTGGCCGTCGCAGCCCGGCACGGGACACCTGGGAGAGGAAGGAAGAGGAGGAGGTTTGGGGACTTCCGTCATATAGAATCACCGTTTCCCCCCCCCCCCCAAACAATAGTGTTTTAACCCATTTAGACCTATACGTTCGATTCTACAAAATGTCTTCTGAATCATGACAGTTTTCTGAATAACCTGTGTTTCTATGTCAGTGGTTCTCAAACGATTTCATGTCAAGGATCCCAGAAATGTTATGTAATCGGCCGCCGACCCCCCATCTGAAAATATGTTGTTCCAGGGACCCCTCCCCCAGAAGCAAAGATTTGAGTTCAATACATTCGCTCTGAAAGAATACTATATATATTCAAAGATTTGCGCCACAATTTCACGATTTTTCAAAAATAGCAGATCTACAAGCTTGTAGTGCCGCGCTATGAGCTTGTAGAGCTGCTATTTTTTAATAGCTAAAGTATAACATAATGCTTAAAACACCAAAAGGGTTTCCCGCCCAGAATATACTAGGGATGTATAATAACCACCAACAGCGCCATCTGGTGGTGATGGCTCCGAGCGCCGTCCAGTGATTTAATACAGGCGAAGCATCTTATTCTGAAAGCCGTTTCACTTGGAAACCGAAATCCGCTATGTAATCCGCGATTGTCATGTAAACCAGCTAAAACATATACTTTTTGTATTTGAGGATCATATCGTTTAGAGAAATGAGCCGCAAATCCAAGCTTGTTTTGACACTAAAAAAGAAGAATCCGGATATATTACGATTATAAAAACTACGTTCACATACAGCATAAGCCAGTGGAATTTTCATTTACTTTTTTTTTTTGAATTTTTAATCGCTCATCATATCAATATCGGCCGATGTGTTGGCCTTAAAAATGGTATCGGTATCGAACCGATATAAAAAATAATTTATAATTTATAATAATTATAATTATTTAGTTGATATTTTATTTTGTAATAATTATGTTGAAAACAAAAATAAAAATAAATAAAAGACTGAAAAAAGGCTTTTTGTGATGATGATGAAGGCTTGGAACATTAAAAAACAAACAAAAAACCCCACACTATATTCAAGTTGTTTATGTTGGGATATGGGCCAACATTTCAATAACAGTGCATCCCTAGTTTTGAAATAAAGAGGCATGCGTGTGTGTGCGTGCGTGCGTGTATTTTAATGCTTGGATAAAGGTGCCACCACTTCAGATGCTGCTACACAGTGGGCACATATTCGCGCAAAGAAGCGTCAAGAAGACACCTAGTCCAGACCAGGTGTCTCTTCCTGGTTTTTTAAACAGCTGGTGGATGGTAAATGACGCTTTGCGCGCGGCTGCAACTTATAGCGTCGGAAAAGCGCTTCCGTTTTTCTGCCGACGCTACAAGTCAGTGTTGTTTTTGGCAGCAAATTTCTATTTTAGTTTAGTCATAGTCTATGGAATGAAACTTCATTTAGTTTTAGTCACATTTTAGTCACCTGGAATGTTTTGGTGTTAGTCTAGTTTTAGTCGACTAAATGTCAGGCAAAACTAAATCTACAGTTGCTTTAGTCGACTAAAATGTATTTTGGCGGGCCTTGATGCCGTCGTAATGATTGTTTTTACACTTGCTGAAACCAAGTGTAAAATGACTTATACTGGATCTCTTGTCCACTAGTCCCTTCCTAACATTTTAGTCGAATGTACGAAATCGTCAGTATATCTAGTCTTAGTTTTAGTCACGATAGCTCAGTTTTCATTTAGTTTCCAGTTATAGTTTTTGTCAGTGAAAAAAAGGTAGTCGACGGACATTTTTTGTCTTAGTTTTAGTCGACCAAATCAACGCTGCTACAAGTTGCAGCCGTGCACGAAGTGTCATCTCCCATCCACCAGCTGTTTAACAAAGAGGAGGAGACGCCTGGTCTACCCATTCACTGTGTCCACACCATAGAGCAGGGATGTCAAACTCAAATACACAGTGGGCCAAAATAAAGAAATCGGTCAAGGTCGAGGGCCGGACTGTGTTTCAACACACGGGCACCGCGGTCATGAGGACGTCCCAGGCAAACAGCAAAAAAGTAAATGCATTTAAAACTGAAAATGCATTATTATTAAGCTCAGTTTCCTGTTCTATGATCCTCACCAATACTTGTAGTATTATGGTGGTCCGTGCAATATACCAGAGGGCCAGTTCTAATACTAATTAAATATCATCCCGCGGGCCAAAGATAATTCATCCACGGGCCTGATTTGGCCCCCGGGCCTTGAGTTTGACATATATGCCATAGAGTATATAAAAGGATAGAGACTGAACTGGCGAAGCTCCGCCCACCCAGCTATTCATGTCAGTGGAATTTGCTCAGTGGCGTTTTGAAGCACCCGGAAGACTGCCGGAAGTACCATCTCAGAACGTCTACTTCCGCATTTGACCACCACATTTTTGTGGTCAAATGCGGAAGTGCAACCGAGCGCTCAATGTTAAAGCACAGCTGCACGGGGTTTCCCGGTCATGAATCCACGGGTCCGCCTGTAGTCCCTCCTCCTACCACTAGGGCCCAGAGCTTCAACGTTGAATAGCCTCACTGGCCCCTTGGTCCACACTTTGGGGTGGGACTTCCGGGACTGGGGAGTGAGTGACGGATGTTATGAGTGGAATGCTGTGGTGTGTGTGAGCAGCACAGAGAGTTACGGTGAATGATGATGAGTTGTACTGACTTGGTTATTAATAAATAGAGAACCTCAACTGGTGAACTATACGTCTCCGCCTCCGGGTTCCTGGGATCGCGGCGATTCTTCCGCTCGTGGCAGGCGTCTCTTCCTGTTTTGGTGGATGGAAATTAAGTTCCACCCTTTGCGGCAGAATGCCGCGTCGGCCAGATTCCCGGAAAAGCTTGCCCCCCCCTGCGGCAAATGGAAGCCGCGCAAGCTTCATTTTCCATCCACCAGCTGTCTAAAAACCAGGAAGAGACTCCGGCTCTGAGCGGAAAAATGCCGCGCCTAGACGCCTATTCAGATACATTCCCATACCTTGACTGCTCTCACCTGATTGGCTCAGTGCCCTGACTGCTCTCACCTGATTGGCTCAGCACCCTGACTGCTCGCACCTGATTGGTTCAGTACCCTGACTGCTCTCACCTGATTGGCTCAGTCCCCCGACTGCTCTCACCTGATTGGCTCGGTCCCCTGACTGCTCTCACCTGATTGGTTTAGTATCCTGACTGCTCTCAACTGATTGGCTCAGTTCCCTGACTGCTCTCACCTGATTGGTTTAGTATCCTGACTGCTCTCACCTGATTGGCTCAGTCCCCCGACTGCTCTCACCTGATTGGCTCAGTATCCTTGACTGCTCTCACCTGATTGGCTCAGTCCCCCGACTGCTCTCACCTGATTGGCTCAGTATCCTTGACTGCTCTCACCTGATTGGCTCAGTCCCCCGACTGCTCTCACCTGATTGGCTCGGTCCCCTGACTGCTCTCACCTGATTGGCTCAGTCCCCCGACTGCTCTCACCTGATTGGCTCAGTATCCTTGACTGCTCTCACCTGATTGGTTCAGTATCCTGACTGCTCTCACCTGATTGGCTCCTGGTCGTCTTTGTCTTCTTTGCTGTGTAATATTTTTATCCCACTCTTCTTAGCTCGTGGACAGCCTGACAGACTGCAGGACGATAAGACACAACAGTGTATTAGGCCTGACGTCGACATTTAAAAAATAATCTTCTAAATCCTGACAGTTTTCTGTTTCTGTATCAGTGGTGCTCAATATTATGTCAAGGACCCCAAAAATGATATGTAATTGGGCCACCGACCCCAGTCTGAAAATATGTAGTTCCAGGGACTGCCCCAGAAGCAAAGATTTGAGTTAAAAACGTTTGCTCTGAAAGAATGTATATATTCAAAGAGTTGTGCCGCATTTTTCAAAAATAGCAGACCTACAAGCTCGTAGATCTGCTATTTTTAAGTATAACATAATGCTTAAAACACCAAAAGGGGTTCCCGCCCAGAATGGATTAAGCCATTTACACCTGAGGCCAGATTCTACAAAATGTCTTCCAAATCATGACTGTTTCTATGTCAGTGCTTCTCACACTATTTTATGTCACGGACCCCCACAAATTATATGTAATTGGCCACCGACCCCCATCTGAAAATATGTTGTTCCAGGGACCTCCCCCAGAAGCAAAGATTTGAGTTAAAAAACGTTCACTGTGAAAGAATATAATTATATTCAACGCTTTGTCACGATTTTCATCACGATTTTTCATCACGATTTTTCATCACGATTTTTCAAAAATAGCAGCTCTACCAAGCTTGTAGATCTGCTATTTTTCAACAGCTAAAGTTTATAATAATTGGTTAAAGTGGTTGAAAGCTATAAGGTAATACGGATGCGTCCTCAGGTCTAAATGGGTTAATATCCATGAAATATATACTGGTACAATACGGTGTGTGTGTGTGTGTGTGTGTGTGTGCGTGCGTGCGTGCGTGCGTGCGTGCGTGGCTCACGTGTGACTCTGATATTTAAAGATGGAGTGCCATGATTTTTTCCACCCTAAAACATGGTCATCAGGTCTTATTGTTACATAAGGAGGAAGAATTGTTTAAAAAAAGTGTACAGTGTTTGTTAAAATGTAATGTTTATGTGTGCACGCCCACCAGGTCATTAAGTATGCCTGGTTTGCCTGGTGCGTGGTGATGGGTGGTGATCCACCTGAACTGAAGCCGCACCCACAGCTGTAGTTGTATGATAAAGGGGGAGGGGTTAGGGGAGGGGCTGATAGTGTGATGTCACTATATTACTGTTTTTTTCATTGGCACGTTTGACTGTCAAGGGTTCAGCCTCCAGGAAGAAACCCTAAATACAAAGGGAATACATCATTGCACATAACAACCACACCAATGGATCTAATTAAGTAATGTCACCTCTTGAACACATGAAAATTTGGAAAAAGGTACAAGAATCACGGCACTCCATATTTAAGTTTAGTAAAAAAAGAAATGCACACAGGTGTCCTGTCTGTCTTGAAGGTCTGTACGCGTCACTGCTGTGACGGATCTGGAGACACAGCTGATGATGATCAGTCAATCCCAAGCTCAGGCCATCGATGACGTGATGCTGTGTGTGTGTGTGTGTGTGTGTGTGCGTGTGTGCGTGTGCATGTGCATGTGATGTGTGTGTGTACCTCCTGTGTGAGGCGTAGTTCCCAGTTATGTGTCCAGATCCGTCGCAGCCTGGCGTTGGACACCTGCGACAGACAGACAGACAGACAGACAGACAGACAGACAGACAGACAGACAGACAGACAGACAGACAGACAGACAGACAGACAGACAGACAGACAGACAGACAGAAGGGTCCAGTGAAGCCGGCCTATCGTGAGTATAGGGTTGTCCCGATCGGGCGACCGAAATCGGGGGGTGCCGATCGCGTCATTTTCACAAACGGCGATCGGGACATCCTTATAGTATCAATATTATATCCATATCCGTGATATTAGATTGGATATTGTCTGTGATTTTGGATATTACATACTATTGTGATATGATATATGGCATAAACGTGTTCTATAAAATATTAAAGTTTTGATCTGGGGGCGAAAAATAATCTGTATCGGCAGATGCTCAAAAATCAAAATGATGACGGTGAGGACTCACCTGAGGTCTTGTGAGTTGGGGGTCAGCATTCCTCTCATGCTCTTATCAGCTAACTGACAGCTGGGCAGACTGCAAGACACGACAACACACGTCATTCTCTCATCAGCTAACTGACAGCTGGGCAGACTGCAAGACACGACAACACACGTCATTCTCTCATCAGCTAACTGACAGCTGGGCAGACTGCGAGACACGACAACACGCGTCATGTTCTCATCAGCTAACTGACGGCTGGGCAGACTGCGAGACACGACAACACGCGTCATTCTCTCATCAGCTAACTCAGTGGTTTTCAATCTTTTTTCACGATCAAGGCCCGTTATTTATTCGGCATTTGATCCACGGACCACCGTTTGATGAGATGTAGCCTCTCAGACCCAAAATGTAGAATATTTTGTTGTCGTAGGGGGGGGGGGGGGGGGGGGGGGGGGGGGGGGATGAGGCAGATGCCCCGCTCCCCTCTGCCTCATCCCCTCCTGGTGCTGCGGCCACAATGTAAACACAATGTAAACAATGGGAGCGGGGCGGGGCCGAGAAAGGCCCTTATCCCTGGAGCTGAAGGGAAAGTGGGCCATCTGCTCTGCACGCCGCCATCAGCGTCTAGTCTCCATGGGGGGGGGGGGGGGGATATTGTATGCTTGCTAAATGCTCATGGAGTCTAATCGCCAACATAATCTTTTGCAATAAACATTTTGCTTGCTCCATATTGGTGTGATCTGTCCTTTTATTGAACTGGACAGACTGGGAGGTAAGACAAAAGACAACAGGACAGACCATCCATCCATCCATCCATCCATCCATCCATCCATCCATCCATCCATCCATCCATCCATCCACCCACCCACCCATCCATCCATCCATCCACCCATCCATCCACCCACCCATCCATCCACCCACCCACTTACGTGATCATTTCCTTCTTGGCCTCCTTACAGGAGGAGAACTTGTGTTTGGGGGAGTGCAGAGCTCCCCCTCCTGGCTGTTTGGGGGAGTGCAGGGGGAGGTCTCCCGGGTACCTTTGTTCATCCAGGAGATCGTGGAAAGGATCCAAGTCGCCGCCCTGGTGGAGGGAGGAGATATATATCATGGGGGTGTGTCCTATCATCAGGGCAAGATCGGTGAAAAACATGCATATCATTTGAACCCATTTAGGCCTGAGGCCGATTAAGAAAACAACAACTTCTAAATCCTAACATTTTTCTGAAAAACCTCTGTTTCTATGTCAGTGGTGCTCAACATTTTTCATGTCAAAGACCCCCAGAATTATCTGTAGTTGGCCGCGGACCCCCATCTGAAAATATGTAGTTCCAGGGACCCCCCCAGAAGCAAAGATTTGAGTTAAAAAACGTTCGCTCTGAAAGAATTTAGATTTTTCAAAAATAGCAGATCTACAAGCTCGTAGCGCGGCACCGAGTGCCTGTAGATCTGCTATGTTTCAATCTGCTATGTTTCAATAGCTAGAGTATACGAAAAAGTCCTTCTGCACACCTACAAAGGACAGGTGCGTCGGATAACAGGAACTGGTAGGTAGAAAAAAGAGAATCCCGCACACTGTCTTCACTTAGGTTGGTTTTTATTGCAACGTTTCGGTCGTCAGACCTTCATCAGGCATAAAGCAGAACTGACAAACAGTCAGCATTAATACAACTCTGGGCTCAGCGGGGGCCAATCAAATGCCCCACACCAATCCGTTACCATGGAGAGGGACTGCCCACAGGTGAGTACAGGTGGTATATTTTTTCCATGATAAAAGGAACATTTATAAATATACACCAAATAGAATAAGATAGCTACAATAGAATAAATCAATCAGTATAGTAAAGGCAATATATACAATGAAAATTGAAAACCTTATAAGTGTACTGACTGAGGCAACAAATTAATATTGGAAAATTATATTTAAATAATTTAAATGTCCCTGGAGGGCATAATGTCCAATACATGTACTGGGGGTCAGACCTAATAAATTACAGGTATAAGGGTCTGTACTCCAAAATACACAACATTGACATCACACACAATGACAGCGGGACATAAAACAGAATAGAACCAAGATATCAAAAAAATCCAGAAAATAAATAAAGTATCAAAAAACCCCAGAGGTGAGAAAACCTAAAAATTCACAACATCACATTTAGTAAGAATTCATCATTTAAACCTTTTGGGGCTAAGGTGTCGCAAGTGAAGATCCAATATGCCTCCCGTCTCTTAAGGAGAAGGTCATGGTTTCCGCCTCTGGGTGGCAGAGGGACCATCTCCATGCCAACAAAGCGTAAGGTGGATATGTCATGTTTCATGTCATTAAAATGAACGGCAACCGGGTAATCCCTGTCGTTTCTGCGAATAGAGCTTTTATGCTCGCTGATACGTGTTTTTAGCTTCCTAGTGGTCTTGCCAATGTATGCAAGACCACAGGGACAACGTAGCATATAAATCACATGGGTAGATGCACATTTAATAGGGAAGGATTTGCCTGTTTGTGGGTGACGAAAAACCTTAGCTTTGTTGGTATTGTTGCATTGAGCGCAGTTCCCACAGGGGTAATTGCCATTTGGAATAGGGCTGAGTAGGGTTTGAGTGGGTTGCGCTGGTTTATTGCTGGCAAAGTTAGCTTGAACGAGAGAATCTCTTATATTTCTCCCACGTTTGTAGCTAAAGTATAAAATAATGCTTAAAACACCAAAAGGGGTTCCCATCCTGAATGGGTTAAAAATATTCCTTAAAAAAAAAAGGAAACAGAGCTGGGAACGTCTCCTTTGGTCCACCCAATCCTGGGACATGTGAGAATGGCCCAGTTTAGAAAGAATAAAAAAGTCCATTGTGGGTGTATGGGATTTGTCTCTATCACACTATCACTAAACACGGGTGAAATTCTCCCCAACCAACCTGTAGAAAAAAATCACACCCGTGTGAACTGAGTGGTGCAAGGTCTTATATAGCCTGATCAGCTGTGGTCTGACATAATGTCAGTGACATACTAACCATAGCAACCATGCTCGTTTTTGTGGTACGAACACGGGTACACGGGTACAAAGCCAGTTGTTGGAGTGGTTTGCACCACTCAAAAACCAGGGATGTGGGCAGGGAAACAAACCTACCTTCTATGATGTCACTGAGCATCATGAAGGTACCGAAAGACCCACCCACCTCAGACATCAGCAACATTATGATGTCACTGAGCATCACGAAGTTACCGAAAGACCCACCCACCTCAGACATCAGCAACATTATGATGTCACTGAGCATCACGAAGGTACCGAAAGACCCGCCCACCTCAGACATCAGCAACATTATGATGTCACTGAGCATCACGAAAGTACCGAAAGACCCGCCCACCTCAGACATCAGCAACATTATGATTTCACTGAGCATCATGAAGGCACCGAAAGACCCGCCCACCTCAGACATCAGCAACACTATGATGTCACTGAGCATCACGAAGGTACCGAAAGACCCGCCCACCTCAGACATCAGCAACATTATGATGTCACTGAGCATCATGAAGGCACCGAAAGACCCGCCCACCTCAGACATCAGCAACATTATGATGTCACTGAGCATCACGAAGGTACTGAAAGACCCTCCCACCTCAGACATCAGCAACATTATGATGTCACTGAGCATCACGAAGGTACTGAAAGACCCGCCCACCTCAGACATCAGCAACATTATGATGTCACTGAGCATCACGAAGGTACTGAAAGACCCGCCCACCTCAGACATTATGATGTCACTGAGCATCATGAAGGCACTGAAAGACCCGCCCACCTCAGACATCAGCAACATTATGAAAATTACAAATATGTAATCGTCCGTGAAAATCACCCACGTTTAGTGTTCTAAATGTAGTGTAATGTAGATGTAGTGACTCTGTCCATGGTGCTGAAGGGACAGCTCCCTATTCTGTTATGTAGTGACTCTGTCCATGGTGCTGAACGGACAGCTCCCTGTTCTGTTATGTAGTGACTCTGTCCATGGTGCTGAACGGACAGCTCCCTATTCTGTTATGTAGTGACTCTGTCCATGGTGCTGAACGGACAGCTCCCTGTTCTGTTATGTAGTGACTCTGTCCATGGTGCTGAACGGACAGCTCCCTGTTCTGTTATGTAGTGACTCTGTCCATGGTGCTGAACAGACAGCTCCCTATTCTGTTAGGTAGTGACTCTGTCCATGGTGCTGAACGGACAGCTCCCTATTCTGTTATGTAGTGACTCTGTCCATGGTGCTGAACGGACAGCTCCCTATTTTGTTAATATGTAGTATGTCTCTGTCCACAGGGAACAAAGAAGTGCATTTGCTGTGTTCTGCCACATGGTGGCACTGTAATCCTGTCAGCCGTGAGGTGGTGTAGCCTCAGCTCACCTCGCACTCTCATTAGCATTATTGGCTGCATGCATGTGGGGTGGTGGCGGTGGAGCATGCTGATTGGCTCTGTAGAGGGTCACATGGTCTGATGGAACGCTTAAGAGGATCACAGCAGCCCGGCATGCATGCTAAACAGTGGTGGGAAAGCAACAGAGCGGCCGCAAGCAAGCCAGAATGATTCCCCTGGTTTAAAACGACTTCAGTTTGGTCTTAATCTTTTCCTTTCTTTTGGTATACTGAGTACTATAGACGAATACAAGTTTAAAGATGTGCCACAATTTTTGTCTATGAGGTGACAGTACTTCATTAGACACCCTGGAGTCGTTTGTATGTGCAATGATGTATTCCCTTTGTATTTAGGGTTTCTTCCTGGAGGCTGAACCCTTGACAGTCAAACATGCCAATGAAAGAAACAGTAATATAGTGACATCACATTATCAGCCCCTCCTCTAACCCCTCCCCCATTATCTTACAACTACAGCTGTGGGTGCGGCTTAAGTTCAGGTGGATCACCACCCATCACCACCCACCAGGCAAACCACGCATACTTAATGAACTGGTGGGGGTGCCCACATAAAAACGACATTTTAACAAATACTGTACACCTTTTTGAAAATAAATCTTCCTCCTTATATAACAATAAGACCTGATGATCATGTTTTAGGGTGGAAAGAAATCATGGCACTCCATCTTTAAGTCCACACTAATGATCCATAATGTATACAATGTAGGTTTAGTCATAGTTTTAGTCACCTGGAATGTTTTAGTGTTAGTCTAGTTTTAGTCGACTAAATTTCATAAGATTTTAGTCGACTAAATCTACAGTTGATTTAGTCGACTAAATTGCTGAAAATAACAGATCTACAAGCTCACAAAAGTTGCAAGCAACCAAGTGTCCCTTCCTAACATTTTAGTCCAGTTTTTATTTGTCGACGAAATCGTCAGTAAATTTAGTCTTAGTTGTAGTCATCATAGCTTAGCTTTCATGCAGTTTCGTTTAGTTTTTAGTCAACGATAACAACACGTCAACACACGTCATGTTCTCATCAGCTAGCTCAGTTTTTAGTTGACGAAAACAACACTGCAGTGTATACTCGCGGCTGTTCCCTTCACCTCTTTGATCTTGGTGTAGTCGACGGGGTGCAGTTCCCAGGGGTCTGCCGCCGCCTCCAGGGCGGCGCCATAGCAGCTGCGGCTGCCCAGAAGGGCCTGGCGCCGCTGGGGCGACATGGGCGTCAGCGGGGTCAGCACCGTGGCGGTGGTGGTGGCCGTCCCGCTGCCCTCCGGACCCCCGCCGGGAGTCCCGCCCAGCGACGGCTCCAACAGCACCGTCCCGCTGCTGCTGTGGTCCTCCATGTCCACATCTGGACTCTGGAGAGAGAGAGAGAGAGAGAGAGAGAGAGAGAGAGAGAGAGAGAGAGAGAGAGAGAGAGAGAGATAGAGAGAGTCAGTCAGTCAGACAGACATACTGCAGCCAGGTTGGGGACTGATCCCACCAGTCGGACCTGCGTGGCCGGTTAAGACTCAGCCGTGCTGCGGGTTGAAAATCCCCGACATTCATGCTAGGTTAAAACGAACCGGCCTGCAGGGCCGTGGCTCAGCGGTCCAGGCACATTGGCCGATAGTCCGAGTCTGGCAGGGTTCGACTCCCGTTCCCGACGGCCTTTTACTGCATGTCACCCCCCCCCCCCTATCTCTCTCCCCCATTTCCTGTCAGCCTACTGTCTGTCCCTCCATGAACAATTATAAAATAAAGGCGAAAGCCGCAAAAAAAAAGAAAGAAAGAAAAAAACGAACCTGTGGCAGGTTAAAACTAGCCTCGGAAAAAAAACAAGACGTTTCTTTATTTCCAGGGAGAGAAAAAAACGTCTGGGGTCGAGTCCACTTCAATTCGGCATAGAGTAGCGCAAACGTCGCTCACTCTCTGCTGATTTCTGATCGTCTGCACCATTGTTAAATATTGACACACACACACACACACACACACACACACACACACACACACACACACACACACACACACACACACACACACACACAGACACACTCCTCTCTCTCTCTCTGTTAATTAGTCTCATGTCGCACAGCTGCGTGTAGTTTCTCCCGGCGGATCCTGCCGGGAGCTAACCTGACTCCGCCAGATGGGGCAGCAGAGAGTACACTGGGTTCCCCCCCTCCTGCTCCCATCTGGGAACTCTCAGGCAGACTAGATGCTCCGGCCACCAAACGGTGTGTGTATAGTTGGCAGCAAATTTCTATTTTAGTTTTAGTCACAGTCTTTGGAATGAAACTTCATTTAGTCACATTTTAGTCACCTGGAATGTGTTGGTGTTAGTCTAGTTTTAGTCGACTAAATGTCATAAGATTTTAGTCCCAGTAAATCTAGAGTTGATTTAGTCGACTAAAGTGTATTTTGGCGGGCCTTGATGCCGTCGTAATGACTGATTTTACACTTGCTGAAAATAGCCGATCTACAAGCTCACAACGCTGCGACACGTTGTGAGCTTGTAGATCGGCTATTTGCAAACCAAGTGTAAAATGACTGGATCTCTTGTCCACTAGTCCCTTCCTAACATTTTAGTCTAGTTTTTATTTCTTGACAAAATTGTCGATATATTTCAGTCATCATAGCTTAGTTTTCATTTTGTTTCCATGTGGTTTTCATCCCTGAAAAAAGGTAGTCGACGGAAACTTGTACCAGAGGCAGACAGAAGGGGTCAGTGCTCTGGGTGTTTGTTCGTGGTCGACAGAACACGTTCATTCACGGGTGTTTGTTCAGCCGGGAAGGAGGGAGGAGAGGCTGTTAAACTGTTCACCTCCACATGGAACTAAAAATAACCAGAGTCACGAAACACAGAGAATCAGAGCAAAACCAAGGACAGACAGAGAGAGAGAGAGAGACAAAGAGAGAGAGTGTGTGTGTGCGAGCGTGCATGGGTGTGTCGCGTGCACGCCGTACGTGCAAGCACACCTGTGTTGATTTTGACAGCAAATTTTGATTTTAGTTTTAGCCATAGTCTTCTCAATAGTTTTCATTTAGTTTTAGTCACCTAGAACGTTTTAACGTTAGTCCAGGTTTAGTCGACTAAAATATATTTTGGCGGGCCTTGATGCCGTCGTAATGGCTGATCAACAAGCTCACAACGCGTCGATTCCTAACATTTTAGTCTCTGTATACTGATGACAAAAAATGTGAATATATTTAGTCTTATAGTTTTAGTCATCATAGCTTTAGTTTTTCCATTTAGTTTGACGAAATCAACCGTGGGTGCACACACACGTGCCGTGCGTTGCGTTGCTGTGCGTGTGTGCGCGTACAGTGGGGCACAGTCCGTTTTGTCCTCCAGGTCAAATTGGGCCCTCTAGGTTTCCCTGGGTACCTCTCGGTAACTCTTCTCAGCCACACCCCTACCTAGTCCAACCCCCAGATTCTTAGCCACACCCCTGGATTAACCCCTTTTGGGCGGGAACCCCTTTTGGTGTTAGCATTATGTTATGCTTTAGCTATTGAAAAATAGCAGATCTACAAGCTCATCTACAAGCTACGAGCTTGTAGGTCTGCTATTTTTGAAAAATCGAAGAACGACTGACATAGAAACATAGCTTTTTCAGAAAACTGTCAGGGTGACATTTTTTAGAATCTGATCTCAGGTCAAAATGGGTTAATTTACCTGCAGCGCGTGCGGCAGCTCTCGGCAGCGCGTGGACAGGTTGAGGATGGCGGTGGCGGCCATGTGAGCCTCCATGTCTCCGTGGCTGAAGTCGAAGCTGCTCTTGCTGCAGGTGCTGCTGGCGCTGCTGTCTCCTCCTCCTCTTCCTCCTCCGTGACCTCCACCTATAGGGGTGTAGCGCAGTGTTGATTTTGACAGGAAATTTTCATTTTAGTTTCAGTCATAGTCTCTTGAATAGCTATAGTTTTCATTTAGTTTTAGTCCCCTATTAGTGACCTGGAATGTTTTAGTGTTAGTCTAGCTTTAGTCGACTAAATGCCATAATATTTTAGTCGACTAAATCTACAGTTGATTTAGTCGACTAAAATGTATTTTGATGGGCCTTGATGCTGTCGAAATGACTGATTTTACACGATCTACAAGCTCGTAGATCGGCTATTTACAGCATGCAACCAAGTGTAAAATGGCTTGTGTCTTTTACTTATAGTCTAGTATTTATTTGTTGACAAAATTGTCTATATATTTACTCTTAGTTTTAGTCATCATAGTTTGGTTTTCATTTATTTTCCATTTAGTTTTTAGTGTCAGTAAAAAAGGTAGTTGACGAAAGTTTTGTCATATAGTGTTAGTCGACAAAATTAACACTGGTGTAAGAATATAGTAACTGCATCGAAAAATCCATTAAAATGTCAAGAATCGAAGTAGGTCTATATAACGAAATGTAAACCCCAATCATTGACTTTGTATCGTATCGTATCGTTTCGCAATGCAAATAATCGATATCGAATCGTTTTGCAATGCAAATAATTAGGGCTGGAACTCGATTAAAAATATATAATTAATCTGAGGCATTGTAATTATTTAATCAAAATTAATCACATCTGAATTGCATATCAATATTTGACCTGAGAATTTTTTTTTTCTTTTCTTGCCAAATATGTTTATAAACACCCCCCCCCCCCCCCCCCCCCCCAAACTTTTCGATCGTATAAGATGCTATTGTTGCTATCGCGTCAACATAGAGTGGGACACTTGGCCGCGGCCATTTTGAAGATGCGCGCGCATCCACTTGCATTGTAAGCCCTGTCTTCAAAGCCCTGTATCTCAGAAAGGACATTGAGGGGGCAGTTTCTGGCCCAGACAAGCGTTTTCAACGGCCTGTAGCAGGCGCTGTGATACTCGCGGTCAGCTTATTCCACCGCCGAGCGAGACAACAACAACCGGTCATGACAACACACACAGAAGTTTCTCACAGCAACATGCGATTACGGATATTTGGATCTTCAAAGTAAGTGTTACGCGCGATAAAACCTTGGCAATACGCTAGCGAGGGATTAATTAATGCTGGCGGTAAATGTATTAAAAAAATATATTCCTCCTTATATAAGAATAAGACCTGATGATCATGTTTTAGGGTGGAAAGAAATGAGTCAGTTAAAGTCCCAGCCCTATCATTAATCAATTGTATCAATACTAAACGCTTTGTATATATATCGCAATCTTAAGAAGAAAAAAGACAAAAGATGGGTTTAATTACTTCTCCATTCCATATCGCTACACTTGGTATATCGATAAATATGTGTTCACGTCAAGGTGCAGGTTTGTCCATAATGTGTTCAAATGTCCATGTATTTTCCAGATAATCACTGTGTTGACTTTACAGCCATTAATTAAAAAAAACCTGCTCAATCCACAAGTTTCACACATATTCCATGTTTTTGCTAAATCTTCCTGTTATCGATGTTAAATCATCGAATCGTATCGTATCGCCAGAATTAACCAATATCGTCCATGTATCGTATCGTCAGCCATGTATCGTGATACAGTTGGAGGCCATCGATATTGTCCTTTTCTTTTTGCTGAGGTTTGCGTGATCTGCGCAAAAGGACAGTTAACCCATTTTGGGCGGGAACCTTTTTTGGTGTTTTAAACATTGTTATAATTTAGCTATTGAAAAATAGCAGATCTACGAGCTTGTAGGTCTGCTATTTTTGAAAAATCGTGAAAATATTTATTTCAGAAAACTGGAGGATTTAGAAGGATTTTTAAAAATGTTGAGGTCAGGCCTAAATGGGTCAAATGATAAGGGACAATATCGGTGGCACCCAACTGTACGTATCGTATCACTGTTAAAATGTATCGTTCCACCCCTACCTCCGTCTGTTATGTAATGTTTATTTATTTGGCATGGACATCACAATCACAACAATGTGTGCACACACGCCATTTTGGAAAGAACTTGGGCCGCTTTAAAGGAGAATTCCATGCTAGAAGGATTTCTTACCTTTCTTACCTTTCTTTGTAGTCGTTATGTCCCCACCAAAGAGGTCCAGGTGTTTTTTTGTGCAAAAACTCCTTATTGGCTATTTCCCCTACCATAAGCCCTCAATGAATTGCATTGAATTGAATGACACTATGGGGTGTTGTGCTAATTTGCTTATTTCCATCGAAATAAGTAGTAAAGTGTGCCGCTTGGGATATTATTTACATTATGAAGAGAGGATATATACAAAAAAATAATAATTTTGAGCGATGGAAATAAGCGAATTAGCACAACACCCCATAGCCCCATTTAATTCAATGCAATTCATGTAGGGCTTATGGTAGGGGAAATAGCCAATAAGGAGCTTTTGCACAAAATAACACCTGGACCTCTTTGGTGGGGACGTAACAACTACAAAGAAAGGTATAAGAAAGCCTTTTAGTATGGAATTCTCCTTTAATTCCCTACTTCACAGGTGTTACCAGTGATACTAATGAATGGCTCTTTTCCATTCTGGTCAAACAGAGTCAGGGTGCTGCTATTGTGCATGTGGGCTCACTGGAAAACACCTGTGTCCTTGAGGTGTGTAACTCTGAGAGTGTATGGCCTCCACCCATCCCTCCTCCACCTCCCAACCAGTCCAGAAAACAGAGGTGAAACATATTAACCCATTTTGGGGCGGGAACCCCTTTTGGTGTTTTAAACATTATGTTATAATTTAGCTATTGAAAAATAGCAGATCTACAAGCTCGTAGCGTGCCACAGAGAAGTGGCGTGCTACGAGCTTGTAGGTCTGCTATTTTTGAAAAATCGTGAAAATGTGCCTCAAATCTTTGAATATATTCTTTCAGAGTTTCAGTTTTTAACTCAAATCTTTGCTTCTTGGGAGTCCCTGGAACAACATATTTTCAGATGGGGGGTCGGCGGCATATTACATAAAATTTTTGGGGTCCTTGACATGAAATATTGTGAACCGCTGATACAGAAACATGAGGTTTTTCAGAAAAAAATACATTTTAAAAAGACATTTTTTAAATTTTGACGTGAGGCCTAAATGGGTTGAAACACCAACCTTCCCCGTGGCCTCCACCCATCCCTCCTCCACCTCCTCCCAGGCTGCTGGGGGTGCTGCTGGGGGTGTAGCTGCTGGTGGTGCTGGAGGCAGGACTGGAGGTCTTACTGTAGCGCTTGGCTGTGTGTAGGGACGCGGGGAAAAAAGAACGACGTTGATTTCATTTATACTTTTATACTCTTCAAAATAGAGAAAACTGCAGATCAATAATGTCATAACGTGTCTATTGACCGATCGGTCTGTCTGTCTGTCTGTCTGTCTGTCTGTTCGATTGTCTGTCTGTCAATGTGTCGATCGATTGACCTCTGTTTGCTCGTCTATTTTCGATTAAGACGAAGAATAGATGACGACCAGAAAGTGGAATGACATGACGTCAGTAGATAACTGCTGTGGAACGCGTGTGTCGAATTTGAATTCGGTGGGGCGAAGTCCGGCAGCCGAGGTGGACGGGTGGGTAATTTGGTAGTCTTTTTTATTGGCCTAAAATATTGTCTATATAGATACATTCATGAATCCACTTGCTGACCAGCTGTCACTATTGGGCAATTTTTTTATAGGGGTTTCTTGTGACCCTACCATTAACATTAGGGGTGTGCTGAAATATCGATATGGCGATATATATCGATACGTCCTCCCGCGATAAATAATCGATTATTTATTAAAATATCGATATAAAAAAAAAAAGAAAAAAAAGAAAAGTGATGAACAACATGTTTAGAAAAGGAGGAAATTATAGCTAAAATAAAGCAAATCCCACTCTCAGATTCCACAGCAACCAGAAGTACTGAATTACTGGATGGTGATTTGTCCAAACAGCTTTGTGGGAATACAAATTGCAGAATGCATTTCCCCAGCAGTGGACAAGTCCACTGACACCAGTGATAATGGTCAGTTGGTGGTGTTTGTGAGGTATTATGATGAGGGTATGAGGCAAAGGGGGAGTTTATTGAGTATTAATTTAGTGTTTGAGTGGTGCAACCACTATAGACAGCTATGTGTGTGTCCCTCCCTGTGTCCGAGCACGGAAATAGCGTTTTGTCAGTTCCACGTATTTTGTAGCTGCAGATATCGTGATATATCGTTGATGAAATTGCATACAATATATCGATATATCGGAAATATCGCAATATATCGAATATCGTGATATTATCGTTATCGAGGGCCTAATATCGCGATATATATCGTATCGTGAGGTACCCATATCGTCCCACCCCTAATTAACATCCTATGTCAAAAAAGTCAAACTTTCCTTTTGCTTTAAGTAGCATGTGACAAGTCAAACTAGGGTGTTTTCATGATTCTGAATCCATTCCAAGCATTAGTTTTGCACAAAATACACTCCTTGGGCTAAAAACAGCCATAGCCACTTGCCCAAAATGTGCTGACCTCATCACATTTGTGCTGACCTCATCACATTTGTCATGATTGCAATGGCCGTTTTTAGCCCAAGGAGTGTTTTTTTGTGCAAAACTAATGCTTGGAATGGATTCAGAATCATGAAAACCCCCTAGTTTGACATGTTACATGGTACTTAACACACCGCACGCGAATGGTTTTGCAAACGCCAGGCGGGCAGATAAAACGATGCAAAGACGCGTTGTCTTTATTTATCCATTTAGAGGCATTTTTTGTATTTATTTTTTTATTTTTTATTTTTTTCAAGTGAGTGTTGTGGTATGAATCGGGGCTGGTTGATCTATTGTCCGGGTGTGTACAAAGGCGATTGAAAGTAATCAATAAAAACATGCGCTAAACGTAGATAGCCGTGTCCCGCATCTGACCGTTGGGATTCGAACCACGTAGAAAACCGATTCCCGCAATCAATGCGTTAAAGCAAAAGGAAATTTTGACATTTTTGACATCCCATAGGATGTTAATGGTAGGGTCACAAGAAACCCCTATAACAAAAATTGCCCAATAGTGACATGTGGGCTCACGGGAAAACACCGGTGTCCTTGAGGTGTGTAACTCTGAGAGTGTATGGCCTCCACACATCCCTCCTCCTCCTCCAACCAGTCCAGAAAACAAGAGGTGAAACATTTTAAAACACCAACCTTCCCCGTGCACCTCCACCCATCCCTCCTCCACCTCCCAACCAGTCCAGAAAACAGAGGTGAAACAAGATTTTTTTTTTCATTTCGACGTCAGGCCTAAATGGGTTAAAACACCAACCGTCCTGAAATAATTGGAAAACCACTGATATAGAAACATGATTTAGAACAGGGGTGGGAGACGT
Organism: Electrona antarctica; assembly: GCF_951216825.1. Lineage (NCBI taxonomy): Eukaryota > Metazoa > Chordata > Actinopteri > Myctophiformes > Myctophidae > Electrona > Electrona antarctica. The sequence goes on along the minus strand of NC_136798.1, from coordinate 43,431,094 downwards.
TGACGATGGAGAGGGCTACTATATATTTCCGCCTCAGCTATTTTTGCTATTTTTTGAATTTAAATCCTAATTTTTTTTTCAATTTTTTAATTGGAATCCTGAAAAGTAACATTTTTGTTTAATTTTCAAATGCCTTTAATTATAGTTCTGTTAACTTAACGAACTAAATACAAAGACATGGGTCGCCTGTTGCCCATGCATGATTTAGAACAGGGATGGGCAACTGGCGGCCCGGGGGCCTCAAGCGGCCCTCAGGATAATATCAGAATACTCATATATTATTGATTTCAGCTGTTAGACCCACTTTAATTACTTCTGTCTATAGCTTAATGACTAGTATTACAATGTTTTTGTCTTTTTTTATGTTCAATATGCATTTGTATTTAGTTCATAAAGTTAACATAATTATAAGTAAAATGCATTTTAAATTAAATAAAAAAGGCAACTTTTCAGGATTCCAATTAAAAAATGACGAAAAATAACTCAATTGAAACTCAATTGAAATATAGCAAAACATAGCCGATCTACAAGCTCAAAACGCGTTGCAGCGCGACGTGTTTTGAGCTTGTAGATCGGCTATTTTTTCGCTATGACAGTAATATATAATGTGGCCCCTCTGGAGGGAATAATAGTGGCCGCCCTCTCCATCGTCTGATTCAGAAGACGTTTTGTAGAAAGTATATACCGTCGTATCCCTTGGGGGAGGTGTCTCGCGGGTGGTGGTGGTTGTGGTTGTGGTGGTGATGGTGGTGGTGGTGGGGGCCCCTGGCGGCCGACGGCGGCGGGGGGCCTCCTCCTCCTCCTCCTCTCTTGCCGTAGGCGTTGGAGGAGGCCTGGTGGTTGTGGCCCCCCCCGTGGCCGCCGTGGTCGTACGGGGCGGCGTACTCGAAGCTGGTCTTGGAGTACTTCTCCAGCTCCTTGGCCAGGTTGGAGCGAGGCGTGGCCGTGGGGCCGCTGTTCTTGTAGCCGTACTGAGGGATCTCCAGCTGCTTGACGAAGCACATCGGCCTGCGGGAAGAATAGTCCAGTAATAATGTCATTTGACCTCAATCTAATTGCAAAAAAAATAAACTCAGCTGATTTTGCATCTTCAATATATCCTGAATAACAGAAAAAGAGTTGCCTGGAATTGTCTGAGGGGAAAGTGTTGAAAATGGCCTGTACAGTATATGGCCACCATTGACATCCTATTATAAGGCAATATTTTCTAAATTTCCTGATGCTTTAAGTAGCATGTGACATGTCAAACTAACGGGTTTTCATGATGCTGAATCCATTCCAAGCATTAGTTTTGCACATAAAACACTCGTTGGGCTAAATTTGGCCATAGCAACTTGCCCAAATGTGCTGACATCATCACACTTAATCATCACATATAATAGGATGTCAATGGTGGCCATAATGTACAGGCCATTTTCAGCACTTTCCCCTCAGACAATTCCAGGCAACTTTTTTTCCGGTTATTCAGGATATATTGAAGATGCAAAATCAGCTGATTGTTTGTTTGTTTTGCAATTAGATTGAGGTTGACCCTGTATTTTCCATAGATTCCCTGTACTAGAAGAAGAACCGCCGCGCAAAACGAAAAAGAAAATGATTTGTGGCGCAGTAAATATTAATAATAATAATAATAATAATAATAATAAAACTTTATTTGTATAGCACCTTTCATGACATGAAATGCAGCTCAAAGTGCTTTACAGAGCAATGAAGAGAGAAAAAAAAGAAAAGAAAAGCAAGGCATAAACATTAAAAAACAAGAGCAGTAATGCAATACAGTGAGGACATGAATAACAAAAGAAATTAAAAAACAAATCAATTAAAAGCAAGGGTGTAGAAGTGGGTCTTGAGCTGTGCTTTAAAAATGTCTACAGAGGCTGCCTGTCGAAGGTACAGTGGGAGTTTGTTCCACGCCGTTGGCCCGTAGAAGCAAAAAGCTGCTTCCCCGTATTTTTTAGTTGCCATTTTTTTAGGCAAAGCGAGCAGGCCAGCAGTGGAAGACCTTAGGGGGCGGTTTGGGACATATTTAGGCAGGCAGTCATGTAGGTAGGAAGGTGCGAGACCATTTAGAGCTTTATAAACAAGTAAAATAATTTTAAAATCAATCCTAAAAACAACCGGAAGCCAGTGCAGTGAAGCCAAAACTGGAGTAATATGTTATCTCATCTTAGTTCTAGTTAAAGGGGTGCACACCTTTATTGGTGAGGTGCTGCTGGCCTTGGAAAGTAACTATCCTATACTATAAACAGTGGCATGCACAGATAGACACTAGGGGGTGCTAGAGCACCCCCTGCCCTTTTGGCAATGTGCCCTTTTGAGAAAAAAAAAAAAAAAAAAAATGTTTTCTTTTTCTTTAAAAAAAATAGCAGACCTACAAGCTCGTAGCGCGCCACTCGGTGGCGCGCTATGAGCTTGTAGATCTGCTATTTTTCAATAGCTAAAGCATAACATAATGCTAACACCAAAAGGGGTTCCCGCCCAAAATGGATTAAGGCAACCGGCCGGTTCCACGCGCTGCACAAGGTGCCCTTTTTTAACTTGAGCACCTGCCCCTCTAAATGTCTGTGCACGCCACTGACTATAAATGCGATTATGCGCCACGTCTCTGCGTGCGTGCGTGTCTGCATGTGTGTACGGTTGTAATGCACGTAACTCGAGAACCGGTTGTCCCACCGACCCACGGTTCACCAGAACCACCACAAAGGGCTCTGCCAGGGGGTTGCTAAGTTTGACCCATCAGTTTTGGAGATTATAGAATCATGTCTTGCAGAAAGAAAACAGGCTTGGAAGGTGCACTTCTTTTTTTTCTTTTTTTTTTTGCGGCTTACGCCTTTTATTGGTTTTTTGAAGGGACAGACAGTAGGCTGACAGGAAACGGGAGAGAGATGGGGGAAGACATGCAGTAAAGGCCGTGTCGGGCTCGGGAGTCGAACCCGCAGCACACTGCGACTGGATTACCAGTCGGGTGCCCAGACGGTTACGCCACCGCCTGGGCGGAAGGTTCACTTCTGTGGACTTCTAACATTACACCCAATTTCTTTTCTTCATATATGTCGATTTCAGCTCTGACATTTGTTTCATACATGCTAGTATGTGAAGAGTCTGTCTGTGCTATTAACTCATTTTGGATTAAAAAAATAAACATTTTTTTCTCCTATCCAGTTAGTCTTGCCGCCGTATCAAAAAAAGAGTCACATTTACTAAATAGAAACCGATGTTTCGACCTAGAGAGGTCTTCTTCTAACAGGCTGGGTCATACCAAAGACCTTATAGAGCGTCGCAGTCCCGCCCCCTACCATGGACCAGGAAATGAATCCCAATGCATTTTTCCCATAGACATTTAAAAAAGTATTTATTTAAAGACGGTTACGCCGCGGACAAAGCCAACTCGAGTCGTGACAACTCATGACAACACAAACAATATTTTGGACCAAACAAATAATTACAAAGAAGAAAAACAACAAAAAAAGGGTTGTAACCTGCCGTTTTTTTCTTCTTTCTAATTATTTTTTCGGCCCCAAAAATTGTGTTTGTTGTCATGATTTGTCACGACTCGAGTTGGCTTTGTCCGCGGCGTAAACGTCTTTAAATAAATACTTTCTGAAATGTCTATGAGGAAAATTAACGGAGAATCATTTCCTGGTCCATGGTAGGGGGCGGGACTGCGACGCTCTATTGTCGTACTTCCCTTAGGCAGTTCTCAATAGGATATAGAGGGTCTACTCTTTGGAATGCTGTTGATTCTAGACTGAACAAATCTCCATCTCCAATCTCCATGCTAGTCTTTAAAGCAAACTACAAACAAACACTCTTATCCAAAACGCAGTAGTTTAATTCGCAGTTGGCTACATGTGTGAGTAGACCTGCAGATGGGTTGTTATTATGACTGTAATATTAATATATATATATATATATATATATATATATATATATTACTGCATGTAATTTTGTATTTAAGCATATCTATTTGAATGTATTACTGGCATTGTTCTGTTTATATTTATTGTCTGATTCTTCAAATTTGGGGGAAGCCTTTTGAAGTTAAAAAACTTCTAAATAAAACCTAAAAACCTAAAGACTATACCAGGCTGGGTCATACCAAAGACTATAACATTGGAGGTCATAGGTCATTGGAGGTGGTCAGTGTTGTTTTCGTCGACTAAAACTAAGACGAAAAATGTTCGTTGATTACCTTTTTTCACTGACGAACACCAAATGGAAACTAAATGAAAACTAAGCTATGATGACTGTCAACAAATAAAAACTAGACTAAAATGTTAGGAAGGGACTAGTGGACAAGAGATCCAGTATAAGTCATTTTACACTTGGTTGCATGCTGAACATAGCAGATCTACAAGCTCACAACGCGTCGCAGCCCGTAGATCTGCTATTTTCAGCAAGTGTAAGATCAGTCATTACGACGGCATCAAGTCCGGCCAAACTCGACTAAAATCTTATGAAATGTAGTCGACTAAAACTATACTAGCACTAAGACATTCCTGGTGACTAAATGTGACTAAAACTAAAGGGAAACTATTTAAAAGACTAAAACTAAAATAAAAAATTGCTGCCAAAAACAACATTGGTATGTTATGTAACGTACCTCAACCACGCGGTCCGAGGCCTGGTTGGACTTGGAGGAGGAGGTGTCGGCGGGATGGATCTTCTCGTGAACCTTCGCTATCTTCTCAGCCGCGGCGATGGACAGCCTGACAAACTGCTTACACACGCAGGCACACATACAGCATGTGTTATGAGGATGTGATATGTGTCATCGCGCTCGCACGCATGCACGCGCGCACGCGCGCACCACAGCACGCACGCACGCACGCACGGCACGCACGCAACGCACGCACGCACGCATGCAATTCAACATGAGTCTGTGAGAATAGGAAAGTTTGGACAAAACTGACACAAAGTGGTAATGGTAAACATGTGTGTGTGTGTGTGTGTGTGTGTGTGTGTGTGTGTGTGTGTGT